>NC_071391.1:33542148-33848164 GCF_022682495.2 Desmodus rotundus | reverse complement strand
ACCCCCTCCCATCTGGCAACCCTCAGTTTGTTCTCTGTATCTGTGAGAGTTTGTTTCTCTTTTGTTCATTTATTTTGTTTTGTAGATTTCCACATTTAAGTGAAGTCATATGACAATTGTTTTTCCCTATCTGGCTTATTTCACTTAGCATATAACTTCTATATCCTTCCATGTCGTGGCAGATAGCAAGATTTTTTTTTTTTTTTTAATGGCTGAGTAATATTCTATTGTGTATATGAACCACATCTTCTTTCTCCATTTGTCTATTGTTGGACACCAAGGTTGCTTACATATCTTGGCTACTGTAAATAATGCTGCAGTGAAAATAGGGGTGGGGTGAATAGATATTTTTTCAAGTTAGTGTTTTGGATTTCTTCAGATAAATACCAAGAAGTTGAATTGATGGATCATATGGTAGTTCTATTTTTAATTTTTTGAGGAACCTCGATACTGTTTCCCATAGATGCTGCACCAATTTGCCACCCATCAACAGTGTATGAGGGTTTTCTTTTTTCTGTATCTTCACCAGCACTTGTTATGTGTTCTTTATTGAAGCTGCATGCTGGCAGTCATGAGGATGATATCTCATTGTTATTTTAATTTGCATTTCCTTGATGATAAGTGATGCCAAGTATCTTTTCGATGTCTATTGGTCACTGTATGTCCTCTTTGGACCTGCATCTAATCAGGTCCTCTGCCTATTTGTTAATCAGATGTTTGGGTTTTTTTGTGTTAAGTTTTATGAGTTACTTACTCCTATTATTTTGGATATTAACCCCCTTATACTATGTATCATTGGTGTATTTTTAATTCAGGAAGTTGTTCTTTTGTTAGTGCTTTCTTTTGCTTTGCAAATACTCTTTTAGACTGATATAATCCTTTGTATTTTTTTTTCCTTGCCTGAGGAGACCTATCCAAAAACATTTTGGTAAGAACAATGTCAAACAGATTACTGCCTATTTCTTTTATGGTTTCAGGTCTTACATTTAAGTCTTTAATCCACTTTGAGTTTGTTTTCATATATGGTGTAAGAAAGTGGTCTACTTTGATTGTTGGGTTGTTTTTTTTTTTTCAATTTTTTATGTCCCCAACACCATTTATTGAAGAGACTATCTTTATCCCATTGTATATTTCCACCTCCCTTGTCATAGATTAATGGACCACATAGGTGTCAGTTTCTTTCTGGGATCTCTATTCTTTACCACGGGTGTGTCTGTTTTTATGCCAATGCCATGCTGTTTGGATTACTATAGCTAGGTAGCGTGATACCTCCAACTTTGTTTTCTTTCTCAGCATGCTTTGGCTGTACAGGTTCTTTTTGTCGTTCTATATAATTTTAGCATTATTTGTTCTAATTGTGTGAAAAATACTGTTGGTGTTTTGTTAGGGAATTCAAAGAATCTTTTGATTCCTTTGGGTAGTATGGACATTTTAATGATGTTAATTCTTCTAATATATGAGTACAGTATACCTTTCCATTTATTTGTGTCTTCAGTTTCTTTCAGCAATGTCTCACTGTTTTCTGAGCATAGGTCTTTTCATACTTGGTTAAATTTATTTCTAGGTGTTTTATTCTTTTTGATGCAGTTGTAATGGGATTGTTTTCTTCTTTTTTTAATAGTCCATTATTGGTGTATAAAAATGCAACTGATTTCTGAATATTAATTTTGTGTCCTACTTTGCTGAGTTCATTTATTAGTTCTAATAGTTTTTTGGTGGAGACTTTAGCGTACATTCTATATAGTATGTCATCTTTTTCTTGTCTGATTGCTTTGGCCAGGATTACCAGGACTCTGTCAAATAAAATTGATGACAGTGGACATCCTTGTCTTCCTCCTGTTCTTAAATGAAAAGCTTTTTCACTTTTCAGTATTGAGTGTGTTAGCTGTGGGTGTGGCATGTGTGGTTTTTATTATGTTGAATTTATCTCCTTGTGTTGCTGAGAGTTTTTATCACAGATGGATGTTGAATTTTGTCAAATGCTTTTTCTGCATCTGTTGATAAAATCACATAATTTTTCTTTCATTTTGTTTATCTGGTATATCGCATCAGTTGATTTGCAGATACTGAACCAACCATTGCATCCCTGGAATAAATCCCACTTGATAGTGGTATGAGCTTTTTGAGTGTATTGCTGAGTTCAGTTTGCCAACATTTTGTTGAAGATTTTTACATCTATGTTCATCAGGGATATTGGCCTGTAATACTCTGTTTTTATAGTATCTCTGTCTGGTTTTGTTGTCAAGGTAATGCTGGCCTTGTAAAATAAGCTTGGGAGCTTTCCTTTCTCTTCAGTTTTTTTTGGAACAGTTTGAGAATAGATATTTTTTTAATCACTTTTTTGTTATTCTATTAGAGTTGTCCCAATTTTTCCCTCTTTACCCTCTGCATATTCCCCACCCCTACTCCCTCACTGTTCCCACACTGTTGTCTATGTCCAGAAGAATAGATATTAATTTTCTTTAAATGTTTGGTATAATTCACCTCTGACACCATCTGATCCAGGACTTTGCTTTTTGGTAGCCTTTTAATTACTGATTTTGTTAGTAATAATTGGTCTGTTACCAATTTGGTTTATCTTTTCAGAGAACAAGATCTTATCTTTATTTTTTTAATTTTATTTTTCAGTTTCAGACTATTTTATTTCTACTCTGATTTTTATTCCTTCCTTCTCACTTTGAACTTCATTTTTTTCTGTTTTGTTTTCTAGTTCCTTTGGGTGTAAAGTTAGATTGTTTATTTGAACTTTTCCTGTTATTTGAGTTGGACCTGTATTGCTATGAATTTCTCTCTTAGAACTATAATACTTTGACTGTGTTCCATATATTTTGTGTTACATTTTCATTTGTCTCTGGATATCTTTCGAATTCCTTGATTACATTGTTAACCCATTCATTCTTTAGTAGCATGTTTAGCTTCCTTGTTTTTTTTGTTTTTCTGTTTTCTTGTAATTTCTAGTTTCATATCATTGTATTTGGAGAAGATGCTTGATATGATTTCAGTCTTCTTAAATTTATTGTGATTTATTTTGTGGCCTAACATGTGGTCTATCCTGGAAAATGTTCTGTGTGCTGCTTTTGTGTGAAGTGCTCTAAAAATATCAAGCCCATGTAGTTGAATGTGTCATTTAAGGTCATTGTTTTCTTGCTGATTTTCTGTCTGGATGATCTATCCCTTGATGTCGATGGGGTTTTACTGCTCCCTTTATGTCAGTCAACATTGCTTCATATGTTTAGGTTCTGCTCTGTTGGGTATGTAGATGTTTACAAGAATTAAATCATCTTGTTGGATTGGTAACTTCATCATCATTGAATGCCCTTCTTTGTCTATTGATACAATCTTTGTTTTAAAAGTCTTATTTGTCTGATACAAGTACTACTACCTCAGCTTTTTTTTTTCATTTCCATTTCTATTACTTACCTTTTTTCAGTGCCTTTGCTTTCAGTGTGTGTGTGGCCTTCAGTCTGAAGTGGGACTCTTGTAGATATCACATAGATGGGTCTTGTTTTTTATCCATTCAGCCATCTTATGTTTAGAGATAGAGGAAGTAGGGAGAAAGAGAGGGACTCAACTATCGTTGGGCTGACTCTCACAAACCCCCAACCAGGGACCTGGCCCACAACCTAGGCATGTGCCCTGACTAGAATCAAACTGGCAACTTTTCAATTTGCAGGATGACGCTCAACCCACTGAGCCACACCATTTAGGGCTCTTGTATGTTGATGACTTTGTATGGTGTTATGTTTGGATTCTTTTGTTTCCTGTATATCTCTTACAGGCTTTTGGTTACCATGTACTTCATATATATCAAGCTGTGTTCATAGCAGTCTTACTTTAAGTTAATGGTTAAGTTGAAACACGTCACTACATTTATTACTCACCCTCACCATCTCATTTTTTTTTGTCATTATCTTTTTTTACCCCGTGTGTGTGTGTGTGTGTGTGTGTGTCCACAAACAACAATCAGGTCAGATGAGATATGTCAGGTCAGTACTGGTTTGGGATAATTCTCTCCGTTTTTGTTGTTGTTGTTAAGATTTTATTTTTTTAAGTATTTTTTATTGATTATGCTATTACAGTTTTCCCTTTTTTTCCCCTTTTATCCCCCTCTACCCTGCCCCCCAAACCCTCCAGCATTCCTCCCCCCCCCACTTTGTTCATGTCCATGGCTTGCACATATAAGTTCTTTGAGTCCTCTGTTTCCTATACCATTTTTATCTCCCCCCATCTATTTTATGCCTACTAATTATGCTGCTGCTTCCCTGTACCTTCCCCCCCACATTCCTCCCTTCCTCCTTCCCACTGAAACCCCTCTATATGATGTCCATTTCTCTGATTCTGTTCCTGTTGTAGTTGTTTGCTTAGTTTGGTTTTCATCGTTTTTCTTCTTTTAGGTTCATTTGTTGATAATTGTGAATTTGTTGTCATTTTACTGTTCATAGTTTTGATCTTCTTTTTCTTAGATAAGTCCCTTTAACATTTCATATAATAAGGGCTTGGTGATGATAAACTCCTTGAACTTGACCTTATCTGGGAAGCACTTTATCTGCCCTTCCATTCTAAATGAAAGCTTTGCTGGATAGAGTAATCTTGGATGTAGGTCCTTGCCTTTCATGAATTTGATTGCTTCGTTCCAGCCCCTTCTTGCCTGCAAGGTTTCTTTTGAGAAATCAGCTGATAGTCTTATGGGCAGTCCGTTGTAGGTAAGTCTTTCCTTTCCTCTTGCATCTTTTAGGATTCTCTCTTTGTCTTTAATCTTGGGTAACTTAATGATGATGTGCCTTGGTGTGTTCCTCTTTGGGTCCAACTTCTTTAGGACTCTCTGGGCTTCCCGGAAGTCTATTTCCTTTGCAGATTGGGGAAGTTTTCCTTAATTATTTGTTCAAATAAGTTTTCAATTTCTTGCTGTTGTTCTCCACCTTCTGGCACCCCTGTAATTTGGATATCAGAACATTTCAGGTTGTCCCAGAGGTTTGTAAGTCTCTCTCCACTTTTTTGAATTCTTGTTTCTTCGTTCTGATCCAGTTGGATGTTTATTTTTTCCTTTTGTTCCAAATCATTGCTTTTAGTCCTGGTTTCCTTCCTGTCACTGTTGGTTCCCTGAATATTTTGCTTTATTTCATTTTGGGTATCTTTTCATTTGTGTTTTTAATTTTTCGACCAAGCGCAATCAGATCTGTGAGCATTTTGATCACTGGTGTTTTGAACTCTCCATCAGATAGGCTGGCTATCTCCTCATCACTTAGTTCTCTTTCTGAAGTTTTGCTCTGTTCTTTCATTTGAGCCATATGTCTTTGTCTTGGCTCACCTGATAAGTTGTAAGGGGGCAGGGCCTTAGGTATTCACCTGGGCAGAGCAACCCTCCTTGCTGTGTGGCAGCGCTGCCTGTGGGGGAGGGGCCAGAGGGAACAGTGCAGCTCACCTGCTTGTATCTAGCCCACTTTCCAACGAACCCTCATATGAGACTGAGAGTTTCTCCCACCGTAGTCCAGTCAGCTTTGAGGCTCAGTTTCGCCTTCAGCCAGCCTCTCCTCACCTTGGTTTTTCTCAGCTGGCTGGCCTGTGTGATCCAGCACGTTACCGGTCTGGTGGTTCCGGTTGATTTTTTTCTTTAATTCCTTGGTTGTCAGAGTTCAATGCAGTTTGATTTTCTGGCGCTTCTGGTTATTTATTGATTTTAAATTGGTTGTTATCCTCCTTTTGGTTGTTCGAGGAAGCAAAGGGTTTTTACCTATGCCTCCATCTTGGCCGGAACTCTCTATTTTATTTTTTTAGACGGGAAGAGAGGAAGAAAAACATCAATGTGTGGTTGCCACCCACATGCCCCAACCTGGGGACGTGGCCCGCAACCCATGTATGTGCCCTGACTGGAAATCAAACCAGTGACCATTTGGTTTGCAGGCCACCACTCAATCCACTGAGCCACACCAGCCAGGGCTCTCAGTTATTTCTTAAGTCATCTTTCTTCATATTATAACTACTGGTTTATTTTACTCCAAAATAATATAATATACAAAACATTGATACTATAATATCCAAAACACTGTTTCCACTTTTCCATGGATCAGAGGTTAACTTGCTTTATATACTTTAAAAAAAAAAAAAACTCACATTTTCAAACAGAGCAGAGGGTGGGACACACATGTGAGTGGTCTTCAAAGCCTTTTCTTACTCAAGTCTTAGTATACGAAACACATGTTGCTACCCGAGTCCTTCCCTTGAAAGCCAGTTACCATAGTACAGTCTTAAAACTGTTAATGGCTAGGAAATGGTTTTTTCCAGTTTTTCTACTTGATGATTGTATTCATTTAAATTGGTATTTTTAGGTAGAAGATCATGATGGAGAAGGTGATGTGGCTGGAGATGATGACGATGATGATGATTCACCTGATCCTGAAAGTCCAGATGACTCTGAAAGTGATTCGGAGTCAGAGAAAGAAGAATCTGCTGAAGAACTTCAGGCTTCTGAGCACCCTGATGAAGTGGAGGATCCCAAAAACAAAAAAGATGCAAAAAGCAACTATAAAATGATGTTTGTTAAATCCAGTGGTTCATAACTCCCAAATACTTTGTCTTTGTATTAAAAGTAAGCCTTATTGTTATAATGCACAGTGGAGGACTGCTTATAGAGCACAGACCTTTGTATTATAATTTTTAAAAAGGCCCTTTTAAGTAACTACAAAGAGTGTTTGCTTTCAGATGCCATGGATTACACTTTTATGGGCATGACTAAGATCATTTTTGTAAAGAGTATGAGTTGTATAAAATAAGAAATAAATACAATGCTCAATTTCCTTTCATATTAGCATCATCAGACCTCTAATCTCACCTTTTTACCCCTTCAGATAGTTGTGGGGGAAACACTAGTTTTTGATTGTGGTAGCTTTTTTGTGTCTTCATAAACTTATAAAAAGTTTATCTGTACTGTGATGTGTTCATGAAAAAAAATTATTATATTTTGTTACAGTAGAACTATTCATCATGGATATTTCTGCTTCCAGTAACAATCTAAATTAATGTTGGCAAATGGTTAGGTACTTAGTTTAATCTTACTGATTCAGCTCTACTCT
This sequence comes from Desmodus rotundus, assembly GCF_022682495.2. NCBI lineage: Eukaryota > Metazoa > Chordata > Mammalia > Chiroptera > Phyllostomidae > Desmodus > Desmodus rotundus. Next base: position 33,841,094 of record NC_071391.1, on the reverse strand, counting down.
TTTGGACCAAAACAACATGAGAGCAAATACTTTTCACATCTATTAGGATGGAGTTACAACTGTCATACATTTGGAATGCTGTGGTCCCAAGCAGTCTTTATATAATATGAATTACATTGAATGTTAGATTTTTTTGATAATATTTGGTGAAGTTTTACAGAAGAAGTTATTTCTCTAATCATTTGGTCCTATCTAGGAATATGTAAAAGTGTTTTTTGTTTTTTTTGTTTTTGTTTTTTTAGGTAATATGTGACCAAAGTTAATTTTCTTCCTAAGGCCTAAATAAAAAGAAAGCAGTTTCCCATACCTGGTTGTGATACCTTTATCCTCATTATCTACAATTGAGGAACAGGCTTTCTGAACAAATAGCTGAAACAAATTTTTTCTTCATTTTAGCTCAATACTGTTATCTTCAGTTTCTAATTCCTAAAAAGTAGTGTTGCTTTCTGATATAATTGCTAGTTTTGTTAGAGTAAGATTAGATTCTACATTTACTGTTACAAGGTTTCTTTGTATATCAGATTTACACAAATTGCATTGTGGGCTAGCAAGTGAACTTTTGAGTAATTGGGTCCAAAATATTGATGTTTCTTAGTAGCATGATTGAAGGTTTAAATCACACACTTACTCAAGTATGTGTTTGATACATTAGTTTTTAAACTTACTCCTGTGTCATTTTGAAGTTTAGAATATGTTAGAGGACTGTAGCAACTAGAACAGGTGATTTCTGAAATATTTCTCATATTAGACCCCAGCATTTTTTTTTTTTTAATTCTCACATTGTATTATAATAGGTGTTACCCAATATACAGGTTAGGGCAAAAGTAGGTTACAGTTGTTTATATGGAAAATAATACAATAAATAATAAAACAAGAATAAACTTTCATGTACTCACAACTGTAAATCTATTTTTGCCCCATCTTACAGTTAAATACTAATTGGGTAGTAGACAAGATGTATAACATTAATGAAATTTGGTTTAAACAAGTTGAACTTTATTCAAAAAATTTTACTTTAGCCATTGATTTTCAAATATCTAGTCTACAGGGTTGTGTACTAAAACTGACTCAAGTAGAAGACTGACCCCTGTTTAAGAGTAGAAGAGGGGGAGGCAAGTATTATGTTTTTGAAAGTATTTTCATCAATTTATTGTTTAGATGCTGAGTTGTTTATAAGTCCTGGTTCTTATATGTAAATAGAAAAGCCTTCTAGAACAACTGCATGGGAAGACCATTGTTCTTCATCTCCAAGTAGAGAAATTCTCGTTCCAGGTAATTCATATATTAGTGTACATTAATATAATTTAGGGTTGGAATAAATTTAAGTCTGTTTGTCCATTGGCTTCATGTCCCAGCACTACATCATGGCTATTTTAAGCATGAACATTGGGTGGTTTTTTCCCTCATCAAATTGAGGATTGACATTAAAGGAGGACAGGTGCTATGCCGTTCTGATATCCTTATTAAAGTACCAGGTGGGGAAATACAAAGTATTTTTCTGCAGTAAAACTGTTCATTTTAATGGCAACTTTTCCCAGCATTGATAATTTCTTAGTTGAAATACTCAAGTGTTTAGCTATACCACTTATCTAAGTTGCTTTAAAATTATTTTAGTGAAGTATAGCTGGCATACAGTGGTATATTAGTTTCAGGTGTACTACATAGTGATCCGACATTTATGTATCCTAATTGTGATCACCACACTCAATTCTTGTAACTATCCTGTCACTGTAGAAAGTTATCATACTGTTGGTAACTATGTTCCCCTCGCCTTTTTCACCCATCGCTCCACTTCCCTCTGGCAATCAGCAGTTTTTTTGTTTCTATGAGCCTTTTTTTGTTTTGTTTTAATTTGATTTTTTTTAAATTCAGTGGATAATTGAAATCGTGGTATTTGTGCTTCTCGGGCTTACTTCACTACGGTAATACCCTTTTAAGTCTATCCATGTCAAATTCATACATGGCAGGATTTCATTTTTTTTATTGGTAATACTTCATTATATATATCTTCCATTTGACGATTGGACACCAAGGTTGCTTCTGTATCTTACCTATGGTAAATAATGCTTCATTGTATACAAAGGTGCATATTTCTTTCTCAACTACTGTGTTTTCTTCAGGTAAATCCCAGCAATTCCACTTTTGTGAATTTATGCTAGTTCTAGTTTACATTTTGGGGGAATCTCCATACTGGTTTCCGTAGTGGCCGAGCCAGTTTGCAGTCCCACCAGCAGTGCAGGGTTCCATGTAACCCACACCTTCACCAACACTTGCTGACTTTTTGATGATAGCCTTTCTAACTGGTTTCACATGGTTTGGATTTGCATTTCCCTAATCACTACAGATGTTGAGTATCTTTTCGTGTCTTGGCCGTCCATATGTCTTTGGAGAAATGTCTCTTCATGTTCTCTGCCCATTTTTGATTGGATAATTGTTTTGTTGTTGTTGTTGTTACTGACTTATATGAGTCCTTACATATTTTGGAATCAGCTTCTTATTGGATGTATCATTGACCAACATCTCCCATTCAGTAGGCTGTTTTGTTGATGGTTTCCTCCTCTGTGCAGAGCCTTGTGGTATGATGTAGTCCCATTTGTTTATCTTCATTTCCCTTACACAAGAGGACATAACCAAAAAGACTACTAAGATGTCAAATAATTTACTACATGTGTTCTAGGAGTTCTGTGGTTTCAGATGTTATATTAAGTCTAATCCATTTTGAGTTTATTTTGGTCTATGGTGTCAGAGAGGGATCCAATTTTGTTTTTTTTTGCATGTATCCAGTTTTCCCAGCAGCACTTACTGAAGACACTGTCATTTCTCCATTGCATATCCTTGCCTCCACTGTGGTGGGTTGATTGATTAATTAAGTGAGGGTTTATTTTCAGGTTCTCCACTCTTTCCCACTGATCTGTTTCTGTTTCTGTGCCAGTGCCATAACTGTTCTGATGATTAAGCTTTGTGAGCATATTTCAAATCAAGGAGTGCTATACATCCAGCTGTTCTTTTTCAATGTTTCTTTGGCTGTTTGTGGTGTTTGGTATTTCCATACTAATTTCAGGATTATTTGTTTTAGTTCTGAGAAGAACCATTGATAATCTAATAGGGATTACATTAAATGTATAGATAGATTGCTTGGGTAATATGCACATTTTCATTATATTAAGCCTTCCAATCCATGAGCTTGGTATAGCTCTCCAGTGTTTTGTGCCCTCTTCAATTTCTTCAGTGTCTTAGTTTTCAGAGTACAGGTCTTTCACCTCTCCGGCTAAAATTTTATTCCTAGGTATTTTATTATTTGTGATGAAATTATAATGGGATTGTTTTCTTAATTTCTCCTTTTGATCATTCATTATTAGTGTGTAGAAATGTGACAGATTTCTGTCTTAATTTTGTATCCTGCTCCTTCATTCTACTAATTTTGTAATGGATTCTTTAGGTTTTTCTCTATATAATCGGTCATCTGCAGATAATGGTCCGTGACCATTTTCTTTCTACCCTCCAGTTTGGTTGGGTTGGGTTTTTTTGGTTTCGTAGTGCCTTTGTCTGATTTTGGTATCAGGATAATGCTGTCCTCACAGTGAGTTGAAGTGTTCTTTCAATTTTTTGAAATAGTTTGAGGATAGGTATTCTTTAAATATATGGTGGAAGTCACCTGTGAAGGCTTTTGTTTGTTCAGTTTTTTTTTTTAATTACTGTTTCAATTTCATTGCTAGTAATTGATTGAAATTTTCTGTTTCTTCCTGGTTCTGTTTTGGAAGGTTGCATCATTCTAAAAGCTGATCCATTTCTTCTAGGTTTCCGATTTCTTGGTATATAATTGTTCATACTATTGTTTAAATTACACTTGAAGTAATTACTGATAGGTATGCAGTTATATTGCCATTTTATTGTTTTCTGATTATTTTTGTAGTTCTCTGATCCTTTTATTGCTCACTTTTCTTGTATGTTGATGGCTTTCTATAGTGTTATGACTGGATTCCTTTTTCTTTATGTCTTGTGTCTCTCATAGATTTTTGGTTTGTAGGTACCATGTGCTTCGTAACCAAACTATATTTATAGCAGCCTATTTTAAGTTGGTGGTCATTTAGGTTCGAACATACTCTAAAATTTCTATAAGTTTTACTCATCCGCCTGTGTTTTTGTCATGTTTTGCCTCTTTTGGGTTTCTGTGGATTCCTTAATTGTTGTAATTACACAAGGCCTTCCTACTTTTGTCCTTTTTGTTGTAATTACAAATGATCTTGCTACTTTTGTCTTTTAATCTTTGTACTAGCTTTATAGTTGGTTGATGTGTTACTTTTACAATTTTGTTCTTTTCAATATTTTCTTACTCATATTTTTTATCTTTTTATAGATGTCCCTATAACGTTTCTGGTAATATTAGTGTGGTGGTCATGAACTCCGCTTTGGGGTTTTGGTTTGTTTTTTGGTTTTGGTCTGGAAAACTATCTGTCCTTCAATTCTAAATGATAGCCTTGCTGATTAATCTTGGTTATAGGTTTCTCCTTTCATACTTTAACTATTTTGTGCCAATCCTTTCTGGCCTGCGAAATTTCTGTTGAGAAATCAGCAGACAATCTTACAGGAGCTCTTGTACATACTAACTGTGTTTTCTGCATTCTCTCTTTGTCTTTAACCTTTGATGTTTTAATTATAATGTGTCCACATGTGGGCCTCTTGGGATTCGGATTGTTTGGAATTCCTCGGACTTGCATGTATACGCCCTTTGCTGGGTTAGGGAAGTTTTTGGCCACTTCTTCACATAGGTTTTCAATCCCTTGTTTTCTCACTTCTCTTTCTGGTACCTCTATGATGCAAATGTTGGTAAGCTTCATGTTGTACTGGAGGTGCCTTAAACCATCAGTTTATAAAACTCCTTTTTCTTTTTGCTGTTCCAATTGGGCATTTTCCACTACCTTGTCTACCAGATTGCTGATTGAATCCTCCACTTCATCTCATGTATTCATCCAAATAACCAATGTTTTAAACTCTGATAGATTGCTTGTCTCCATTTTTTTAGTTCTTTTTTTGGAGCTTTGCCCTGTGTTTTTATTTGAGACATGTTTGTCTCCCCTTTTTGCTGACTCCCTGTGTTTTATGTATTAGGTAGATCCAGGTATCCCAGTCTTGACATAGCCTTACGTAGAAGGTGTGAGACTCAGTGGTGCCTTCTTGATCACCTGAGCTGGATGCTCCAGGTGGCTGGATGCTGGGGTGTCTCTTTTGTGGCTTTCGTGTGCCCTACTGTTGGAGTTAGTTGAGCCTCAGTTGCTGTTGGCACATCAGTGGGTGGGGTTCACCTTCAGGCTGACTGGCTGTGAGGACTGGCTGTGACTCCAGCAGATGAGCTTTTATACTGGTGCTCACCTCATGGAGCAGAAATCACCTTAACTGGGCTCTAGTGCCAGCCAAGTCTTGACCTTGGGTGTGTCATTTGTGGAGTTGGTTGGGTGGTGCTCTGGTGTGGCCACTGTCTATGTTGGGTGTGGAAACTCTTCGGGGGACTCTGCTGTAGGCCAAGTTCAGCCACCACTTGTGCCTGGCTTCAGACCTCTTGGTAGGAACTAAAGTGGTCCATTGTTTGCTGTTTATGCTGGGCTTGAAAGCCCTTTGGGAGAGGTTTTGCTACAAACTGACAATGGCTGCCACTTGTGGTAGGCTTGGGACCCTTTGGTGGACACCAGTGTGAACTGAGGCCAGCTGCCACTTGTACTGAGCTTGTAGTCACTTAGTTGAGGCTATATTCCAGGCCAAGACTGGCTGGCCAGGCTTGGGGCCAACTGCTGGGAGTTAATAAATGCAAGTTGGGTCACAGCCTGCGCTGGACTGGGGATGCTTAGCAAGAACTACAAGGCACACTGAGACCGGCTGTTGCTTGTTGAGAGTTTCTGGACATTGGATTGGTTTGGGGAAAATAGGTAGCATGAGCTGAGACAGGCCACTTGTGTGGAGGAGCCACTGGGCCTGGAAGAGTCTCAGGCCCATTTTAATATTTCGTATAAAGCCAGAGTAGTGGTGGTGAACTCCTTTAGTTTTTGCTTTCCTGGGAAACACTTTATCTCTCCTTCAACTCTGAATGATAACCTTGCCAGGTATAGTATTCTAGATTCCTTTCAACATTTGAAATGTATCCTGCACTCCCTTTGGACTGTACAGTTGCTGCTGAGAAATCAGCCAGTAACCTATTGGGGGGGGGGGGTTCCTTGTATATGCCTACAAGATTGTCTCTTTATCCTTAACTTTTGCCATTTTAATTACAATTTGCCTTGGTTTGGGACTCTGGATTCATCTTGTTTGGAGCTCTCTGCTCCCTGGATCTGGGTGTCATGTTTTCTTCCCCAGATTAGGGAAGTTTTCAGCCATTCCTTCTCCAACATACTTTCTGCCCATTTCTCCTCCTCGTGGGATCCCTACCATGTGAATATTAGAGTGCTCAGTGCGGTCTCAGAGGTTCCTTGTACAATCACCTTTTTTTCATTTTGCAGTTCTGATTGATTTCTACCATTCTGTCTTCCAGGTCGCTAATCAGTTCTGTATTTACTAATCAGTTGTCGCTTCTTTCTAACAATTTTCATTTCCGTTACTGTATTCATCATTTCTGATCTCAGAAGAGTTTTCTCACTCTTTGTTGAAGTTCTAAGTTCTTGTATCATCAAGTTTGTTGAGCATCCTTATGATCATTTCTTGGAATTCTTTATCAGGCAAACTACTTAATCTCCATTTCATTAGAGTTTTTCTCCAAGGTGTTTTCTTGTTCCTTCATTTGGGGCATCATATTCTGTCTCCTTATTTGACTTTGTGTTTGTTCCTATGAGTTAGATGAAGTATCTCTTTCCCAATCCTGAAAAAGTGGTCTTATGTAGAAATGACCTTTTTGTAGACAGTGTCAGCTGGTTTTGGAGGGCAGGTGGAAGTCAGGTGGGTGTGTGCAATGCCTGGTGTGCCACCTGGCCAGAAGGAGCAGGTTCCAGGCAGGGCAGCACGATATACAGGCGTGTATGGTAATTTGCTGTCGGTGGTCAGAATGGAACCGGGGCAAGACAACCTGATGTGTTTGCACTTCCTTGCCCTTCTGATCTGAGCAGGGTGGCCAAGTGTGCGTGTGGTGACCCCTGTTGCTTTATCACCAGAGCTAGGTCTGAGCAAGGCAGCCATGTGTGTGTAGGCAGCAGTGCCCTACTAGATCCGTGCTTTCTCTGGATGAGTAGCCTGTGTGCGTGTGCAACAGCACCTTGTACCTGCTGGATTGATGTTTGGGTGGAGGGGCCCTAGCTACTCATGCTATGGCACCCTCCTGTTCCTGCTAGAGTTAGTTCCAGGAGGGGTGGCTGGGGACAGAATACAGTGGCCCTGCTGGTCAGCCAGAGCACCTGGATAGGGCTCCTGCCCACTGTCCAACTTCAGGGGAAACGTAAACAATGCTGCTCGCCAGTTCTACTAGTCCTGAGGAGTTTCCTTAGCCCCTGAAGAGCTCTTGCGGTTCCCCAGTCTTCTCTGGGTGGGCGCGCTCTTTTGCTGTGCAGAAGCTATTCAGTTGGCCTGCATTGTCTCAGGAGGAGTTGCTCTCAATATAGGTGTACATTCGGTGTGTTCTTGGGTGATGCAAGTTCAGTGTCCTCCCAGGCTGCCATCTTGGACCCACCTCAGAATGTTACTTTTTTACCAAAATCTTCTCGTCGAGTGCTGCTTCATGTTTTGGTCAATGCCAGAGCCCATAGACAACAGCAGTTCCACGAGATTATAGTGGATTATGAACAAGAAGTCTGTGTGCAGTGCTGAAAGAAAAGGCTGGACCTAAGATGTTGAACTTACTGCTGGCTCTGTGTGGTTTAAACAGGAGGCTCAGCATGCTGTTCACCCATGTTGCACCCACCCAAGATGGGCCCAGAGTTGACAAGGGAGCGAGAGGAGCGAGCTGGGGAGGAGGGGTTACTGTCTACAATTGAAAAGGTATTCAGGAACACAGATTTCAGTTTTGTGTGTATTAAGTAAAATTCTCAAATCTAATTTTTTTTTAACCTGAGGAAATTGATGGTATAGAAAAAGGTTTGAAGTGATTGTTATGATTAAGCAATAATTTGAGAGCAGAAAGGTCACATTGAGTAAAATTTGAGGAAATAAATTCCATCTGGTTTGACATCGATGATCATGTACATATAGGGCCTCAGTGTATTACTTTGTCTCCATGAAAACCATATCCTGAGTATTTTCAATATCTAAAAACCACTGTACCTGCAAATCACACTTTTAGAAATTCACCTCTGACCATAACAGCTCTACTTCTTTACACATGTTCAAGTCAGGTTATTATCAATCTTATTTTCACCTGCCTCATAAGCCCTGTCTAGATTTTTAATGTCAGTTCAACATCACTATCGTTAGTATCCCAAATCACCACCACCACCACCCCCGCCCCCCGCCATGTAATACCTTCCTGGAAAATCCCAACCCTTGAAATATCTAATCCTCCACAGATCACAAATCAAGAAAAACATCAAATCACACATCAGTTACTACAAAATAATGTTAACTGACCTCAACACTGCATGTTATCTTAGTGCTTTCCCTAGTCAAACTCTTCTCACATTCTCCTTAACAACTTTTTAAAACCTCCGTTCCCAAACTTGTGGCCTCTCCACTCTTAACAGGTCTTAGCCTTCCGGCTTTCAAACAAATAGAGATTTTATCAGGCAGAAATTCTCTGAACTTCCACCTAAATCCACGACCATGGGAAAGTGTCACTACTCTGGGTCACATCCCCACTCTACCCCACTGGAAAAACTGAGTGACCTGGGGCGTAACTAGGTCTGAGTCGCCCTCCCCTGGCTGTGAAATGAATACAGCAGCAGCAACCAGCCGGGTGGTTATTGTGAGGATTAGATCAGGTAAGGAGTTTAGGCCCACGGATTCTAAGTGCTCAATTCCTGGTAGCGACAGTTAATCCTTTGCATCTTCTTGTGACCCTGGTGCTTTTGATTATCTTCTTTTGAGTCTTCAACCTCTCCCTAATCTATTGGCCCTTTTCTGTCAGCATTTGTACCTCAAGAGATTTCACACCTTTTTTTAGCTGGAATCCTAATTCCATACCTTCTACAACTTTTGGTAACATTTCTGTTGCTGTCTCTGCTCCTCACTGCTATCCCTTCCCTCCTCAATCTACTTCAATGTGGTTTCACCCAACTTAGATTTGTGTTGAAAACTTCAGTCAAATCAGTGGCTCTCATTTTCCTTAAACACCAGTATTTTTTCACTTCATTCTTTGCTTGACCCGTTAGCAGTACTTGGCCTTGTTAACCAGTAGTCTTCCAATGAATACACAGCCCTGGGGTAAATGAGGGTTTCTACTGAATACATTTCCCAAATACACACACACAGGAGCACCCCACCTCTTCTGTGGGGGGTTATGTCCTAAGACCCGCAGTGGAGGCCTGAACCTGTAGAAAGTACCAAACTATATACGTGTTTTTTTCCCATACATACGTATTTTAGTTTCATTGATAAAGTAGACACAGCAAGAATAACAATGAAAAAGAACTATTATAACAATACACTGTAGTAAAAAAGTTGTGCTGTACTTACCCTTCTTGTGATGAGTGAAGTGAGGTGAATGCTGCAGGCTTTTTGACAGTATCTGTAAGAGTTACCTGAACACAGGCGCCGCAATGCCAAGTCAGCCGACCTGGTGACCAAGACAGCTGTGGAGTGACTTGGGCAAACCACACACACGGTGTGGACACGATGGACAAAGGAGTGGTTCCGTCCCGGGCGGGACACAGCGGGACGACTTGAGATTTCATTATGCTACTCAGAACAGCACACAATTTAAACACATATTATTTCTGGAATTTTCCCTTGAATATTTTCAGACCACGATGACCACAGGTAGCTGAAACTGCAGGTAACAAGCAGCTACAGTGCTGCTTCCTAAATTGAGCCCCCTGAAAACTCCTTTCACAGCAGCCTGTCCCCCACACTCAGGAAGTGTTCCATAATCACCTCCAGCGTGGGAAAAGCCAAGGCACACTGCCCGCATGCGGCGCACCCACTGCGGGTACCACAGTGCCTTCCGTCCCCTCCGGCCCCCGAAACTGTTCGCTGCCCCTCCAAGCTGCTTTCAAGAACCTAACTTGCACTCCTGGAAGTGGTGCCTCTGTGCTGTTGCCAGCACCAAGGTTGTTGCCACCTGAGGCTTTCATACGGAGACATTTTGCCTGCTTTTCAAAGTATGTGAGGCCATTTTTCTGAAGAACTGTTCCATTAGAAACAAGATCAGCCCTGAAAACTGCGGCTCCCAGTTAATGTAGTGAACAGGAAACTCAGCTCTGAGCTTCCCAACAACCAAAGCTAAAGGGAAACATACCTGTCTCTAGTTAAACTGGTGATAGTACTGCTTCCCTTCTTCTAGAAAGCGGATTACCGGTATTAAGTTCCAAGTGGAACTTACATGGGAGTCTTTCTTGTCTGGAATATTTAGATCCATGGTTGTCAACCACGAGGGATTTTGCCTATCAGAGAATATTTGGCAACGTGTGGAGATCCAGTTTGTCACTACTGGGAGGTGCTCCTGGTATGCAGTGGGTAGAGACAGGGGTGCTGCTAAACATCCTCCAGTGCATGAGACACATCCCCACAACAAAGAAGTATCTGGCCTAAAATATCAAGTGTTGGTATTGAGAAACCCTACCTTTAGACCCACACAGAATGGGCGACTGCCTGGGGCCCATGCGTTAGAAGGCCCTGAATGTCACAAATACCTACTTAACAAAGAGCATGTAGGTATCTGTGTCACTCAAAATGTGCCACAGAGGACTGGCAGAGTGCTGTCTAGAACCTTAATATTCAACCTTGTGACCGGGGAAATTCTCCACACCTTTAGCCCTAGGCCCTTGAAACAGGTGACTCTGTCCAAAGCCCATGAGTGTCTGCGGTGCCGCCACTGCTAATGGCAGAGACAGACGCGGCTTCAGAGCACAGGAGACTCTGAGAGGCAAAAGCATTTCAGGAAGAGGAAGATTTCGCACATGAATATAATGGGTTCTTGCAAAATGAGATACTGTTTCCCCTGGGAGTAAAAAGGGCTAGCTAGCATTCATGTAACTGAAATCCATAAAAGACAGAACATTGAGCATGGAGAACATTAATTCTCTTTTAAAAAGAGAAAGGATAATCTTTCCAGACTGACAAAAGACATGCACCCACAGATTTGAGAACTACAAATAAATCCCCAACTGGATAAAAGACAAAATCACATCTAGGCAAGTTACAGTAAACGTGCTGTGAACTAAAAAGCAGAAAAGCAAGTGCAGGGGTGACCTTGGCGTCATGGAGTGAGCGTCTCCTTTGGTTTCTCTCATTAAATTTACAAGTCGGACAATATAACAAAGGATCCCTGCTCAACAGACAAAAGTGCCTAAAAGATCCATGTGTCGGTACGTCTGAAGGTGAGCAGACTGGAATTAATGGGACAAGGGATGAGGGGTGGCAGGGGGGAGGGGTTCAATGGACAGAGATGGGTGTGTAGATGCAGGTCGGTGCCACCCCAGCTCCAATGAGCTCAGTAGCAGGGGAGACGTCGGGGTGCTGCCTTCACACTAAGGCCTGGATTGTAAGAGAGGCAGAAGTAGTGGTCCCCCTAGAAAAGGCATCTCCCTCTCCCCCTCCCAATCGCAGCAGACTTGGATAGAGGTAGCTGGGATGTTTAAAGGAACAAAGCACTGCCCTAGCCGGTGTGGCTCAGCTGGTTGGAGCATTGTTCTGTAAACTGAAAGGTCAAGGTTTTTGATTCCCAGTCAGGGCACGAGAGCCTCGGTTGCAGGTTTAATCCTGGTCACAGGCATGTACTGGAGGCAAGGCAACTGATGGGTGTTTCTCTCTCTCTCCCCCTTCCTCTCTCTCTAAAATCAGTAAACATATCCTCGGGTGAGGACTAAAAAAAAAAAAACATTCTTTTTAGCCTTTAGCCTCCTTTTCTATTTTTTGTCAGTGGGAAATTTGGTTCAAAGCAACCTTGTCCACCATTGCTAGAAGGAGAATTCTTTTTTCTATAAAATGTTTTGGAGGAAAAAAAAAGTAAGGCCTCAGTAAATGAAGGAATAGATCACGTTTATGGATTACAGCACTTGACGTCGTAGAAATGCAATTCTCTCCAAAGTAATCTACGTGCAGTACAGTCTAATGGGGAAAAAGCATCCAGTGGAAGGTTAGGGGGAGAGGTTGGCAAGTTAATTCCTAAATTTATAAGGAAATGCAAAAGACCCAAAATTGTCAAGACACCTTGCGAAGAATAAAAACAAAATAGGTACTGTGCTTTTATGGGTATCAACACTCACTATGAGCCTCCAGTAATTAAAATAGTGTGATACAGGGACAACCACAGAGAAATAGACAACAGAAAAGAATAAAAGGGCCCGGAAGCAGATTTCCACATAAACAGATCTGATTATGACAAAGGTGGCATGTGGAGAAACGCAACCTGATGCACAGCTCACACCTTACTTAAAACTCAGCTCCAGGTAAACTGTAAATCTGCGAAAGGTAAAACAATAAAGCTTCTAGAAAATACCATAGGAGAATATTTTTATGGCTTATGTATAGACTTTTAAAAAAATCCTCACCTGAGAATATGTTTATTTATTTTAGAGAGAAAGGGAGGGAGGGAGGGAGAGAGAGGAAAAGAGGAGGGAGGGATTAGGAGGGAGAGAGAAAGAGAGAGAAAGAAAAATTGACTGGTTGCTTCCCATACACACTCCCGACTGGGGATAGAACGCACAACCTAGGCATGTGCCCTGACCAGGGCTCGAACCCACAATCTTTTGGTGCACAGGATGACACTCCAGCCTACTGAGAAACCCAGCCAGGGCTAGAGGAAGACTTTTTAAACAAGATGCAAACTACAAAGAAAAAGATTTACAAACTCGATTACCTTATAATTCGTGATTTTTATTCATCGAAAGACACTGAAAAATCGAGCCACAAGAGTAAAAGATGTTTGCAGTGTACATGATCTCTAAGAGGCTCTGGGTCAGACATGGCTCCTCCCAGCACCCACCTTACTCTGTTACTGCTGCAGGAACCCACTTTAGCTCCACCTCTCACTTGACGCCTGTGGCTTCTTAGCCGCCTCAGGGCGCAGTTCCTATGGGAGTCACTCACACACATGGGATCTGGAGCCGTGAGGGGAGCCCTTGGTCACTGGGAGCCTGAGCGAGAGGATAACCTCTCTTCTCTTTCATTCCTCAGGGGAGCAATTTTGAGGTGCATTTTACATGGCTCTTCCAAAGGTCTCAGTGAGATTGAGCACCCATTTCACACAGCAGTGGTCAGAGCAACTAGAGAAGGCGCCTCTCTATTGTTTTTCCCCGTTTCCACTTCTGTCCCATAGAATCATTTCCCAAATAAACTGTCTGCCTGCAAGCCCCTGCCTCTGGCTCTGCTCTCTAGGGGGAACCCGGGCTAAGACAGGCTTATACCCAGAATCCCTACACACCAGCAAGAAAACGATATGCGACCCAATAGAATAAGGACAAGAGACCTGACAGGCCCTTCACAAAAAAGGAAATCCAAATGGTCAATGCACATTTGAAAAAAACACTCAGTATCATTAATAATCAGGGAGATGCTAATAAACCCATTTCATACACATCAAAATGGCTAAAAACCTTTTTTGCATATGTTAATTATCTTTTGCTGTGTAAAACAATTACCCCAAAAGTTAGCAACTTAAAACAATAAACATTTATCTCCTAGTTTCTGGGACTCAGGAATCCGGGTCTAGCTGGGTGCCTCTGGCGGAGGGTCTGCAAAGCTGTGACCCAGGGGTCAGCCAGGGCTGCAATCACCTCCAGGTTCACCTTGGGGAGGCCCCGCCTCCAAGCTCTCTCTCCGCTCTCAGGTCCTCCCTGGCTGCTGGTCAGACATGTCTGCTCCTCCCCCGAGGGCCTCCATGGGCTAACTCACAACGTGACTTCCCTCCCAGTAAGCATGTGAGAAAGCAAGGGAGGAGCCCAGACAGAAGCCACAGTGTCACCTCATCTTGGAAGTGACACCCTATTACATTCTGTCATATCCTATTTATTAGAAGGGAATCCTTAGGGGGCAGGGACTTACTCAGGGGACCATTGGGGACCCTCGGAGAGGCTGCCACCACAGCGAGGATGTGGAGTGACTCACATACTCAGGGTGGGCATACAAATTAGTACGGCTACTTCGGAAAACAGTTTGGCAATTTCTACCTAAGTTGAAGATATTTTCATCTTATGACCTAGCAACTCTACGTCTAGGTATACCCCAAAGAAATACGATACATATGCACCAGAAGACATGTATAGAAACGTTTATAGCACTGGCCAGGTGGCTCAGTTGGTTGGAGCATCCGTCCCACACACCAAAGAGTTGCAGGTTCAAGTCCAGGGCAGAGCATGTGGGGGCGGGGGACCAATTGATGTTCTCTTCCCCACCCCCCCAGCCATGTTTCTCTCTCACATCTATGTTTCTCTCCCTCCCTCCCTCTCTCTCTAGAATCAGTAAGTATGACCACCGGTGAGGATTTAAAGAAATGTTTACTGTAGCATTATTTATAAAAGCTGCAAACTGGAAATGCCCAGATGTCCTTCGAATGGATAAATAATTGTTGAATATCCCCACATTGGATACCACACAACAACAAAATGAGTGACCCATAGTTACATAGGTATCATAATCATAATATTTAGTGAAAAATGCCAGACACAAAAGAATGCATCCTTTATTACTCCATTTGTCCACATTTCAGAAAACAAAATTAAGCTTCAGTATTGGGCGATGTGTGCTTCGATAGTAAAGCTCTGAAGAAAAGGCAAGTCAGTGGTCACCACAAAGGTCAGCAGAGGGCTTCTCTGTGGGAGGGGAGGGCCTATGAGGGCTTCTGAGGGGACACGGGCAAGACTTCTGGAATCCTGGGAAGCTTCCATCTCTTGACTGAGGTGTTTGTTTTCTGATCATTTACTGTGCTGTCATGGTTAGTTTGCACACCCCCTCTGTGTATGTTACATTTTGCCAGAAAGAGCGCTTCCACAAACCTACATCCAAACCCACACCCTATTATCCAGGCATGCACAAAAGCAGCCGAGGGCCTGGCCGGAGGTAAGTAAGTGCTGGGCATACGTGAGCTAGCACCCACTCTCGGGACTCTTTCGGGGGGAAATCTTGTCTGCCTCCCCTCTTGAGGGTGCCAAGCTCTGGAAAGAAAGGCAGTGCCTCCCGGGAGCCCTGCTGTTTGCAGCAGGGTTTGGCCTGGAGGGGGCCGAGACCTCTCTTCTGGTGACAGGGTCCAGTCTTCTCGGCGTTCATGGCAGGAGGCAGTGTGATGGAGAGCAGGGCTGGCTGGCAGGCCCTGGTCAGGGGTCAGGGTTCAGGGGTAGGGCGCCCTTTCGGAGAAGTCAGTGGGGCTCCGCTCTCAGAGACAACCTCCCCGCCTCATGTGACTTCAGTGAGAAGACAAGAAAATCCTCTTGAACCCCCTCCCTCCACCCCGAACTTCAATGGAAAGGTCAAGGGAATTTTCCTCTCCTTTAAATGGAATGTATCCTTCTTGGGCCCAGAAAGAATTATTTATCAGGCGTTTGCAGCACTCCGCTTGCCTTTACTGGGCCCCGACGTGCTCTGAGGCACAGCAGACAACTTCCCTCCTGAAAGCTCAGTTTATAGGCCAACTTCAAAGCCCAGGTCCTCAGAGCAGGGCGCGGGGCTCCGGTTTGGGAATTGACATCAAAGGGGCGTGCACGGGTTGATCTGATGGCCTGTGGACAGCTGCAGGCTGCGGGTGGGGGGTGCGGGGCCTCAGAGGACTCGCCTGTCCTCAGCCCCTAGAGGTACAGGGAGACAGCCCAGCAGTGGCACGGCCTTGAGAACCCCAACTTCAAAGGCCCTGGGCCATTGCTTCACTTGCTGCAGGCAACTGTCTAAAGTGGCAGGCAGGGGTGGAGGGCAGAAGGCCTGGGCAGGGGGATAGCTGGTGCCCCCAAGCCTGCCTGTGCTGCCGGGCCAGGTAAAGGCAACAGGGTTTTCAAGTGGAAGAACCACTTGGAGCCCTGCTGTTCACAACGTGGGTCACACACGAGGGCAAAGCAGCACGGCGGCCGCTGGCCAGTGCTCCCACGCCAGGGGCAGGGCTTCAGGATGACCGCCCTGGTCCTCGCCATCACCCATGGAAGGCGGGTACTGTTATTATTCCACTTTTCGGAGGAAGAAACGGAAACTGAGGGAGGCTCAGTGGCTTGTCCCAGTCAGTGTTAATACGAGTGGATTTCAATTCCATGATCCCTGCTCTTAGCCGCTACTCAAGGAACTTAAAAACAGGGCTCTAGGGACACTCTTGGGGGGTGGGGCTGGAGCAGCGATTCTCAACGCTTTCCATCTCAGAGCACACACAAGCTACTTACTACAACTCGGCGGCACACCAAAAGACGTGTTTTTTGCCCATCTGACCAAAAAATGGGTATACTTTTGATTCATTCACACTGGAGAGCTGTTGTTGTGTTGGCTGTTGTCATTTTTTTATTTTGACAATCTAAGGGAAAAGAGGCCAGGGCCCCTGACGGGGGATTGCATGTTTTAAAAATTCTTGCGGCACACCGGTTGAAAGGTCACTGGGCTTGCGCGTGAAACACGTGCCAGCTGGGCAGAGGCAGGCGAGCCGTCTGCAGAAGGGAGAAGCCTCCCTGGCTGGCAGGCCTTGACTTCTTCCATTCATCCAACAAACCATTTCTTAGTGTCGTCTTTGTGGCAAACATTGTTCTGGGCACTAGAGATAATATAATGAACAAAGCAAAGTTCTTGTTCTAATGAAGCTTATATTCTTACAAAGAGACAGGCAATAAACAAGTCAACAAAGAATGAGGATAGTAAGTATTAAATGATTATAACTTAAATGCAAGTAAATGATAACTAACAGGAATACTTTTTCTAGTACTTCCTATGGGGCCAGAAACCATGCTTGGCATTTTCTGTGTAATAACTCATTTAATCCCCATTACAACTCCCCTGAGGCTGTTGCTAATATAAATCCTTAGTTTACAGGTGGGCAAATTGAGGCACGGAGAGGTAAAGTAACTTCCCCCAGGTCACAGGGCTGGCAAAATGGCACAACCAGGATTCGATTCCAGGCAGCCTGGCTCCAGAACCTGACTGCCTCTTTCCGTGACACCAGCCATGGTCACAGACACAGGGCGCACCTGTGGGGAGTGCTGTCTCATTCTGTCCCAAGAGAGGAAGCCCCCAGGTCCAGAAACGTGGGCACCAGGTCTGTGGGACAGGGCATCTTGCAGTGGTGACCGGACCTTGGGCTGGTGCTGCTCAGTGACACCAGGACTGTCCCAGACTTCCTTGTTCCCAAGACCGCCAGGCAACCTTCCAGAGAAGAATTAGCCCCTTCTAAGGAAGACGCTCCAGCCTCATCTGCACTTAACGTGATCAGTGAGCACGAGTGTCCTGGCCGTTAGGTTCGCACCCAGTTTTCTCCATGTGTCTCCTGAGCCTCACCAGTGTGATCATAGGCAAAAGACACAGCCCCACTCTTGCAGCCGACAAATGTGGTTTCTGAGCCGCAAAGACTGGGGACCAACAGCCGCTCAAATGTGCCCAAGTGAGGCCTCTCCGAGGGATCCCAGGCGGCGTTCGCCGTCAGATCCAGCTGTGACGGCGGCTCCCATTCACTGAGCACCTACTACTCTCAGCACCTGTTAGGCCCTCTCCTGTGGGTGCCTTCAGGCTGCCGGTGCGCTCATCACTCTCAGCAGGGGCAATTCTGTCTCAAGTGACCTGGATCCGGGCCCACACCCTGGCTACAAAGACAGCAGCCAGTGCCGTGGTTAAGAGCTCTCTGGAGTCCAGTACAAGCTCAAACTGCAACTCAGTCGCTTACTAGTCCTGGAACCATCGCGCCTCGGCTTCCTCATATGTCATATGGGAATAATAATACCTACAACTTGCTTATGCAGCAGTAAAAAATAAAGCCTAAAATCCCAGGGGTTGCACTAGTATGTTCAAGTTGACTTCTCGCTCATGGAAAGTGAGCTGTGTGCCTCAGGGCTCTGCTGGGTCATCCCTTTCCAAGTGGAGACTTAGGACCAGTCGGCTTAGGACCATCCAGAACATGTGCTCCCAGGTGGCCGCTGCAGGGGAAGAGAAAGTGAGCAGGAATGCTCTGGGTCTTTAATGCTTCTGTGTGGCTGAAGGAGAATGAGGACAGGTCTCACGGTAAACAGTCTCTAAAGAATGCCACCGCCCATTCCTTCCTGTCCTGTTTCTGCGTGCCCCTCCACGCATCGAGGTAGAGCCCTGTCCCCTCCCCTTTCACGTGGCTGGCCTTGTGTTTTGCCTTGGTCAAAGAATGCAGAGGACACGACCCTGTGCCAAATCCACACCTACTCTTCAGAAGGCCTGTTATCTGTCGTCCTTGGAAGCCAGCTCAGGTAAAAAGTCCAACTGACCTGAGATCTTCAAGCCGTAAGAAAGACCAAGCAGCCACATGCGGAAAGACGGAAATGCCCAGCCAGCTCCCAGCTCCTCAGCCATCCCAGCTGGGGTGCCAGACACATGCATGCAGAAACCACCTTGGACATCCCAGCCCCCCACCACCACATGGGGCATGAGACCTGCCTGCCCAGCTGAGCCGAGCCCACACTGCAGAATCATGAGAAATAAGCTGTTGTTTTGAGCCAGTTTACTACGTAATAGAAAGGGTGCGTGTGTGTCGCTGAGGGAGGGGAAATGGGAGACAGAGAATGTTTCTGAGCCCCAGGAGAGAGGACCTGAGCAGACGCCAAAAGAAGTGGTTCTCCACAAGGCTCGGAGCGAATGAGAGCAGCAGGCACAGCCCTGCTCTGGGGCCCCAAAGACACAAACTAGGAGTAAAAGTTCTGCCATGTGTGTGCAGGCTGCAGCCTGGGTTTGGCCTGGGAGAACTCTGCAGGAGAAACGCTCTTCTGGAAAGGTCTGCAGGGGGAGAGGGCTGCAAGCTAGGCAAGGAGAGCTTCCCCAGAGCACAGGGGCGGTGTCTCCATGGCAAGAAGACACCAAGAAGCTACATGCGGAAGAAATTCACCTTGACAGGACTGTTGTGAGCTCATGTAATAACATGTGCCCGAGGCGGCGCAGGAATGACCAGAGGAGACCCGGCGGAGGACCCGCCTTGTGAGCAGGGAGCAGATGCTGTGAACGCAGAGTTGCTCCTGTCATTGGGACCTCATACGTGCCCACCTGGCTAGTGTGGCCCCAGGAAACACAGCAGCCAGAAGTCCTGAAAGTGATAGCCAAAGAAGCTAAATTCACAAGATACACGAAACACTGTTGGGGGCCTCCAGATTTAGGTGGGAGGAACCTCAATGGGGCTGGTGCAGAATGCAGATAGGAAAGATGCCTGGAGAACTGTTTGTTACGTGATTCTAACCCTATTCTGACCTCCCCAGGCCAGTCTTCTAGGCTGGAGCCTTGGCAAGAACACGCGGAGGACTTTGCTGAGATGCCCAGGTTTTCCAGCTCCTCCCAGGGACAATTTGGCCTCTGAACCCATTTCCTGGGTCTAAGAAGGAGGAGGGTTCTAGATCCAACAAGCCTCTGGAGGCCAAAAGGGACTCGGACCAACAATGAGCCAGGAACTCAGTCCAGGTGAGCCATGTGCCTTTAGTGGGCCAGGACAGCCCCACTGCGTGGCGGGAAAATGAGATTTTGAGGGCGATTTCAGGACCCCGGGCCAGGATGGTGAGAGGGACCACTGCTGCGGACCACACAACTAGCACAATGTCCTAAGATGTCAAATCAGTGAAGGACTGGAATGTGGCTCGGGGATCAGTGGGAAAGCATCTGTGGCAGATTAGTGATGTCAGCCCAGGGGCTGAGCACAGTGCCTCTCACTCCTTGCTTCTCAAGCACCGTGTGAGAGACAGTGAGCCGCCGGGAAGCAAGGAGCCCTTATGCACGAGGACAAGGCCCTTGTCCTCCAGACGGAGCCCTAGCAGGTGCTTCCTGGCTTCCCACGTAAAAGGCTTCGAGAAGCTCAGCTGGGAAGCCTCTTTCCTGTCCCTATGCTGTCCCCCGTGAGCTCAGAGGTTCTTTTTAGGATCTGTATGTGCTGTTCCACAGCAGAGGGCTCAGCCCCTCCTGGCTGGTCCTCACCCTCCAACCACGCGCCCGCACCCTCTGCCAGGTGGGCAAGTCCGCCCCAGAGCTCCAGCCTCATCTGCATTTAACATCCCTTCTTGGGCCGTGGCAGAGAATACTCAACAGACTCATATTAAAAATGCCCTTTAAAATTCAAAGGCTTTGAACTAAAGAAATACCTTGAGAAGTTTTCATGGAAAGTTCAGCTCTGCTGGTTCAATTCACTACACTTAGATGCACCTTTTCAAATAATAGGGAAAAAATGTAACAGGGTCAGACCCAATCAATATGCTTGTTCAAACAGAATTGCAGGGACTCTGATGTGCACACATTTTGTGCTCTGCCTTTGTACCCCGCCACTCACTCTGAAGAAAGGTTTCTTTGCTCGGAGAGCAATGAAAGTGGCCGTCGCCTTTGGAGGGGAGGGGGCCAAGCGATGGCATGTTTACTGGGCCGGGAGGGACCGCTATTTTTCACACACACTCTCTCTCTCTCTCTCTCTCTCTCTCTCTCTCTCTCTCTCTCTCACACACACACACACACACACACACACACACACACACACACCCTGCCTCATCGCTTTGTTCTTTTCATAATGCTGCGAAACGCACACGGGCACAAAGTCCCTTACAAGTCCCTTACCAGGGTCTGATGCTGAATCGGAAGCAGAGGGCTCCCAGCATTCGTCTGCCGTGTCTCAGAAATGTGATTTGTAGATTAGACGAATAATTTGCTGCTACTTTCCCACCCTTGGTGCGAACAAAATCGGGCTTGCCGTGGAGTCCTGTGCCACAGATTGGGGGAAACGTCCAAAGCCTGAAATGGGCTCTTCTCTGGCCGAGTCAGGGTCCACACTCACTCCGCCCTCCACGCCTTCCATCCCCAAGCTGACCTTGGGCAGAGAGATGCTTCCCTGGCCTTGACTGCAACCTACAATATCCAGGAAAATTCTGGAGAACCCAGCTGAACTGAAGACGGCCAAAGAGGGGAAGGGGCAATTCCCACCCCACAACCAGATACGAAGGCAGGCAGAAAAGCTAATGACAGGCAGCAAATGAGAGGCTTGCTTTCAGCATCCCCATCCGCCCGGCCACATCCGCCTCATGGCCACTCACACACGTGCACACATCTCGGCTCCAGTCACTTAACCAACGCCCTGGACATGCTGAGACCTGGGGCAGTTTGGGAGAGGCTCAACTGGAGGTTGGGAAAATATTTTATTCCCAAGCACCGTATTTCCTAAAATGTTCTTGTCATTTCTCAGTCTGGGCCCGGATTAAAGGGAAAAGTCAGGAGTGGACACCAACACACCGATGCAGGGAAGCAGGGTTGCACCCCCTGGCCAGCTGCAATTCCATCACTTAAAACTCTGCTTAGGTGCTGCGGTCCCCTCTAAAGAGGTGAAGGTGGCCACGTGGACTTTCCTAGAGTTGTCCCCACCTAGAGGGTCCAGTACTCTCAACCAGTACTTTCTCAGATGGCCCCATCTTACCTCAGGTAACAGGCGTTCTCTCGAGGGGGCTGAGCCACGCTTCCTGCTTACTCAGGATGCAGCTGGAGCGCCTCCTCCAAACCACACACACTCTTCACGGAGTCTGAGCCGGGGGCCTCTCGTGTTCTCTGCAGACTGAACTTTGGGCCATGCTTCTTACAGAAGAGGCTACACCTCCTTCCTTCTGGAGCTGGAGAGAACAGTTAGAGTCGCCATATTCCCTCTTACAGAGGACTGTGTGTGAGACCAACAGTACGAAAACCACGGACACGTTTTCACTGAGAAAATGTCCATCAACAGCCACCTTATATGGAGGGTACTGTGCCCTGTGCCTTTTCTTTTTCCCCTCTGCACTCATTCCTGGAGGAACCCCCCTCTCCCCAAACCCCATTCCTCTGTCACCGAGATATCTCCAAGCAATGCTCAAAACAGGAGAGCTTTTTTTTTTTTTTTTACTTTAAAATTCAAAAAGAAATCAGTAGCTAAAAAAGCAGCAGTGTCCTCTGTTCAAAATGCCTTGGACTCTCTTTTCCCCAGTTTAAATAGTTGGAAAGTCACTCCAAACCTCGGGTGCTCTTCTTGGCAAGAGAGAAAAACTGCCATAACAACGGGTTTGGAAATATACACGTCCTTGAACTCAACTGGCCTCTCACCTTCTGTTTTAAGCATACATCACCAGTCAGAATGAATTAAATACAAATCCAGCTCGCAGTGGTCCATCACTAACCCACCTCACTGGAGTGGGCCAGCGGCATGTGGGCTGGAAGGAGGCCTGTGGAGTCCCTCCTGCTATCTTGGATTGCAGTCTGCCTGCCAGACCAGCCCCATACGGAGTCCACAGCCAGGGAGCTCCTGCACAGGGGTGGGGGTCTGGGAGGGGGGGCCACCTTGAGCAGCTGCTGAGGCCCCGGGAGCACAGGCCTTCTTCCCCCCAGGCTCCGAAGTCAATCGAGGGGCAAGGAACTGTCCTAGAAGCTTTTCACAGGTGAACGTGAGCAGGATCAGAGCTAACAGTGGGGATTTTCCAAGGAAACAGGAGAAAAACCAACACAGGCCACTCATGAGAATATAGCCAGCAAGAAGCAGGAAGCGCATCAGGTTAATATTTTAATCTGTACATCACATTTTTTTGCAAACCATTACACTTTTATTTAAATTAATGTTTTCTTGCAAAATATTCATTTCATTTTTCCAACAAAATCTTATAAAGGCAAAAATAAAATCTCATTTTGGCAAACGTCATGGAGTGGGTACTGGCAGCAATATGGAGTTAGTTAAAAAGAGAGCAACTTCTAAATATACGCAAGATTTCTTTTCCTGACCATTGTCAAAGACAAATTTTCCTTGAAAATGTGGCTCCACCCATTGGACTTTTGTTGTTGTTGTTTTGTTTTCCTTTAAACATCATTTTCCGTGTGCAGAATGTCATGAGCTCGTTAAATAAAGGGCCAGACACTGGACCCGGCTTGGCCGCGCCCCCTCCTCATTTTGGGCTAGAAGTCGAGTCAAGGTCCTGCCCTGGTGGCCCTGCTGGCTGCCAGCCGTCAGGGGCAGCAGGGGCACACTGCCAGCCGTCTTGCCACCAGACCAAGTCCTGGGACAGCTGACCTAGGTCCTCCAGGGGCCGGCAGCGAAGGTCCCAGGGTTCCTATCCCAGCCCAGTGTGGAGTCAAGCAGGTTCAGGTAGATGCCTCCCAGTGTGGAGTTTATTGCTTAGGATACAACCAAAGGTGTTTACTCTCACCTTCTCTGTATTTCAAAGTGTATTTTTTAAATTAAAGCAAACTGCGTTTTTCTTTCTGAGAAGAGCCCTTTGCTGAGAGAACCTCACAAGGGAGCCAAAGCCCTTGAACACTGTTGCCCGGAAACCAAGCCCAGGGGCCAAGGCACAGACGGGAGTGCCGCGTGCTGTCCCGGCGGAGTTCCACACTGCAGAGCCGGTGGTCGGGCGCGGTCGGGGAGGTCTCTGCAGCCACGGGACCCCTCTTCCCCCAGACGGCACGCCGAGGACCCTAACACGGGAATCCACTGGAAGCACGTTCTTGAATCCAACCTTCACCTGAGTTCGTGGGCTTGTGGACTGGCCTCCGCTTGCCCTGCCCTTCTGCCCCCACCCACGCCCTCCGCCCGCCAGTACCTGAATCTGTATGTGCAGCCCCGAATCCTGCATCCTCAGCTTTCCAGTCTCTCAGCCCTTGAGGTGAACATTGTAAAATATATTCTGATTCTAAAATACAGTGTCAGCATTTTACAGTGTGTATCAAAAGTGCGTTTGTCACATGTGAAAAGGAGCCTGAACTAGAACAAGGCGGGGAGGGGCCGGCCCTGCGGTGGACACCCGCAGTCGGTGGGCTGCTCCCTCCTCCAGCCGGCACCCCTGCTCAGCCGGAAGGGGTCTCGTTGGGGGAAGAGAAGTCAGTCTTCTCTTGGAGGAAGCTGGTTCCACTGGACCCCTGGCTCCAGACTCCTCCTCCGCACGCTGGGTCACGGGTCAGTCACTGCCTGGGCTGGCAAAAAGCACAGGAGACAGTGAGAAACTGGCAGGCCCCTGCCCTCGTCGGGGGAGCAGGCAGGGGGTGTGCCCGCACACACGTGTGACATGGAAGAGCAGACTGAGAGACAGGGCAGCAGAGCAGAGGGCTGGGCAACGTGGCGGCGGCTGGGGGACCCTCGGTCTCTGGGACTCAGGGTACTTGGCCCCACCCTCCACCTACTGCTTCTAGGAAGTTCCCCAGACAGACGCTGGGCCTGGTCTGACAGAATGAAAGGCCTGATCAGAGAACTCCGGGGTTCAGTTCCGGCCCTGCCCTTCCTTCTCTGAGCAACTTGGGGTAACTCAGCCCCCTGCAAGCCTTCTTTTGGTAATCTAAAAACAGGGTGATCACACCCACCTCCTAAGGAGGCTTCAGTGAGGGTAGGAGGAAATGTGGATTTGCTGACGAGAGCACTGAAGGCCTGTATCCCAGCCATGGGGGCACCAAAGCTGGAAGGAAGAGAGCCTCTCCCTGCTTCTCCAGGGCCTGGACTGTGTCACCGCACTCACACTGCCAGGAACACACACACCTACGGTGGCCCCAGCGGGTCTTTACAGATGGAGCATTTCCCTGGGGTTCTTCATTCCTCCTGGGAGCCCAGCCCAAGAGGCCCACCTCTTCCTTCCACCCTCAGTCTGGTGGGGTCCTGCTGACTCCGCTAGAAGCTGGGGGAAGGTCCAGGCTGGTACACACCTGCAGAAAACCATGGCCCCACCCCCTGTGCACACACTCCCTTCTCCAAACACCTGGAGCTCTGGGGGGTGGCCCACATAAGCCCATGGGTGCTGAAGGGAGGCAAAGGCTCTGAACAGGCACCGAAGGGGTCCAAACCCTGGCTCTGACACTGACAGCTATGACTCCTCGGGCAAGTCCCTCAAGGTCTCTGAGCTTCGATTCCTCATCTGTAAAATGGGGGTGAGTATCGACATAGGGTTGTGTGGATTGAAGAAGATGCTCAGCACTGTGGCTGGAGCATCGCAGGGACTCAGCCATGTAAACCGTAAGTACACATAAAGGAAGGAGAAGGGAAACCCTACGAAATGGGAGTCAGATGGAATGTCGGGATGGACTGCTGAGACTTCTGACCTGGCCCCTCCTTGCCCAGGTGAGGCAGCTGGGCTCAGAAGCAACTCACCAAAGACTGGACCAGACACCGGGCCTTCTGACTCCTGGCCTAGGGCCGCTTCTTTCACCCACACTGCCTCTCATCACTAAGGGCTCCCATGGCGAGGACTCAGAAGGGGTGGTGCCGGAACTTTCCGAACAACGGAGGGCCAATTTCACACAGTCCTGGGCAGCGTCCCTCAGAAGCTGCCCTTCTCGCCATCCTGAGGTACTCAAATGACTGAAAGGGTGGTCCTGACCTTTGCTCAGACACCAGTTCTGTGTGACCTGGTGTGAGCCCCATCCCCTCACTGGGTCCCAGTTTCCTCGTCTGTAAACTAAACTTTTTCCAGTCTTCCAGTTTTGTCATTTCTTTGGCCAAAGCCCAGAGTTGCCAAAATTCAACTCTTCTTTCCAACCGTTCCTGGCACTCCCAACCCTGACTGGCTGGCTGGTCTGCACTGGTCCCTTGGGGCATCCTCCGGCCTGCGGGAAGGCAGGGGTGCAGAGAGGGGTGGGATTGGGGGCTTGGATCTTACAGTCTCTGTTGTATTGGAGCTACTGAGGATGGAGTGGCCCAAGAAGCATCAGTCCCACCCTCCCCCTACCCATCCAGGGCGGTCTCCCCAGCAGCCGCTTTGCAAAAGGAAGGAAGCATCAGCAGGAGGCACAGCAATCACGTCAGCAGCAGGGTGGGCCGAGAGGGGGCATGCTCAGCGCTAGGCGAGGGGCACGCCAGATGGAGGCTCTTACTTGAAAGGTGTTAGACAAAGGTGTAGTGGAGTCCGTTGCTTAAGGGGGGGTAGGGTGGCACCGTCCTGGAGGACAGGGGGCCTTTGGGCGGAAGGAGGGCCAGCTGCTGCGCTAGATGGACACACAGGAATCAAGCGGTGCGTTAGGCTCCTCGTCTGCTCCCACAGCACCAGACGCCCCACTTGGCGGGGCTGGGGTGGCACGGGCCCCACTGCCCACTATTCATGGCCTGGGCTTGGGCGAGGGCGGGGCGGGCATGTCCTTGGGGCCTGGCTGGGACTGACCTGCAGATCCCAGGTATGTCTCTGAGATGGGGAGCGGGAGCAAGAGGGACAAAAGGCTGCGGCAAAAGTGACTACTCAGTGGGAGGTGAGGGAGGCCCTAAGTGACCTGGTGTTAGTTAGATTTGGGCCAGCTGGTGGTAAGGAAGCGGTGGCAGGGTTGTGGGGGGGGGAGGGGAGAAGGTAGATCCATATAGCAAGCACAGGCTGGAGAGGAGGGCACTTAGAGCGGGGGAGTTCCCTCACTGGGACCCTCGACACGGGGAGGAGCTCAAAATTGCTGAGCTGGGTCACAGGGAGCCCCCAGGGTCATAGGAGAAGGGGTCTGGGTGAGCCATCTACCAGCTCCCCTCCCTCCCACAGACTGCCACACCGACCACCTCTCAGCTCACTCAGTATATCCCCGAATGGGGTCAGGACGGCAGGGGTATCAGGAACTCTGTGCAGGGTCAGGGCACGGGGACAAACTGGCTCCCACCGAGATCTTGGTCCCTCCCCTTGTCCTTGGTCACTCCCATGGCTTCTCAAGGCACCATTAAAGCTCTACTCCCCAAAGCAGATGCCCCAGGGCTAGTCACCTCAGGGCCCTGCCAGCCCCACCCTTAGTCACCTCTAGACCCTTTGGCCAGGGGTGGAGGACTGGTGGGGTCTGTGCCACCACTTCAGGCTCTATAACCACCCCCTCTCTAGAAGGCCTAGAGCACCCCTGCCACACAGTGGCCTCTGGGTGTGGAGAGACACAGCACTAGGTGAGCTGTACAGGTAGGGGAGTGGTGGTGGAAGGAGGAGCCGGGAGTCTTTCCTGGCTGAGAGAGAGCCTTTTTACACACGCACAAACACCTGTAGGCACAGGCACACACCCACCCTCCATGGTGTTATCTGTTTCCCCACTGGTCAGTAAAGTCCCACTTCCAAGTCCTGCTTTCTGAGGTCACTCTAAGGTGAATGGTGGCTTTGATTTGGGGAACAAAGCAAGGGTCCCAAGCAGGGGTCCCAGGGAGGGCTAGAAGGCCCCATTCTGCCTTGCCCCAGCAAGAAATCTAAGCGCCCACAGCTTTCCTGCTCCCTTCTTGATGAGGCTAGAAACCTTAGCCTTGGCCCCTTGGCTCAGGGTACTGAAAAACCCATTCTTAACCCACAGTCTCTGGGAAAGCTGAAAGCAGCCTTACTCCCATATTTAAGAATGAGCTGGAGAGCCCTGGCTGGTGTGGCTCAGTGGATTGAGCACCAGCCTGCAAACCACAAGGCTGCAGGTTTAGTTCCCAGTCAGGGCATGTCCCCGGTTGGGGCGTGTGGGAGGCAACCAATCGAGGTATCTCTCCCCCATTGAGGTTATGTCCCTCTCTTTCCCTTCTCTAAAAGTAAATAAATAAAATCTTTTAAAAAAGAATGAGCTAAGGGACCCCTCGCCTGGGCCTCTGTCCTCTGACACTCCTGAGCTCCAGGCCCCCCTCTCCCCAGCCTGCCCTGTGTCATCTTCCCAGCCCTGTGGTACTCACAGCACAACAGGACACGCCGCTAGCCCTCAACCACCACACCTGACACCTGGTATTCTGCGGACTCACTGACAGACTTGGCTGGACCCTGAGCCTCAAGAGGCAGCGAGCAGGACCCAGCTTCCACGGCCTCACCTGCCACCTGCTTGCTGCGTTGGGAGGCCTCAGAGGCCAGGGCGTAGGAGATGTTGATGATGCGCTCCTGCTCCTGCAGCTGTGTGTCCAGGTCGGCCACACTGTTCCGGTCCTGGCTGGAGGTCGGCTGCAGGTTGCACATGCTGCAGGACGGCCAGAGAGCAGGCGGTGGGCCCTCGCCACCCTGCCACCTGCCTCGGGACAGGAGGGCCTCCTGGCCCGGGGGAATCTCATCCTTTGGGGGGCATTGATAAAAACAGTGCACTTTCTCTCCAAAGATGTGCGTGCTTCTCCCCAAGTACCCCTCAAAACCAGAGCTCTGTTCTTCCTATGGGAATCATAGAACTCAGGACAAGAGCTCCACCGCTGGGCTCCTGTTAAGCCCAGATGTGGAATGGCTCTGAAAGGGAGGCCCTCAAACACCAGGTTTGCGTTCTGAGGCTATGGAAGCTGAGGGGACAGGGCAGCCACTTCTCAGGGCCCTGTCCTAGCCTCCAGGGTAGTGGGAAAGGCCTCTGGCACCTCAGGACAAGGCAGGGCCCCGGCTCTGGTCTACAGGTCTGTGTGAGGGAACACGAGCCCTAATGCTGGGAGCCCCAATTATGCCCCCTTCACCGCCATGCCTGGCTCCACTCCTCACACTTGCCAGGGTTCCGGGACACAGGACAGGGCTTTTATGTTTCAGACTTCCTGGGTGACCTAGGCAGGCTTCCCCAGTGATCTGCTGGTGACATGCTGAGTGCCATCCTTCCCTTTCCAACGAGGAGGAAGCGGGTGAAACACGTACCCTGGCCAGCCCGGCACAGGGCCAACTCAACTGAGATACCCATGGGGTCAGGCCTCGCGGGCCATCAGGACGGGGCAGCGGGAGGGCTGACCTGGACCTGGCGAGGATGTTGCGGATCTTCTCGGCTTTGCGGTACCGCGCCTGCAGCTCCTCCAGGCTGGGCGGCTCTTCGGGATCCAGCTCCACATAGCGCTCTGGGATGGAGACCTTCTCTGGTTTGGACAGCTGAGGAGAGGACC
This sequence comes from Desmodus rotundus, assembly GCF_022682495.2. Taxonomy (NCBI): domain Eukaryota; kingdom Metazoa; phylum Chordata; class Mammalia; order Chiroptera; family Phyllostomidae; genus Desmodus; species Desmodus rotundus. The sequence goes on along the minus strand of NC_071391.1, from coordinate 33,812,134 downwards.
AGGGGGCCGGGTTGGGGGGTGGGCCCGGCTCCCACACCCCGTCCCCTGCCACAAGGAAGCACGTGCTGCCCACACAGGTGAGGTGACCTGCTATGATCACGGCGGCAGTCCACAGTGGAGTCAGGGTCAGAACCCAGGTCTGACTCCAAAACCGTGTTCTTTCCACTTACCAAGCAACCTCCTACAGGGGAATGGTGAGAGGGGGAAGCAAAACAACTGGACTAGAAGCCCTCAGGATAGAAATGGTCATCCTTAGTGCACCCTCAATGTGGTCAGACCTCTGCCAGCCTCTGCAGCCACGCGGACCCACTACGTGACCTCTCTCCCTGTGCTTTCCTCTGCCTGGGATGCTCTTTTTTGCTCCGCTGACTGCTCATCATTCCAACCTCACCTCAAGAAGCCTTCCCTGAACCCTGCCCCTGTTACTCCCTCCTGTTGTCTGTCTTTCTCCTCACTGTCTGTGCAAGGACCGGGCACTTAGGAGGTCCTCAGCAAATACGACTTGGATGGGTGGTGGACAGATGGGTAGGTGCACGGAGGGATGGCTGAGTGGACAGTGCTTTCCGAAAGCTCCTCTGACCCAGATGGGGGCAGCCACGCCTCTGCCTGTCACTCTAGAGGAAAACGGCCCAACTCCTGCCCATCGGCCTTTCACACAAACCCAGTAGCAGCCTCGGCTTGGGAAATCTCGCCAGGGCACTGGCAACTTTGGCACGCCCTGGGGAGCTGTCTTCCTCCTGGAACTAAAACAGCACACTAGAATGGGGTTGGCTGAAGCGTCCAAAAACAAGCTAAATCCAATCCCAGGGCAAAGCCGGACTTGAATTTAAACCCATGCAGCCCTTTCATTCTGGGGAAAGATGGCAAGAAATAAGCTCTTCTCTCTTGTTTCCAATGAGGGCAGATCCAGAGGAAGGAAGTAGATTACATTGTAGCAAGAGGGATGTAGGTTAGAGATAAGGAAGGACTTTTCCCCTGGCTGGCAAGCCAATTAGGACACTATAAAACACACTTTCATTGCCAGTACAGAAGCTTCTTTTGTGAATCTGAGAAAGCACAGACCTTTGGCTGTTTCAGGGGTGCCAAAGCAAAAGGTCTGAGGGCAGGGGACTCATTAACCCCTGGAGCCCCAGCTGACCCCGGAACTCATCCTGCAGAAGTGTTGCCCACACACTGCTAAACCCATCCTGCACACGGTGTGAGCTTTTCCTCTCGTGCGGTTTCAGGGCTGGCCTGTCCTCGTGCACAGGAGGGATATCTGTGGGCTGCTGTGTTTTATTTAAGAGCTATCATTCAGGAAATGTTTACAGAGCACCTACTATGTGCTGGCCCAGTGTTTGGGAGACAAAAGTGAATCGGCCATTAAACTCTGTCCTAAAGAGCTTAAAAATGACACAATAGAGATCATAGGAGACCACCCTATGTCTTAAAGACTCTGCGTCTGTCACCCTCTGATTCCCTTTCTCTTCTCCTGGGTGGAGGAGACATTCCTGATGCCCAGAGATCCAAGGGTTACCTGCTTTCCCAGGCTTGCCGGTCATGATGCATTTGAGCCACCAGAGGGCACCAGAAGAACTCAGACTAGAACTATGCAGGCCTCCTAGCCTCTGCAGTGGTTGGAAGTTTCACCTGTGCTTTTCAGACCTGCTCCTTCCCCCAAGTCTGATTGCCAGAGCTGGCCTGAGAGGCCAGTGGCAAAGCCAGTCCCGGGTTTTGCAAGCAACATTTCCTAACCGTAACTACCGCATCACAGGCCCGCTACACGCCAGGCCCTGCGCTCATGGCCTTTCGATCATTGTCGATCCTCTGGGCAGCACGCAGTCAGCCAATCCTCATCACCGCTCACTTTACCATTGAGGAAACTGAGGCACAGAGACGTTAAATGCCTTGTCCCAAATTACAGAGAGCTGGACTTGAACCTGCCATCAAAACCCTGGGCTCCTTTTATTGACTCAATCTATTATCCATCCTATTTCCTGGGCCAAACTGAAGCTGAGCCTTGTCCCCACTGAGGACAACACCCCCTGGTGCCATCGGGAGGGTGGGTCAGGCTGGGAGACCAAAGGCCACGCCTCCTGGGGCAGCACGAAGGAAGCCCCTGCCCTCACCTCTCTGCTGATGTCCAAGTCATAGTCTTGCGGTTCCAGGTCCAACTCAGTGACAGGCATGGCCTGTACTTTCAACCAGCCATTCTCCTCCTTGTCCTTTCTTTCCCCTTGCATGGCGCGGTCCAGCAACTGCAGGTCAAAGTCCTGCTCACGCTTCCACTGGCAACAGAACAAGAGGGTTTAATGTAGTCACTTCCTGGCTGCTGCGGGAGCCACGCCAGTCCCCTTCTGAATGGTCTTGCAGGCCCTGGGGTCCTTGGGGAAACGGGCACGTGACCCATCAGGGAAGAGCTCTGCGACCATGGGCCTCAGCCCCGTCATCTCTAAGATAAGGCAGCAGCTTTATGACACAGACGGCCCCTGCCGTAACTCTCCGAGTAATGGAGGGTGGGGCTGCTGCCCCTCTTCTATGACCTGACTCCAGGCTGCTCCTTTCTTTCTGAGTGAGGTCCCCCGAGGGTTCCACATGCATCCCCCAGGGCACAGGTGGAACCACCATGACTGTAGACTCACAATGCTCCCCAGGTCCAAGAGGGTGACCCCAGAACTCTGGAGAAGGGATGTGCCCCTTCTGCTGACCCACAGTCATGGAAGGCTTTCTATTCAGGAGCCGTATGTCCCAGCTCAGAAATAATGGAAGAAACGTGCCCTTTGAGGCCCTGGTGAGCAAGTGGAATAGCCGAGAGCCTCTGTAATGGGCACTCCCAACAGGATCCATTCAGGGCTGGGCCTGCTGCACCCACAGAGGGCTGGGGAGGCCCAAGCAGGAGCAGCCTAGGGCCAGTGAGGCAGATAAAGTGCTGTGTCATGACATCTATTTGGGGTAAAAAGTTTAAGTCAGATAACAAACAAAACCATGTAAAACTGAGATGCTAATACTCATGCAACATTTTCATGAGCTCAGTATCAGCCTTTTAACAAGTGTCGCCTCACAGGGGAAAGTCTAATTGGCCATTGTAAGATCCAAGCACAACTGTGCGACTCTGAAGCAGCCCTCCTTATCAGCGGCGTGGCCCGCACCCTCACGGGCCTTAGACTCTGAGGAGGTCCTGGGAGGAGGGAACAGGCTCAAAGACTCTCTTCTCTTGAGCAGAAGCCAGATGCTGCTCCAGCCTAGGCCACCTCCTCTCTCCCGTCCCATGCACCGTACAGAGCCCCGAGGGTCATGATTGCCTTTGATGACCCTCCAAGTTCCCCCAAAGCCCCAGACCCACAGCCATTATCAGCACATTTCACCCATTCATGCACAAGCTCTCAGGACTGATTCCGAGCCAACAGAATCACTCTTAGGTGTCCAATCACCGTATGAAAGGATTAGGCAGTTGACATCTCAGTGACGAAAAATTAATTTAATGATTCACAAGGAAAAAGCACATTTTCTTACATGCTCATATGTGCCCCAGATAGAGAGAGAAGCCCTCGTTTAAAGCCAGCCTGATTGTTTCCACAAACAGAAAGAGGTCGCTAGGCTCTGCGGTGTGCCCTGGGGAAGAACCACGCCAATCCACCGTCATTAAGCAACACGTTTATTGGCGCTGATACAGAGACTTACAGTAAGTCTTTCCTTTTTTAAGAGAAAAATTACAAGGTATTCAAGTTACGACTTTTAGATGACCTTTCTACATTTGAGACATCAGGTTGTAAGAGGTCAGTGTTGCCCCACATGACATTTGCTGGTAAAGTTTAAAAGTTACTGGCTTTGCAGCTTTTCAGGATGTGAGTGTCCTGGGTCTTGGCCCTTGGGTGTCTGAGCTAGTGGCTGCAGAGAGGCCCTCTGAAGACAGAACATAATGTCTTGCTGTCTGTTCAAGTTATTAAATACTAAAAACACAAAAAGTTTTCCATAAGAAATTGTGTGATGGACCTGAAGGAATTAAAACCAAACCACGTTAGACTTGATAGAATTTATTCGAATGTACAACCTCTGAAGTCCGTGTCCACTGTCCAGATGTGAGACATGGACTTTGAGAAGTTCATCACGCCCAGACCTCTGCCGGTGAGCACGGCCCAGTCCTGCGGGGCAGCTCTAGGGGCGAGTGAGTCACGAGTGAGTAGGCCCGCGTGCAGCGGGCAGCAGAAAGGACAGCCACACACAGGAGTGCTCACTAGGCTACAGAGACAAGAGCTGCTATTATAAGCCTGGTAAAGAGCACAGGCCAGTTAGAGAGTGTTCAATGCAAATTAGAAGCTTCTGTAAACACAATCAGGCAGGATTAGAGAGGCAATGAGCAGTAACACTAAAAGCAAAAGAGCTTGTGCAATGAATTAGGGTAAGAACAGCCGGGCTAGAGGTCTTGGGAAAAGTCAAACGGTAGGTATCCAAAAGGGACCTAAGGCGACTGTGGGCAGGGCGCAGTGCCTGGGAGCACCACCAGGGGGCAGAAAAAATTCCCTGGCTTTCCTGGGGCACAGTGAGGCCAGTGAGCACCACTTGCGATGGGAAACCACAGCCCTGAGTTGGGGGGCATGACCCTGTGCTCAGTTACCCCACAGGGCATCTGCTAGGAAGCTCGGGAGGCTGCTGGGCTTGTGCACCTCCGCATCAAATATCACCATCTTCCTCCTCCATTCCTTGAATCCTTGAACCCTGTACATATTCCCAAGTCCTTGATTCAGCTGAGGGACTCTGAATGTCTACTAAGGCCTCTTTGAAGCTCGGCTCAGAGAACTGACCAGACACTTCCTCAGGCTCCTAGACTCCTGCAATGACATCCTCACTCCAGCTCTGCTTCCCAGTCACCCTCGCCCGGGCACCCATGAGGTGTGTTCTGAACCATTCAGGTCAACAGCCCACTCTCACAGGGCTGTGACATGCTTGTGTTTGGGGGACTCGGGGAAGCTCTGCTCCCTGTCCCAGCCCCGCCTGCCTGGACCCTCCTAACATACTGAACCAAGGTCTCCGGGGAGCGGGTGGCTGAGGTAGCGGGACGAGGGCAGGCTCGTCCTCTCTCCTTGGCTCAGCGTCCTCTTGCGCTCCCGGACCAGGGCCTTCTGGTGCCGCTTCATGCGCTCCAGCTGCTCCTCTGCGCTCATCTTGCCTCGCTGGTGGTCCCCTGAGTACAGGCGCTCCAAGGCACTCTTGGGTCTCTGAGGAGGAAGCGGGTGAGAGACAGAGCAGCTGGGCTGGGAGCACAGAGGGCAGCCACACTGCTGGCTTCACTCCCATTCCTTGTCTGTCTGCCCTGCTCTCTCACACACACAGACACACTCTTATCTAGTCGGACTCCTCTCAGCCAGAGAACCACTTCCTCTACACTAACTCATAGACATGATACCCCAGGCCCTCACGGGCTCCCTGGGCAGCACCCCATTCTGCAGATGCAGACACTGAACCCCTGGCCTGTCCAGTCAGGCACACATGCAGCATGTGGTGGGGTCCGAACTCAGGGTGCACACTTCCTGGGCTGCCTCCTCTGAGCCTGACAAGCTGGGGAGCAAGGTGGGGAGGGGTGCTCCTCAGGAAATAGAAAGGGCAGCATGAGGCCCCCTCGGTGGGGAGTGGGGAAGACATCACTGAGCACACGGTGACAGGAACCCTGAGCTCAGGAGGGGCTGAGATCACCTCAGAGACCATCCCCAGGGCTCACAGGATCGCCAGTCACCATGCACCTTGGAGCCCGTCCCTCTGTGCGTGAGGGAGCACTGAGCTCCTTGAAAACTTCTCAAGGCCACTCACAGGGAAGGTCATCTTGCTGCTTTCGGCATTCAGACCCCTCCGGAGGGTGACGTAAGGAGCAATGGTGGACGACTGCTGGAGCCTTGATGTGGACCCTGAGAGCCCTTAGTGAGGAAAGAGAAATGCAGGAACATTTGTGGTGGGGTGGACAGGCCGCCAGCCCCTCCCTAGTCACCTCCCACTGTCGTTAAGGGACCACAGGGGCTCAGCCTACAACCCACTCTTCTTACTCCCCGGGGCCTGGAAGAGCAAGGCCCCAGGTAGCAGATGAGGGGCCAGCCCAGCGGTGCCCTCTCCTCCACTGGGGACAGTGTCCCTAAAGACCTGTGGACTCCCCTGGTCTTCCTTCACGTGCCGAAGGCCGGGGCTGCTTGGCAGACGGAAAGGATGGAGTGCTGGGAGCACCTGCCATCCCTCTCTCCTGATGGACTAGCAGGCATCCTGCTGGCCCTCAGTGGACAGCCTGCCTGGGTGGAGGCTCCTGAAATGCCCCAGGCAGAATCAGCAACCCCGAGATTCCTCAGTTTATTCACTGGTTACAGACCAGAGCGTCAACATACCTGTCTAACCAGATTGTAAATTCAACAATGCCTGGCTGACTGACAGGATAAGTGAGTAAAATGAAGAGAAAGAAGAAGGCGCCATTTAGCGAGCACTCACTATGGCAGGCACTATTAGATTCTGTCTCACTGGCCCTACAAAGTAAGCGTTACTTGACCATCATAGAGGTGCGAGGTCTAAGAGGCTCACAGAGGTTAAGAGGTTTGTCCCCGGTCACACAGTAGGAGCATCGTTGACCATGTGCTTCCCATGTCTGGGTCCTGTGGCTTTGAGGAGTCACCTCACTGTGGCTGGCTGGTGCCACAGACTGCGCTTTCTCCACGGGCAGTGGTTCTTATCAGAGGTGGTCCCTGACATCTGGAAAAGGGCCTCCCGCTGACTGAGGACACCACGAGCATTTAGCACACGGGCAAGAGAATGGTAAGTGTCCTACAATGTCCAGAGAACCCCAAGCAACAAAGAACTGTCACCAGTACTGCCATGATAAGCACCTCTAGGCCCTGATAAATGAAGGGGACAGGGCCTCCCGGCACTGTGCCAAGAGTTACTATGGCCCCAGAGGCGCACGCTGCAGGGACAAGTTCAGGCCCCAGCAAACCTAGACAGTGTGGTGAGCTGGGAGTCACACGGCTCCACACGTGCCGGAACCACGGCTCTGTGGCCCCCTGGCCAAAGTGGGGATAGCACTTGACCGTCCACCTCCAGCAGCAGACCGGAGAAACAAATGAGGGAGCATGGGGTCCATAGGCCTCCCTTGATAAAGCTTTCTGGGGAAAATGGGGTACTGTGAGCCTAAGGACCTCGGTCTGTTCCCATCCCTGTCTTGAAGGGAGGGCAGGGAGAAGGCGGCCCAATTGAAGAGAGAAGTGTGTTTCTTCAAAGAAAGGACTCATTGAGTCTTAGAGCGACACAGAAGAGGAAATGGTCCCCTGAAGGCCCCAGACGGCCACGCTGATGCTCTGCGGCCAGAACACTGGGACTGGATTCAGGCTGCATCAGTCATCAGCTAATTAGCAAGTTCCTTAATTTCTCTGAGCCCTAGTTTTCTTATGTCTCAAATAGAAGGATAACAGGACTTCCCTCAGAGGATTATTATGAATATTAACTAAGTGATTACACAGTGCTTAATGTGACACAGTGCCCAGCTTTATAGTAATGCTGTTATTATTTCCAGGAACAGCCGTCAGAAGGAGAAAGAGAACCAGGATGTGGGCCAGAGAAAGGAGGGACGGGCCCTCCCCAGAGCCCGGAGCCCTTGACAGCTGCTGCCTAAGGCCCAAAGCTCAGGCAGAAGGATGCGAGGTACCAAGTATGGGTTGGGGAGCAGTGGTTGTAGTTAAGGGGGGGTGCCCGGAAAGCATCCACGGAGAGTGTTGCCTTACCTCTGCCAGGCAGCGTCTGGTACCTGCTGTCAGAGCCCACAAGTCCCAGGGAAGGCTGGGCCACGTCCCCACTGAAAGTCGTCAGCTCAGGCTCACTAACGTACGACCGGAGCTCCACCTGTGGGCACAGTCTGGGGCTGTCATACCTGCCCAGCACCATGCCACCATCCCTCTCCCCAATCACAGAGGGCACCCCCAAGGTCCTCCCTGCTCACCCTCGAGTCCCCGTTCACACACTGCCCCTGCTCCCGGTCTCGCTTCCTCTCGTCCGATTGCCGCTTGAGGCCTCTCACTGAGGTGTGCCGGATGATGGTGGCCTCTCTGGGCAGAGGTGGCACGGCTGGGGGCTGGTCCTCGGGGCTGTAGAGCTCAGGGAGTGGGGGCCTCGGGGGCGCCTCATCTTCCTGCTCAGAAAAAGGAGCAGAACCAGTGCCCAGTGAGAGGGAGTGGGAGGGAGTGGGAGGGAAGGATGCCGAGGGGCCCCACTGCCGTGGTGGCCCAAAGCGCCAGGACAGGCCACCTCGGGCCTGCACAGCATGACCGCTTCGGCCCAAAGACGCCAACGTTTCCCCTGGCTGAGCTGTGAAGAGGGTGACACCTCGGCTCCAAATCCGTTCTTCTTTTGGATTCACACACTTTCCATCTTTCAAGGCGTCGCCTATATGTACTGTGTCCCCAAATCCAGGACTCAGGTCTAGCTCCCTGCTCTTTCTCTGCTTGCTCGGAACACACAGTTCACGGAGCAGGCCGGCAGCTCTGCACTCACTGGTAAGTCTGTGACAGCGCCCCACCCCAGACGTCTGCCTCCCTCCACAGAGCTCAGACTGCGCTGCCCACTGTCCCTGCAGGTCTCGGGATCGCTCGGCAGGCAGGAGAGCTGAGCAAGGACACCCCACCTCCTCCTGCTCCCTCCATCAGAAATGTGAATGATTACAAAGTTTCTCCTCCTTCCCGACCTGGGGGCTGAACAGGCGTTCGGGTTGGGTGACTCACTGCCTGCCCCGCAGCCCACTCCCTGAAGATGATGGATGCCACTATTTTCCTCAAAACCCCCTGCACCCCCGACTCCTCCGCCCAGTCCACAACACGCTGAGGGCTGTAGCTTCTCTACAGATCAACGACCTGGTTCCCAGCGGCCATGGATGCCTACTCCTGGGACAAATGACCACTGAGACTCCTTCCTCCTAGACTCCCTCCTTCTTAGTCTAATTTTGCTTTGTTTTTCAAAATTTTGCCAGTTCAGGAAAGGGTGCTGCAAGCTTTCCTTGCAAGGGTTTACCAGCATTCTCTTTCTGTAACACATTTCATCACTGTGTGGGAGTTATCCCCCCAGACTCCCTGAGCGCCCCGTTTCCAACCCTGACATCAGGTCTCGGAATCACCAATGTCTAAAAGTGCCCCAGAAAGATAAACACAAAACGTCCATTGCCCTTGATTGAAGGCCATAGAATGTCTGGAGGCAGAGGGTAGAAAAGAGACATTTTATTATGTTTTAAAGTCTCTTTCGATTTTGTGCCCTTTGAGAGTATTATCTAATAAAAAGTAAATGACGTTAAATTCAAGAAACTAAGCCACATAAAAATGAAAGAACTGTAGCTACATGCACCAGTGTGGATGAATCTCACAAGCCTAAAATGTTGAAGAAATGATGCAAGATACAAAAGGATAAACACAATGTTGAATATAGATAAAAATTAAAGTATTTAGAGACATGAAAACTTAGGTAGAAACACTTAAAAAAGAAAAGGCAAGAAAATTACCCAAAGTCAAGACAGAGGTTACCGCTAGCAGAGAGCCTTGCGTTGGGAAGGGAGCCACAGGCTCGAGGGCCTCTGGCTGCTGCAAAGCTCTATTTCTTGATCTGGGTGTTGGTATAACATGGGTGGTCTCATTATTATTTGTTAAACTGTATATTCATGTTCTATGTCAATTTCAGGATATAATTACTTCACAAATATAAAATAAGCAAACAATAATGAAAATGGTAAAACTGGTGAATACATTACTAGAGGAGGGGAGAAGAGACTCCCACCCCACTCGGTGACCCTGACGTTGACCCCACTTGAAAAGCCCTGCCCCTGAGCCCCGGAGGGCGCAGCTGTGAAGAGCCTCCTCTGTGATGTCCATTCAAGGCTGCGTGTAGTGCAGGGGCAGGGGGTGGGGGGTGTGAAACTGGGGCGGCTCAGACAGGGGACAGGCCTTGTCTGAGGACCCAGAGAGAAGGGCTCCGGGGCAGCACCACTCCCCTCTGCTGTTTGTCCCGGCTGGCAGGCAGCCTGCCTTCCGTCAGCAGCTGTCTTCCCCAGCCTTTCCTGTTTGTTTTGCTATTTCTACCCCGTTTTGTGGCTGGTGCTCTGTGCCTCTTAGGTCTAGGGGTTGGGAAGGAGATCTCAAGGTGAAGAAATTCACAGCAACCCTGGGTCCTGGCACCTGTGTTCCAGCTCTGGGCCCTGGCCCGTGGCTGGAAGTGGGCAGATGGTGAGGACCAGGACATGGGAACCTGTGTGTTTAAGCTACTGCTGTGCACCGACCTCACCAGACGTCCGAGGCACTTGTGGTGCCCAGGCAAAGCTCCTCCAAGCAAAATCCTGGAGGTCCCGCTCCCCTTCTGCTGTAGCTTCTCAGTCACTTGGACCGGACCCCTTGTATTCTCCGGCCAACGCTGGCCTGGCCCTGGACACATGAGCTATCATGGTACCTGACCCCATCTTCTGCTTCCTTAAAGTCCCCTGTTGTCCCAGGCTCTGCCAAGGGCTTGGCCCCTTTCCATGCCAGGCGAGCCAAGGAACTGGCCCAAACAATCACAAGGACCACAGACCCAGCCCGGGGACCTGGGATGAATGTTCAGTAGGATGACAGATGGCATAGAGAATGGTCAGGAGATATGGACTCAATCTACTAACACGGAGACCCTAAGCAAATTTTAACACCTTTGGGCCTCATTTCCCTATCTGTGAAATGGGGATACCGACCTCCCTGTCTACACTCCATGGGGTTATTCTGAGGATCAGATGTATCCTACAGCCCAGCAGAGTGCTCGCCTGCAGGTGAAGATAAGGATACTCTTCTGCTGAGGTGAGCCCACTGCCTGCAGGCGTGTGTAACTGCAGGTTTGCAAGGAGTGGCCACACACCTCTCTGCACGGTACAGATCATAAGTCCCACCTACCCACTGCAGTCACTTCCTTTGCCGGGCCTCAGTTTTCCCAACTGCAAAATGGGAGGGTGGGGCTAGATTATCTCGAAGGGCCCTTCTAATTCTGGGAGTCTGAGGTCCGATGGCAGGCCTCCACTCCATAACTTCTCATGGCTCAGCACTCTGGCTGGTTCTATCTCCCCATGTTTCCCTAAAAACTTCTCTCCTGAGAGGAGCTGACCCAAGGACACAGAGGGACAATCATCTGCCAGAGAGGAAAAGGCAGCACTCAGCTCCTGGTCGTCATACTTACAACTTTGGGCTTCGTCTTGGTTGGTGACTGAAGAGGAGACGTCACCTTCCTCAGCTGGGGTGGGTGAGGTCGGTACGGCACATAGGTTTGCAGCTGGGGGAAGAGTCGAACCTCCAGAGGGGTCCGCACAGGGCTGGTGGGTGGGCTGGGCTGCAGGGGCGGCTTGCTCTCCAAAGTGGAGAGCGAAGGCACAGGCGGGTGAGGAAACAAAGGCACCGTTTTTCTCTCTGAGGGGCATAGAGGGAAACAATGGATGGCATGGAACAAAGATCCCCTTCCTGGGAGGAGTGACTTACACCATGAGGGCCTGACCCCCACCCCCACAGAGTCATGCCCCCCGCCCCTCGTGTTGGCCCCGAGGAGTATGGCCGCTCACCCGGATTCTTGACCGAGTCCACCAGGATTCTGAAATTCTCTTTATTTGCGCTCAGGCCTGCAATGACATCTTCAATCCTCCAGAGATCCTTCTGTATCTGCGACTTCTCCTAAAGAAGACCAGGCGGTGGTTCACTTCCTTCTTACCTCCTTACGAGAGGGTCCTTCTCAGGACTTGCTCTGTCATGTCAGACAGGGCCCTCACCCTGGGCAGCAGCAAGTCCTTGGGAAACCCTGCCGGGGCTACAGCCAAGCCTGCTTCACAGCTTCGCACGGAAGCGCAGACTTGGAAGATGCCCCAGGCCCAGGAGAAAGATTTCTGAGCAGCTCCCGCCAGTCCACCTTGCCTAGTTCCACCTAATTTAAAAACAGACTGCCTTAAACACTGTACGATTCCCTTCTATGAGGCGTCTATAGGAGTCACATTCAGAGACAGAGAGCAGAGGTGGTGGCCAGGGGCTGGGGGCAGGGGGAGGGGGTTGCTGTTTCACGGGTACAGCACTCCAGTCCTGCAAGATAAAACGGTTTGTGGAGACAGGCGCACAGCAATGAGAAGACATTTAACACTACAACCGCATGCTTGCAAATGGTTAAGGTGGTAAATTTTATGCTATGTATATTTTACCACAATTTTAGAAAATAGACTGTCTTAGGCAGCCATGGCACAAGGGAAGAGAAGGCAAGGACTAGAGGTTATGCCTTCCCTAGAATATGAAGAGCATCTTTCAGAATCCTGGGATTTGAATTTCAGAGTACAATGGGTCATGGAAATTATTTGGTAATAAAAAGGAGTGAAGTACTGATAAACGCTACACCACGGATGAACCTTGGAAACATTGTGCTAAGTGAAAGAAGCCAGACACAAAAGGCCACATAGTGTGTGATTCCATGTACTTAAAATGTCCAGGGTAAACACATAAGGACAGAAAGTAGGTCAGTGGTTGGCTAGAGCGGGAGTGGGGAGTGGGGCGAGGGGGGAGGGACTGTGAGTAGGCACAATGTTTCTTTGGGGAGAACTGCACACGTTAACAGGGAATTCGACGATAAAGCTGCTACTTTACAAAAGCTCTGGGGAAGAGCCAGGTCACGGGGCCACACACACACACTCTCACAATCACACCTGAAACCGGCTGGGAAGAGGCTGCAGAAAGAGGTAAACAGGGTCTGCTGTGATTAAGGGATCGCGGGCGTCTTTTAATAGAGTTGTTTAAACATCAAATAGAGTGTTCTTTCCATTTTTAAATTACCATGGGGGAGGACAGAAGGTGTCACATCCGCATCTCCTCTCAAGGCACCGGCCACCCTCAACCAGGAGCGGCCCCACATGCTTAGGGGCCTGTCTGATTCTGTGACTAGACTACGTGCTCTGACAGCCCTCCACCCCCACCCCAGGGGCAGGCTCTCAGCAGATGCTCAGTACATGTATGTTGAATGAATAAAGGACCAATCACTTAAAAGTCCCTGATCAAATACTGTCCAACAGCCGTGATGTCCGAGGCCTCCCTCCTAAAGGGGCTCCGACTCTCAATCTCCCCCCACAGTTAAAACACCAACACACATCCTCAGGGCTGAGAAGCAAATAACGGACTTGATGCTCAGCTCCGCACGAAAGTACAGCTGTCCCAAAAAAGACAGGTGTACAGGTGTATACACTCAGGAGCCCAGAGAGTGTGTATAAACTAACAGGAGTAACTCTGGAGCTGGGGTCCCCAAGCAGTGTGCTGGGAGCAGGGGAAGGAACAGAAGTAACTCTGGAGCTGGGGTCCCCAAGCAGTGTGCTGGGAGCAGGTGGAGGAGGAGCATGGTGTTAAAACCAGCTCCCTCTCTTTCGGCAGCCTACCTGCACACTTCCACCTGCCAGTTTACAGCCCTGCCCCAGCCCTGTCTTCCTGTCACCCCATGTGTGAGAGAAGGTGATGAAATTTCAGAACTTAATGACAACGTGAAGGAAGCTTTTGGGGAGCAAGGCAGTGGGGTTCCATTCCTGTATCCCCACCCCAGCCTGGGCAGGAAGGCTCCTGGATACTACATCCAGCAAAGGCCTGAACTCGTTGTCCCGAAGTAGGAACACCTACAGGTAGCCTCACCCACCACTGTCCCTCACAGTTACCTAGATGTTCTTTTATCCTCTGGCTTCCCTGCCCAGGTGGCCATGAAAATCTTCATAACTAAAGCCACTCATCTTTAATGAAAAGGCGATGAATTTTCTCACAGCCAAGCCTGGTTAATGGGGGGCGAGTTTCCAGGCACCCCTGAGAATGGGTGTACGGGGCTACAAGCGTGTGAGTCATTCAGGACTCTAACAGCTTGCCTGGCCTGGAATCACACCAAAGAAGTCCACACAGACCCTGCTCGAAGAAGAGCTTTGTGGGCCTCCCAGGCTGCGGTGGCATTCAGGGAAAGTGTCAGCACTGCCACCAAGTGAGGTGCCAATCAAGCAGCAGGGCCTGGGCTTCAAACTGGCCTATGTTTTACTGACTTACTAGGGAGTCCGTGCCAAGACCTGTATATTAAACCCATTTGCTTTTTGGAGGGGAAAAATGGTTTCTCAGCCTGCTGTTTGTAAAGCCACCCGAAATAAGTAAGGCACAGTAAAAATACAAATGGCCAGTAATTACCTGAAAGATGTTTAACCTACTAGGAATTAAATAAATGCAAATTAAAACAAGATGTCTTTTTCCAGCAGGTAGACTGGCAAAAACTAAAAAGACTGATAACATCAAGTGCTGGCGAGGTTGTGGGTGGACACGTCCAGTACTCCCATCCCCTGGGGCTGGGAGTACTCTACCCACACGGAAGAGGCACTGTCACTTCAGCCCACTAGGTCCACTCTAGGAGTCTACCTCGGGTAAATGCTTATAACTGAGCCGGAAAAGGCAGTTACACAGATGCTTGCTGTGGCACCTTTTATAAAAGCAAAACACACTGCAAGCGACATTAAACGTCCATCAGCAGAGGAATGGCTCAGTGAGTGTGGATATCCACTCTGCAGACTTGCGTGCAGCAGTTAAGAACTAACTTCATTTCATTTACTCAGACCAGCCATTTTCTACCTTTTTCATTTCATGGCACACATAAAAACTAATTACTAAAATTCTGTGGCATACCAAAAAAGATGGTTTTTACTGATTTGACAAAAAAATAAAAACGGGTATAATTTTGATTCATTCACACCAGATGGCTATGGTTGTGTTGGCTGTTGTCATTTCTTTATTTGACGATCTAAGGGAAAGAAGTCAGTGATCCTGATTAAACAATATTGCATGTTTTAAAAATTCTTGCAGCACACCAGTTGAAAACTTAGACCAGCAATGTCCGGTACAACTTTCTGGGATTACTGGAATCTTCTCCCACCTGCACTGTCCAATACGGTAACCCCTGGCCACATGTGGCTCCTGAGCAGCTGTGATTCTAGTGTGACTGAGGAATATATTTTTAATGTTAGTTAACTTTCATTCATTTGAGTTTACATTTAAACAGCCACTGTATTGGGAAGCATAAACTTAGGAGTATTTTTCCAAGAAAAATGTCTACAACATAAGGTCGTAACAAAAAAGCGAGTTACTGAACAAGCTATAAGAATGATTCCTCTTTAAATACACCAAACTCCCACCCCAAATAAACTCTATAATTCCATGTACGTGCACACGTTTGGAAATGCAAAGAGAGTGATCGGGAAGGCGATGCTGCAAATGGATGCCCTCATTACACGTGGGGAGGGTGGTGGTCTGGGGCAGAAAGGGGATGGAGGGAAGGGAAGCTTTTATTTTTTTGTTTTTGCTTCTCGTTTGGCCTTTTCAAAGAGATACATTTGGGTGTTATTTGTAGAATCATAGAAACATAAGGAATAAAGAGCTAAAAAAATACTGCTAAAATTAATCTGCCTCACTGAAATCCAAGAAGATACGTATAACCGGACAGGACAGCTTAAGAAGCTAGTAATGAACAATAATCGTTTGAAGGACTTAGTCAATATCCACTTACTATTTTCAAGCCACTATGCTAAGTGCTGGGGATACAAAAAAGAATAGGGAATGAGAGTCAGCTTGGATGACGGGAAGTTATAGGGAAAAACAGCGGCAGCAGGAGCCAGACAAGTCCTGGCAGCCGAGCAGGCCGGCCTGGAGCCACAGGCACGAGTCCCCATGTGGCCCCGGACTGGCTCTCAGGGACTGGCTCCAAATGCTGAATGGGGGGAAAGCAGGGCCTGGGAGAAGCCTCCCAGTTCTGAATTTCCATCACTTATTGGGGTGAGGCTGACGTCAGCAGAGTCGACATGTTCATAAATCACTTGAATGAGGGGCCTTGGCTGGAACTAGTTCATCATTTAGCAAGCCAAGCCCGAAAGCTGGCCCAGCACAGTGCCTCCACAAGAGGCCCCAATTAATGCTCACTGAATCCAAACAAGTCGAATTCATGTCAGGGCCCTGGAAGGGGAGCTAGAGATCTGAAGCTGGGTTCAAAAGCAGGTGATTTTCCATTTTTAAAATGTTGAGGGTGGGGCTGGAGCCTGGTTGGGCACAACAGTGAGCAAACACTGAGCATCTGGAGGACCCAACTGGGAGAAGAAAAACCGTGCAGAGCCTTTCTTCCCTCACCTGAGGGGGCAGAGGCAAATGTCAGCAGGGCGGCCGGTTTCTAAGGATAGCGGAAGCAGGGCTCTGAGGCTGCCTTTCCCGAGTGGGGCAGGGGCCACAGCGATGGGTATCTCTTAGCCTGGCCTCCAGAAATGCTAATGACTGCCTGGAGACCAGAGGCACCTCCTGGAGTCACACCACCTCCTCAGGTGAAGGCTGGATAACATCTAGCTTCAGGAACCCGAGGAGGGAAGGAAGGGGGCGGGGCTTCCTGCTGCAGTCTGAGTGAGTAGCTAGGAGGCCAAGAACTAAGAAACACAGTTCACACTTAAGTCCCTGTAAGGGTCTCAAGGCTGGTATCTGTCTCCTCTCGAGGCTGTTTTCCCAAATGTAAAACCCTCACAAAAATGCCACAGTTTGTCTAAGAGCAGAAAGACAGGGACTGGGGGCAGAGTCTCGGATGATGAACAGGCTGGGTCCCCTGGAGGAAGAGAAGGCCCTGGGTGGGGCTCCCAGGAAATCAGAGCTCAGAAGAGATCAAGAGCCCTGGAGTCACCTGGAAAAAAAAGGCTCTTCTGTGCCGCTCCTGCAGGGTCTGCTTCAGCTGCTCCACATCGCTCTCCAGCTTCAGGTACTCATTCCAGGCGTTTTCCATCTCCTGTTGGCCAAGGAAACACGTCCGATTCTTAGTCGTCCCCGCCCCCAGAAGCCCCCCTGCACACCTGTGCTCCTGACCACAGCCGGCCTAGCCAGGGGGAGAGGGGAGGGGAGCCCCGCAGGTCTTCTTGGGCCGGCCTGGTGAGAGAGGACATGGGCTGTCCTCTCATGCACGCTCTGACCCCAGCCCTCTGCACTGTCCTGTCTTCCATCGCTGGGGACACTTTGGTTCTCAGCCCTGGCAGCAAGGGCCTGCCCCACATCAGATGAACAAATAAAGTGGAGATGCTGACATCACAGAATTATCTGCATACAGATCAGGAAAAAGCCTTACAGGCTTCTGTGAGAAATCTGGTCCCCTGGGTGTCATTGTAGCCACCTAGGGGTCACTGATGGACAGGACCCTAAGGCAGCCCTGGACATGCCACCCCTGAACAAAGTAAGCTACTGTCAGGAGGCAGCCTGCTGCCCCAAGACGCTTGCCCCTGGCCACCAATTCAGTTATATCTGGGGAGATGAGAAAAGCAGCCCCCGCCCAGCCCATCCTGAGAGGAAGTGTCTGCACCCTCCCCACCCTCTACGCACAGTGGACTCTCTGGAGAGCTCCGCCCGGATGTGGACGAGGTCCTCCTGCAGCAACCTCTGCTGGTAGGCGATCTTCTCCAGGTGCTGGGGCTGGTCTCGGTATTGCTCCATCTGCCGGTGCAGCACCTCCAGCACGGACTCCAGCTGGTCCTACGCCGGGCGAGGGTCAAAGTGCAGGATGGTAACAGGACAGTCCCTGGAGGCCTCCCCATACCATGCCAGGGGCTAAAGCTCGAATGAAGGGACCTGACAGGGTTTCTGGGTCCAGCTCTGACTCTGCCCATTGAGTAGCCTGGGGCAAGTCACCCAATAGCTCTGTGCCTCAGTTTCCTCATCTACAAAATGGGCATAAGGATTCTGGCTCCTTATGGGATAAACAATGAGGATAAATCAGTATCAATGGAAAACTCTTTAAGGTCTTTGGGACAAAGGACATGTAATAAACTTTCAGCGTCACAAATATAACACCTGGTTAAAGTGCAGTAAAGAGCCCTAACTGGTGAGGCTCAGTGGGTCGGGCATCGTCTCACAACAGAAAGGCCGCCGGCTGGATTCCCCAGTTAGGACACATGCCAGCATCACATGCTAGGTCCCCAGTGGGGGGCAGGGGAGAAGCAAGTGATTGACCTTTCTCTGGCTCTTTAAGGTTTCTCTCCCTCTTTCTCCCTCCCTTCCCCCTCTCTGAAAGTACTGTATTTGTTATGTATAATGTGCATTTTTTTGCCCAAACTTTTGAGGGAAAAATAAGGATGTGCATTGTACATGGGTAGTACTGATTCCATATTTCTATAGATGTTTTTAATTCTTTTATTTATGCTTATGCATTAAGAGTGTAATGCATAGAAAATAATGATATCCATATGTTCAAAAGTTAATGCTAAAATTCCTTTATAATACAAAAAACAAGTATCTGAATAAATAAATAAAATAAAAAATTGAATTAAAAAATTAAAATGAAAGATTGGGCCAAAATGTGGGTACACATTATACATGGGAGCATATTATACATGGCAAAATACGGTAAATAAACAAAATCTTTTTTAAAAAGTGCAATAAAGAAACACATTCACTCTAAGTGTCTAAGAGAACAAACACGGGTGCCCCCACCTCCGCCGCAGTCCATTCCCGCCCTCCCATCTAGTCTGCTTCCTCCGCAGCCCAGGTCCTCGGGGGCCCAGGGGACCTCAACACAGACAAGGCGGTGGAGCCCTCCTCTCCCAGGTTCACCTCACCAGGCCTTCGGGGAGAGGTCGACCAGAGCAGAACAGGGTGGTAAGAGGAAGAGGACAGGGGTCCTGGGCCAAGGCCTCCCTGTGAGGTTTCCTCCAGGTCCAGAAAGAACACCCCCCCCCACCCCAAGAAACACCTCTTAAATCCAAAGACACTGTTCTGGGTAGACTAACACCTGTCACTTGATACCATCCAGTCCCTGACAGAGAAACGACAAACCCCCTTCTCCACCCAGACTAAGACTATGCAAAACTGATACATACTTTGTTCTCCTTGAGGGCTCGTATCTTGTCTTCCAAGTCCTGGAGGATCCTGTCTTGTTCGCAGAAGATGCTCAGTTTAACCTGTGAGCAAGAAGAGGTTGGAGAAAGCCTGGGATGAGGAGCAAAGGGTGTGGCCTTGGGGCAGAATCAGAAGGCCTTTGGCTACAGAACCATCCAAACCCTGCCTGAAGCTGTCCACCCGGCTCTGGGGACAGCAGGCGGCCAAGAAGCCAGCTCACTCACGTCAATGTCACTCTCAGCAATCTTCACCGGCTTCAGGCTTCGATCCTTGAGGAGGTCCCGGCCTGTCATCTGCGAGGTGAACAAGTTAAAGGGGATTTAACCACAGGATTTGGGGTCAAAGCGCAGGAAGGAAAGTAAGCCCCACAACGGGTCAGTGGCAGGTAGGGTCACGGCACAGAAGGGGCAAAACCTCAGGCAATGCTTGCTTTTACTTTTTAGACCTATTTCATTTTAGGAAAAAAAAACAAAACCTCTTCAAGATTCTAGCGGCACTTGTAAATTTCTCAAATTAAAGGAAATACAGACATTCAAATTATAGTATCATCAACTGTAGCAGCTTCTATTTGCTCAAAATCAGTATGAATCTTGGAAAATTTGCCACTAATAAGAGAGAGTTTTGCTACTGAATCTGGGGTCAAACACAAGGGACAGAAGTCCATGAACCCTGCCCAGGCCAGTGGGGTGGGTGGACCAGGGCGAACAAGCAAATCTCCTGGACATTGCCAAGCCTTAGTTTAAGGAAGTCTCTGAGCAGCCCACCTCCCTGTGAGTAAGGTCAGCCTCCCCACCCTAACCATATGGGAAGAGGACCTGGCCAAGGGAAGAAGGAACCTGGATAATTCCTGGCTGGGGTTTTCACTGACCCCTGAATAAGTAAGGGTAGGCTATACTTGTGTATGTTACCACTTACCCTGCCCTCTCAAGAAAGGAGACCACCAGGCAGGAGACAAAAGTCACCCAGCTTATGGGTGGGTGGAATTCCACATTTCCCCCTGCCCTGTCCCTGTTCCCTCGACTCAATGTGACACACTGCCACCCATCTCTCACTGACCCCTATGAAGCTAGCCCTTGTTTTCATTTCCCCCAAACCTCCTTGCCGACAGCTGTGCAGGGGAGGGGGCACTTCTCCACAGATGCGCACCCCCATGGCCAGGCCATGGGCAGGAAGAGCCAGGTTGAATGTGCCCCGTGTAAGGGAGGCCGTCTTGCTGAACTCCACTTTGCAGATTTGACCAGGGAAAGAGGGTGTAGCTAACTATTGCCAAGATAGGTGGTGGTGTGTAGCATGCAGAGCGTCCCAGTGTGGATGGACAGACAGCTGCTGGAGAGAAGGCCCTCGCTTTTCCCCTACTCCATCTGGAAGGTCCAGTAAGTTTGTGAGTGTGAGTCAGAAACAGAAATACATTGGCAAGCATTCCCCTCAGAACTCAAGCTCCTCCCGCCCCCATGCCCAACTGTCCTATACTCCCTCTCCTTGACAATCATCATTAGCAAAGGGCAAGGGCAAGGTCAAAAGAGAATGCCTTCTCCATCCATGCCTTGGCTTGAGGACTCAGTCTGGCTGTAGACCTGCCCCCACCCATTCCCATGCTCCCTTTGGTCGCACAGTAGAGGGCAGGGACCACTGTCTTATTTATCTTGCTAAAGTCAGCCCTGAGCATAAAGCCTGGCACACGGAAAGGCGCTCAGCAAATGCTTATTGCATTGCAGGCGGGCCAAAGGGAAATGCTTGTAGGTCAGTGCTGCAGAGCTCCTGGGGAAAACAGAACTCCAGCCAAATTCTGCTCTTCACACTGACAGATTATATGTACACACACAGTCACGGAACACATTGACGACAGCAACAATCCACAAACACACAGGCTGTGCTGGCTTCTGTTAGGGCAGAAGGGGCGAGGGGGGCGGTGGAGCTAATCCTTGTGAACAGCAAACAGCTGAACTTCCCAGGCAGGACTTGGGCCTTTAGACTTGGGGAACCCAGCAGGTAAATGTAGGCGAGTCTTCACTCTGCGCCACCATCCTCAATAAAACAGCAGGCAAAGAGCTTGCCTACCCTCCAAGGGGCTGCCACTTGGCTCGTTTCCTAGGAAGAAATCATTTTCAAAGCGGGATATGCTTTGAGGACTTTTCCTCCCAGCAAAACTCTTCCCCTTATTTCGCTAACGCTCTTTACAAATGACATCTTTTCGATCCTGAAATAGCCAGGCAGAGAATCTAATGGAGCGATGCCTGTTTGTCCAGCACCATCAGGGATTAAGTGAGGCATCCCACACAAAAAAGGCATTCTGAGGAAGCTGGATCTTTCAAACTTTTTGATGGAAAGCTAACTAACAGTATGCTCTTCACTGCCTTCACAGAATGGTGAATACCGTACTTTTTGGACTATAAGATGCACCCCCTCCAAATTTGGGAGGAAATGGGGTGCATCTTATAGTGTGAATATAGCTTACCTGGCTCACTGGGGGATGGGGTGTTATTTATGTTATTAAGTATTTTTCCACATTTTTTGCTTCAAAATCTTTTTCCTATTTTCCTTCTCTAAAACCTAGGTGCGTCTTACAGTCTGAAAAATATGGTATATACTCAATGTATCCCCACCTTTTGGGGGGATGAATCAGTCATTATTAAAAAAATCAGTAATACAGAATTTCTTAGAAGCTTGTATTTAAGGCTATTTGCACCCCTTGATTAAATGCTCTCAAATTTCTGTGCTTTTATTTTCATTTTAGATTAACATGTAATGTATTTTTTCCCCCCTTGGGATATTAGCACCCTCTTTTCAAAGCAGCAGCTTCCTCTTCTCCCCTATTAATGTGCTGCTTTGAAGGTGCTTCGGGCTAGAAGTCCAAACTCCAAACTCAGACCGAGTCTGTTGGGATAGCTGCTTTCCCCACCTCCCTCCCTCCTGCTGGGCTGGGCGCCCTTCAGGGAGATGCTCCCACACCTGCGTCTCTGACTGAGGGCCTCAGCACATCAGTGAAATGTTCTATCTCCCCTCACTAGATGCTAACCTAATTAGGGGTAACTGTGAGGGCTGTGACCTAGTTTCTCTGTATCCTCAAAGCCCAGCCAGAGCCCACCACAGTGAGGATATTCGGGAAATGTTTGCTTAGTGAGCCTGTGAATGTAACGACACGAGGTGAGCTGGCTGCTGGGAGACTTGCTCCGTGGAGTGAAGGCCACCGGCTTTTGAGCTGGGCTTTGAGATTGTGTTTACACAGCTCAGAGGCCCTATAACCTCCTGACTTTGGTTCTGTTCCAGAGAGTTGAGGCTACTAAGGCACATCCACAAGTAGTGTATTACATCTAAGTTTCCTTTTAAAACCATGCTTTGTATTATCAATGTTTAAATCCATTTAAAACTTCAACTATGGGGCCCCAGCAGCACTTCACCAGAAAAAGTGAAAGTCATGGGCACTTCTCCATTTGAAAGAGTGTCTGCATCAGAAAGGAACTGAAGGCCACCCAGGCACCTTACTCTCCTCTCCGCCACGCCCCCCCCACACACCTGTCCTCAGGGCTCAGGGTGACAGGACAGAGCACCTGCTTCCCAACCCACAGACTCTCCCGGAATACAACAAAATCTGGCCGTGTTTCAGGCACTAGTTCTGCGTCAGCCAAAGCGGGGATGGGAGGCCCGGTTTTGGTCTAGTCCAGCTCCAGACAGCAACACCCTGCCCCAAAGAAGAGCCCCCTTAACCCCAGGTCCACGGTGGGATCTGAGGCCACCCTAGCTCCTCCAAGGTGAGCAGGAACAACCACTCCCTCCTCCCAAGAAACTCATGCTTGACTCCCCCGACCATGCTGGTCTGTCTAGGTCAGGCCTCCCCATGGAGGCAGACAAGTGACAATGGGGACATGACACAAGCTGGCAGCAAGCTGGGCAAGCTCCCCACCCCCACCCCCGCCCCCCGCGGCAGCACAAGAGATGGAGGCACAGAACAGCACGGATGAGAGGCTCAGCCTGGTGCACCAGCCGAAGTGCTGAAGGGAGCTTCAATAGAAAGGAAATAAACCGAAATGACTTGCAGGAAGCCTGGGGGTGGTCAGGAGAGCCCCTGGTTAAGCAAGTGATGGAATCGGCACTGAGCCAGAAGCAATGGAATGGCCCCGCTCGGAGACACAGATCAGATCATCTTACGCTTCTCCTGGGCCGACAGCCCAGTGCTGACTTCTTCAGCACTTTGTAAAGCACGTTGATCAAAGGTTCATTATTTTTTATCTGTTCCAAACAGAAAGGTAAATACAACAAGACGTAACAGGTAAGACATCAAACAACACTTGAAGGAGACAGAATTTGGGGAACTGGTGAGGGGAGCCTTAAGGAGGATGTGTGGCTGTGTGACTCAGTGGTGGGGACTCAGTCCTCTTGCACGGCTTCCCAGCTGTTGGACCTTTCTGGGGTTCAGTCCTTTGGTCTATAAAATGCGGGACAGGGGGAATAAGCTCTGTCTGAAGGACTTCTGTGCAGGCTGGTTTACGTGACAGCGCCAAGCTCAGTGCCCACGTCATTCTGGGTTCTGCAGCAGAGGGCGACAGGGACCTGGGCGTCCTCCCTCATCACACACTGGGAGGTACCGGATCTCTACTTTGGAGTGGGGCCATCACTGGTCCCTTGGATGCGCCCCCCCCCACACCTGTGTTGCATCTAAATAATTATTCTCACCAATGACCCCAATGCTCACAGCTCCCGTGAGGGAAGATGTCCTCACCCACTACGGATCCGCTGAGGGAGTGGATCTCAGCCCTGGCCTGAACACTGGAAGCTCCCAGGAACTTTATCAAATACAATGTCTGAGTCCCACTCTAAGAGACTCTAATGTAGTTGGCTTGGGGTGGGGCTTGCGCCCGGCTGGGCTACCCTAACTGTGCAGCCAGGATTGGGACCCACGACTCCGAACTGGCTATCAAACTTTATCATGCTTCAGAATTACCTGGAGGGCTTGTTAATACAGGGATGAGCAAAGGTAGCTTTACAGTTGTGAGTAACAACCCTTTGAGTTATTAAACCTATTGTAATAATCATAACCTGCATGTCTTTTTGCATACAAACAACTGTAAACTTACTTTTGCCCATCCCTGTACACAGAGCTTCTGGGTCCCACCTCCAGCGGTTCTCGTGGAGCTGGTCTGGGGCAGGACTCAAGATTTTGCATTTCTAGCAAATGCCCAGGTATTGCTGAGGCTGCTGGCCTGGCAGCACACTTTGAGAACCACTGCTTTGAAACCGGTTTCCCAACCATGGCTACACTGGGGACACTGAGGGGGTTTTGTTTGTTTGTTTGAAGAGTAATCCCTGTGTGTTATCAACAAATCAGGGTCACTAAGGGATAGGACCCAAGCACCAACACTCAATTAAAAAGTTCCCCTGGTTGTTTCAGTTCGTGGCCAGGGTTGATAATCTCTTCTCCAGAACAACAGACCTCAAACTTTAGTGTGCACAAAAATCCCCCTGAAGCTTGATTTAAAAACAAAACAAAAACAAAAACAAAAATCCCCACAATTCTGGGTGCCATCTCCAAAGATTCTAATTCAACAGAACCCCCCAGGTCTGCGATTATTTATTAAGCTCCCAGGTGATCCTCAAGCGGGTGGTGTCCCAGCCCACCACTTCAGAAACTTTGCTCCAGAAGCTGACCCTGGAAACGCAGCCTGAACACAGAAGCCCTGACCTCGGGCCGGAACAGTCAGGAAGGGTCTAGAGGACAGGTACCTGGATCCACCGATGACCTGTGCCTCACCAGGGACAAGAGCCTCGCTGGAGCTGATTGAAACCTTGCAACCTACTCTACCTACAAAGGCATCACCTGAGCAGCTTGCAGTCCCCTCCCCTCCATCTCCCCATTCCAGCTGTGCTTCAGAGCTGCATAAAACACATCCAGCTGTCGACAACAGCTGACCCCCACCCTCCCTCTTCAGGTCCAGCTGGGGTACAGGATCCTGCAGAGCAGCTCTTCCATGCCAGAAGTACAATTCAGCGAATACACCTTAGGGGCAGGTGAAGTACATGGTACGTGGAAGAAAGGAGGCAGGTGTGGAGTGAGTCAACAGGCTCGAATCCCAGCCGTGTAGTGGTGTAGAAGTTACATCTCTGAGACTTGGGTTCCTGGGGGGTAAGGTGAGGACAGTAATTCCTATTGCTCGAGGGTGCCGAGAGGATTACGGGAGACAAGAACACCAAGTGCCCAAATGCTGCCAGGCAGAAACAGGTGCTTAATCGACGTGGACTCCTTTCCACCCTGACACCTCCGAGTAAAATGCCAGAGAAGTAAACATTTCCAAAAAGAACGTTAAACAGAGTGTCTTCTAAGACGGTGGAGCATGCCTTTGTGGGATCCCTTGGCACCGCAGCAGAAATGCTCGTTTCAGGAAGAAAAAACCCATCAGCACGGGGTGAAGCTACCACCACCCGCTGATTCTGGAAGTATCTGCCGGTGGCGGGGATGACGGGCTCTGGATCCTTAACTCTGTGGCCTTTGGGGCAGGGACAAGGGGACTTCAGGCCAACCTAGTGGGGATGGAGAGACAGTCCTTCTCCAGACAGGCTCACCTCCCTTGCTCTCCCCACAAAGGACCCAGGAGGGACCTCTCACAAGAAACTGGTGACAGTGGGGACAGTGACTGTCACTCTCTGCATACTCGGGCCCATTCAATGTCTCAAGGGCCCCAGCTGGGCTCAGCATCAGCTCATTTTGTCTAGCATGACACAGGAAGCCAGTGGGCCTCGGGGTGTTCCTGGCCAGCCTTGCATTCCACCCACTGCTTCCTGGGCCTCAGCGGCACCCCAGTCTCACAGAGTTCACTGTGACCTCTGGTGGCCCTTTCGAAAAGTCTTTCTTCTATTCAACTGAAACCAGTCTGCTTGTGGCCACTCTCCACTTGTATTAATCCCCTCTTAGGGCCACAGAAGGCACCTGGAAATATTTCAGAGCTTTATAGCCTGTGGCTATGTCGACCATCCTGCCCTGGGGCTGTGCTAGCTGCTGTTTCCTGTCTCTGCCCAGCATGCCCTCCCAGTAAGGACCCCTCCCTCACTCCATGGGGAGGCTAGGCTGGGAGGAAATGAACTTGGATTTGCAGGTAGCCGCCTTCCCTGGCCATGTGGAGGCAACCTGCACACAGTGCAACAGTGACAATGTGGCCTGAGCCCCGCAATGTATATCCCCTTTGTGGCCTAGCAGGTGGACGTGGGTTTCAGACACCTGTACACAAAGGCATCCTGCCTGTACACTCCGCAGCCATGGCTCTCCCAGGTCCTCAGTGCTTCTCCTTTGATTCCAGCCCTTCCTCCCTTGTCTGGACCCTGAAGTGAGACACACATCTGGGAACACTCTACCACAGCTGGTCAGAGCAGAGCGGACCCACTGCCTCCCGATCTGGGCACTGCGTCCCGTGGCGGCAGGCCGGGTGGGTGGGGCCAGCCTTCTGGCAGCCACGCCAGACTGGTGACTCACACGCAGCACAGCCCCAGCCTCTCTTCCCACACAGGCTGCTGGCACATTCACCTGGGGGACCAGTTCTGAGAGGAGCCAGACACTGGAGTAACAGCCACAAGACCAGGGAAAAAGCTTGGTATCAACACAGCTGTTTTTCATGGCAAACAGTGGCAACTTCCAATTGCTAATGTTCTGGGCACCTATGGCTCCTAGCCAGTGACGCACCCCAAGGACACACCTTGTCTCTGTCACATCAAACCCATTTCTGGAGGGGCATAATGACCCCAGTGTTAGTTCTACACAATTACTTAACACCCAATTCTTCTGGCTCCACAGCAGCAAAAGCTGCACTTTAAGAGTCTGGGAGGCAAGGTGATTAAAGGCATGAGCTTCAGCGCCAGAGCAACACGCAGATATTGACTCCCCAGTAACTATGGAGAAAATCCTCTGTCTCTCAGAGCTTCCGTGCAGAACCGCCTCCCTCCCAGACCTACTGCGGGGCTCACCGACCTAACAGAAGGGAAACCCCGTGGCCGGCACGCATCGTACCCTCTATTGCTATTAAGCTTCTGTCGGCCCTCAGGACACGCGGGGACTCCTGGCTCTGCTCTGCTATCCTGTGCCTCAGTTTCTCTCTCTCTAAATTCCCTTTAACTCAAATTCTACAATCTTGAAATAAAACAAAGCTGAGCTGGATCTTTCCCCCGGGATCAACTGTGGGTTTCGGCAATCCCATACAAACAGGAATGGGAAGACGGACATCCCCACTTTTCTGGCCCAAGCACTTCATGAAGTTCTCTCGCGCTGTGCGTCAAGCGCCGTGAGGAGGGTTTCACGGTACGCCTGTGCTGCTGCTGAGCCAGGCCTCTGTCACGGCCCAGGTACGTGGACACTGCACGAGTCCTTCTGCGCCCACCGCATGGCCCCAGAACAGGGCTGAGAGGGAACAGCAGCATGGTGACTGGCGGGCAGGAAGGCCGGGACCAGGGCTGTGGCAGCACTCATGGCAGATGGCACTGGGGGGGCTGGTGGACCTCTCCCTGGGTCAGGTGGGGATGGTGGGGACGGTGGAGGGACCCTGCCCTGTCCCAGCAGGGCACAGGAGGATGGGCCTGAATGCACATGTAGCCCCCACCGCCACGTTCGAGCACTCTGTACCCTGAGGCATCACTGCCACACGTACAACCCTCCTGGCGCCAGGTAAGCTAGAAAATGTCCTGCATCTGACAGAACCAGGTTTTGCTCACGTCCAAAAGCCAAGTCAGACTTTCGTTCACTGCACCTTCCTTCCTCAAGCCTGGGATAGAATCTGGCGTGAATGGTCTACCTCCACCTCCCCCACTGCCCCAGCCATACCAGTCTCACCCTGGCTCTCCTTGGCTCCCTCCATCCCCATGCCGGCCATCTCAGCCAACCCAAACGCTCTGGCTCTCCCAGACTCCACACACCGCCACCTCCTCCGGAAGCCTTTCCAGCACTGCACCCCGATGATCCTCGTGACCTCAGCTCTGAGCACCGGGCTGGAGCTCTGTCCACTCATTGTTAACAAGTCTGTTGTTTGGGGATATTTCCTTTCCCCAACCCAGAGAGCCTCAATTTTACTCTTGCATCTCCCCTAGGCATCTCCAGAGCTGGGTACACAGCAAGTGGTTCATAGAGACAGAAGTTAACTAGTTGATTTCTAAATGGGCCTCAATGTGGGGAGCACCCCCCGCCACCTGCTGCCATGGGACCTCATGTTCGTTCCCTGCTTCTCTAAAGCTGGATGACAACCCCTGTGTTCAAAACATCTCCAGCCAGGTACACAGGGGACTGGAGGAGGAATGCCCCCTGTGGCAATCACCTGGGTGCCCTCCCACAGCCCCGCACCCACCCTCTCACACCTGCAGTTAATTAAAGGTCACATTCCTTCAGTCTATTTCATGGCTCAGGCATAAGAAGTGCTTTTCACAGTGGGAGCTTTCAGAGTGCCCCTGAATGCAACAATAGCAGCTCTTTCAGGCAGAGTGCCTCTCGATTCCACAGCTTTCTCTTTCTCAGGCTCTCTGTGCTATGGAGGCTGATTGAGAGCCTGAAGCTTTATCACCTAAGGGACAGACCAGGGATCACCTCCTAAATGGGGGTGGGAGATGACGGCATCCCCCAGAGCCGCATAATTCCACCCGGAACCTTCTCCCCCAGTGGCAAACAATCCACTGACCTGCTTTGTGACCAAAGACATACATCAGTGGCGCCCAGTGAATCAAACTCCCACCCCGCCCTCCACCCTGGAGGCTCTGAAGAAGCAACTGGTTATTATTTGCGGGACCTTTGGGTTCTGACCAAGGACAGGAAGAGATCAG
The DNA here is from genome assembly GCF_022682495.2 of Desmodus rotundus. Taxonomy (NCBI): domain Eukaryota; kingdom Metazoa; phylum Chordata; class Mammalia; order Chiroptera; family Phyllostomidae; genus Desmodus; species Desmodus rotundus. Next base: position 33,783,470 of record NC_071391.1, on the reverse strand, counting down.
AATCTTGTGGCCTCATTCTGTAAGACAGAGACCTAACAGCAGAATTCACAAGAAACTGAGCCCAGAATTTGAGGCTGTAAGAAATAAAACTCTTCTGATTCAGACAGCAGCCGTCTCCATTTGGGATCCAGATTTAATCAGACCTGCACTGTCTTTGGCTTGGGCTTGGCTACAAAGGAGCTGACACTCTCGGGAAGGTGAGTGTCCAAGGGAAGCAAGACGCCTGATGTCGCTCACCTTTAGGTCCAGGTACTCCAGGTCTTTCTTCAGCTGGAGGTAGGTATCATCAGCCTTCAAAGGAAGCAGAGAGAGAAAGAAACCAGTTATGAACACCAAGGGCTTCCATAACATGGGGCTTTGTGAATCACTCACATGGCACAGCATTGGGACAAGCGGCCACAGCAGACCAACACATCCAGGGCCGCAGAGGAAGCACAAATGTCTCGGTGCAGCTCAGAGCCCTCTTTAGCATGGTGGATCTTGCAGGTCACTGTGGGGAAAGCCAGCTTGTCCCCTCATTAGCTAAAGGGGACAGTTTGATGGCAAGGAGGGGGCAGCACACATCCCACCAGAAGGCCAGGACAGCAGTGCAACTGAGGCGGCGGCGATCTCCTGAGACAGGACGACAGAGGGCTCCCTGGAAGGGGACCTGCTGCGTCTGAGCTCGGGTCCCATCGATTACCAGTCCTCCAGTTCTTGTCCTCAAATCTTTGCACCAGGTCATTCACATGCACGAGGCAAAAGGACTCCCTGACTGGGTAGATAAATGCCCGGAGGAGGCAGGGAGATGACCTAGGTGGCCCAGGGAGGTCCCCCTAGGGCCTTGGGTTTCAGAATGATAAGCACCAGCAGCCTCTGGAAGTTCCCTGCAAGTCTGGGCCTCCTTGCCAGCAGGGGGCCCATGTGGCCAGGTCAGGGGCCAGCCCACAGTTGGCTTGTATGTTTCCAACAGCCTGGGGAGTTCTTCAGAGTAAGTGCTAGGCAAAGTGAGAATAAGGAAGAGACTGCTTTCCTAGAGTGCGTGCTTCCCATGTGATAGACCACGGGAGCTAACTGGAAGGCTGAGAGGCGAGAAAACTTAAGAAGGACAGGCCAGGCAACCCCTTCTCAGCAGAGTAAGAGAACTCCCAGCACGCCAAGGTGAGCTTGGGCTGGGAAGGGTCCCTGCTTACAGCTCTGATGTAAAACGCACACACAACGAGACAATGAAGGACACTCAGGCAGTGCTTTTCCACATGAGAAGGCCGGAAGGACCATTGCCAGGGGCTCTAGGGGCTTGCGAGATCTTATCTCTGTCCCTACACTGTCCCCTTACCCACCCCTAGTTCCTTAATCAGCCCAGTCCCCTATACACATTCCACAGCAGAAAGAAGGACATAGCAGTGGTATGAAATCATCAATAAATCAATGTTATTAAATAAAGGTTATTTTAAAATCACCCAAATTCACAACTTAGGGTTTCTGTAAGGGTTCCCTTATATTCATGTTTCTAAATACATTTCCTGAGTCCCTCAGGTCCCACTAAAACAGGGCAAGTAAGAAGGCAACAATCCCATCATCGTCCCCACCTATCTTCTGCCTACTTCTGTGCAGCTCAGAGGGACCAGCCTCATCTGGACCAGCACCTTCTTTAAACTGCTCCAGATGCTGGGGTGAGCAAACTGCCTAGACAAACCCCATGTCCTGCAAAGTTTAGAACACTATGCCAGGTGGGACCTGGGTTTCAGATGTAACTGAGGGGTCCCGGGCAAGTCACTTCCCCTTCTCGATCCACTGCCTGTTGTGTGCTACTAGTTCCAGTCCCACCTGACCTCTCCCAGGTTCCAGGAAAAGGGATCTGCGGCAGCTTTGTCAACCAGCAGGGCCCTCTGCCTTCTCCCTCCAGGCTGACACACCCTTTCGGCATCCCAGGAGTGCCCGAAGTGGCAACAAGGACAACAGCCAGCACAGCCCCTTGGACATGACCACACACACCAGCTTGCCAGTCACTACTCACAGCCGGAGAAGCCACAGTTCAGGCCCTGCCCACCGCATGCAGCCTCCTCCCCAGCGGGGCGTGGGCCCCACCACTGCCGCAGCGTCTGGCGATAGCATCCAGAAGCAAACAGGCAGGGAACGAGGGAGAGAGCCAGCCAGCAAGTACAGACCAGAGCATGGGCACAAGGGAACACAGGCCGTGCGTCACGCCCTTGCCCCCGGGGTGGCCCCGGCCCCAAGAGAGAGCCCACCAGCGCTGACCTGGCAGGTGGGAAAGGTCAGCTGGTGCTGCAGTAACTGGACGACGGCGAAATTTCGCACACTGGCCAACTTGGCCTGGTGCCGCCGTAACTGGGAGAGAAGCAGCGAGAGCTGCTCCAGCTGCAGGTGTGTAGACACATCACGAGGAAATTAGCCACTGCAGGAGCACGACGCTATAATTACTCTTCGCCCCGTGCGGGGGCAGCACTGATGTGACGCCATTAAGCAATTACTGCATTAATTCTGCCATTAGGACAAATAAAGGCACTGCCAGAAAGGGGGCTGCAGAAAGTACTTTTTCCAGAAATCAGCAACCGACAGTGCCCCTCACCCAGACTCACACTTTGAAGACAGTTAACTAATCAAAGCAAAGACCAGGAGAGGAGCGAACGGGGGAAACACAGGCGGCTGGAAAAAGCGGCCGAGAGAGAAGCAAAGCCCACATTCTCCTCCACTTCCCCAAGCTCTTCGTGGGACCTGGGAAGGACCCAGTGCCAGCTGGGTGACCCTGCGCAAGTCCTTTGGCTTCTCTGAGCCTCAGTGTTCTCATCTCTAAAATGGGGGTTGACAGCTGCCCTGCAGACCAGAAGTGACTGGCTCAGGGGGAAACACGAATAAGATGGCCCCTTTGTAGGCTATACAGACCGTTCACCTGTGGGGGAGGGGGGGGGTGAAGCCCTGCTTACCGATTTTCCGTGTAAACTGGGAGCGCTGACAGTGTGGGTCATGTAACCCAAGGAGGGCATGGAGCGTCGGTCCACGTGAGAGGAGCTCTGCGGGCGGGGAAACGAGAAGTCACAACGAGGGCCAGGCAGGAGCCTCTGCCACTCCCTGCCGGGGAGGCCCATGGCATGCCACTACGCCTCCCTGAGCCTCGCTCCTCATCTGTGAAATGGGGACACGCACCTTTTTCATCAGGTTGCAGCAACGATAAACTGTGAAAGCCCCTTGAAGAGTTAAAACTTAAGTTGGGCTATAATAAGTAATTAAACCGATGCAACACGGACAGCTTTTCCAGCCCTCCAAGCTGCAAGGAAGCAGATTCCAGTTGTGTGGCCCCATGCAAGTTACTCAGTTCCTAATGCCCCAAGAGGTCTCTCATCTGTGACGTGGGCATCCTCACAGCACCTGCTTCTTAGGGCTGTTGTAAGAGTTAAAGTAAAGCCTTCAGCACCGCACACGACACCTGAAAGTACTGCATGCCTGTTACCTATCATTAATACCTATCATCATTGCAAGCTGCTCAAATTTGTGTTCAAACCATCCGGGGTTGCCGGCACTGTAATGCTGGACCCCAGCAGCTGGGCAGCACTCCAGAGCCTCACCTTGGTGGCATGGCCCCATGCCTTCCTGGGGGAACCCCCCAGTGAGATGTCCACACTCCTCCTCTGGTCGGGTGGCTTCACAGTGACCCTCTCTGCTGGCGTGTGTGGCCGCCGGGGTGGGAAGACCCTCGGGGGCCCCGGGGGAGGGATGTCTGAGGGAGAAGGAGGCACTGAGATGGAGCGGGGCACCTCCAGCATGCTCCTGCTCCTGCCCTGGTCGGTGAACTCCGGGGAGCCCGCAGAGATGGGCGCCGTGGGGCTGCCGTGCCGGAACTGCTGCCGTTGCTGCCACTCGTAGAGCTGCCACACAGTGCCATCCCGGTGTGCCCGGCGCTCCTCATTCGACATCTTCAGGTGGCTGGCTCGGTCCTGGGCGTACTTGTAGTCACTCGGCAGGTTGCGGGGAGGAGGCGAGGAGCCCCCTGAGGGGTGCCGGGTGCTCCTGGGAAGAGTCTGATAGTTTTCTGGGAAGGACAGGGACAGGCTGGGACCCTGGCGAGGAAGGGTCTGGTCCAGAGGCAGGCTGAGGAGAAAGAAGGACAGGTAAGATGACTGGCAAGGGTCTGCCAGGCTTCTGGAAACACAGCTAACATACAAAGCCAGGCAGGTGAGTGAGCCCGGTAAGAACCCCAAAGGACAATCAAAGCAGACATCCAGGACTTTCGTCTCTTGGCAGAGGACTCCCAAACCATTTTCCCCCATCAGCCCCAGAGTGTCAACCCCTCTACCAGGCCACCTCGGCTGCCCCACGCCCATCACTCCAAGCACAGCAGGATGAACCCTGCCTTCTCCCACCTGACCCCAGTCAGCTCCTTGGATGGGTGTCCGTATTTTAGGGAGAACCTCACAATTCTCCGGCTCACCAAGACTTTCCCTCTGCCCAGTATCCTAGCACCAAGTTCTAGAAGTTCTAATGGAAGTGGCTGGTACCAGTTCCTTCCTTTTTCTATTCTCTAGTCCAGGTACTGATTAATGATGCCCCTCACTGCTGACGACTCACTAGTTTCCATGCTGTACACAGTCAAGTGCTCAGACCCAATCACTCCCGTGCTGCATACACTTCAATGGCTCCCCACCGCTTATGAAATAAAATCTCAAGCCCTTCACCTCGTCCTCACAGCTCTCCAGCGTCTGACCTCAACTTGCCTTGCAGTCCTGCTGTCTTGTCACTGCTTCTCCTACTGGGGCCAGGGCTGAGCTGGGGCAAGCCAGGCGTCTCGGGCCCAACAGGTAAGGAGGCCCTCTCCCTCAGGTACAGCCCTGTACTTACCTAGCCTGAGAGCGAGAGCCTCCCTCTAGGCCTGTCCCGCCTCCTACATCCCTGGGCAACTTCTCAGGGTGGAAAAAGCAGAGGCAGTCTGACCTGGGGTCAAATCCTAGCTCTCACCCCCACTGCCTATGTGACCCCACCGCTCTGAGGCTCAGCTTCCTTCCCTGTAACTTGAAGACAGAATTACTCGTCTCATAAGGCTGTTCTGAAGAGTCCACGAGACAAGGCGGGGAATGCAGGCTCCATGCCTGCTGCACAGAAGACACTTGACCAGCAGCAGGCACTGTTCCCCCCTTATTCTCATAATACTATTCTTTCCTCCCCTACCTGTGCGGGCTCCCCTCGCCTTGCTCACCCTAACCCCACTCATTCTCCAGGACACTGAACCACACCTCTCCCACAGACGCCTTCTGCAATGCCGCGGCCCTCGGGGTTCTTGCTCTGATTTGGTCATTGTATGTAGGGCCAGTGACTTTCCTGAGGCCCTGTATTGCCACAACCTTTCCATACTCGCAAGACATCTCTCTCCCAGCCATCGCCTGCAGGGCAGGAACCACGTCTCACATTCTGTGGTACTGTCCACGGTCTGAGAAGGTCCTGACACATAACCAGCCCTTCCACAAACGCACCAGCACACAAGAGCTGGATACGACGGCAGAAACCACAGCCAACTAGCCATCTTGTTTTGTGAAAGAAAGAATTAGCAAAGGGCAAAATAGAGAGTTTTATTCAGCCTTAAAAGTCAAACCCCAGAAGCAGCATGATGCTGTAAAAAGAGAACAGGTGTTGGAATCACAGGCCTGGGCTGGAATCCTGACTCTGCCTTTATCTATCAATTTTATCCCACAAGTTTCTATATGCTTATCACGTGAAAGGCATTGTTCTGAGCCAGGGCTACTCAGCACGGCCTGTGGACGTGAGCAGCAGCCTCAGCACCACCAGGGCGCTTGTGAGAGGTACCGGTTATCAGGTCCTGCCCAAACCTGCCACGGCAGAAGCCCTGGGGGCGGGGCCAGCCACCTGTGTCAACAAGACCTCAGGTGGCTAACATTGTAATTGTTCTAAAATTGTCCTGTTTTAAAATGGATCTCATTTCATCGCTTCCCAGCTCTGTCTTCGGGTGTCATGTACGCCCTTACTTTCTTCACTATAAAATGAAGACACGAAGAACCACTTAATAGATTGTTGTGAGGGTTAGAAAAAGTTGCCATTTAAAAACGGTAGCTTTCTTCTCCCTTGTTATCATTACCTTTGCAACTTCAAGACGTAACATTGGGACCTCCTCAACCCAGGCGTGTCTAGTGTGTCTGTCTGGCTTGTTTCCTTGCCACTAGGTGGCAGGGTTTGCTACGATTTCCCAGAGTCACTGGGGGCCTTGTCTCAGGGTGATGACAGCAGCATAATTCAGGCTGGGGGTGTCCCCTGGGGAGCTTATGACTTTACTAACCATTCTTCACGCTGCCTGAAGCAAAATGCAAACCATGCAAAGCATGTCCTACCTGTGCTCCCCACACCACCTCAGCCTGGCTCTGCAGCCCACTGGCACGCTGCCTGTGGGGTCCCGCGGTCAGAGTCCTGAGGACCCCAGTGCGGTGGTGAGCGAGCGCTGGCTCCAGAGGAAGGACACAGGAAGGAGGCAGGCCTGTACGCTGGGAGCCGGCACGGGGCCCCCAGGGCAGCTCTGCTCCAGACAGCACGTTTCCTGGCAGGCCCCCAGCTCCAGCCTTACCCCCAAAGTGCTCAAGGTCTCTTTCCCCTGCTCTGCTCTGTGCTCTGGGGTCTCCCTATTCCAAAAGGCTCCACACCAAACAAGATATTCTGATGCAGCCACTACAAAAGAGTCACATCAAAATGTGAAACAAAATTTTATAACCAATTCCTTATGCAGCAGATATTCCTCACCCTAGCCCCCACATCAGTCACGCGGGACTTTCACTGCCTACCCTGCCCCTCGCTGTAATGCCTGAGTGCCTGTCCCCCCACCCGGCCTGTTTACTTTACAACTCTGCATTAAACACGGGGGGCGGGGGAGGAATAGAAACTAGAATTTCAAAACGATCTCTTAGAACGTGTTCAGATCCTAAGGGTACAGCAGTCTGTCCCCCACAAAGCATCATACTAAAGGCGTTTAATGATGTGAAATGTAACACATATCTCCAAGTGCTGAAAGAACAGTCAGAAACAACCCCTTGCGTGGTCTAGAGCCAGAATATGAGACCCTAACCCAGCCCAAATAACCCTCCTCCAATGTGCAACGTGCTCAATCTAATGAGGTCAGCAAAGTCTTAATCGTGCACAAAGCAGAGATATCCATCTCCCACATTTTCAAATGGAGGAGGTTCCCCTATGAAGCAGCCAGATCTACTTATTACTTGACTGTAAGAGATTTCAAATATATCTTCAAGGAAAAAAAAATAACCCAACTCTGGGAATGCAAGGCGCAGTCCTTTTGAGACACGAGTGAATGATCAGAGACGGAGCACTTTGCTTACTCAGAGACTGACAGCTTTCTTCTCAAAAGGGCAGGCCCGACTCTGCCTTTAAGTCCTCACTTTTACCTTTCAGCCCACTGGGAAGTGCTTCTACCACTAGACTGAAGTTCCTCTCACTGTGTGCTCAGTGAAGCTCCAAGGTCAATGAACTGCTTTCCTTCACAGACCTAAGGTCCCCTGCCCCTTAGATAAGAGCGGCTCAAACTCCCATCTCACCTCCTGGGACAGCCCAATGCCTTTCCTAGCGGCCTCTTATCTCCTGGCAATTTACTGCACATCCTTTAGCTCCCTGATGTGCGCCCCCATGCACTCCCACCCCAAATACAGACCACTGTGTGTAGCAGAACAATGCAGGTTTGTGAGCTGCCAGAAAGTTGTGTAGAGACAATTCACAATTAATACCTTTCTAACGGCATTAGCAGTCAGGCAGCGTTTGGAATTCTTTTCTGCGCCTGCCTCTTCCCAGCCACCGCCATTCTAAAAAATAGTGCCACACCAGGCGGTTGTCGATACCTTCCCATTCATATCAATGGCTTTCACAGGCCTTCGCGATTCAATGCAAACTCTTCAGGGGGAAATGAAGGCTCATCAGGGTCAAACCCTTGCCCTGTCTGTCTGCCCCTACTTCTGATTTCTCCTGCTCTTCCTCCCCTAGCCAGCTCCATACTGACTTCAGTTCCTAAGAGTTGTTACACACAAGAGGAAATGGCTGACTTAGCATGTGTTCTCTCTGACCACCCTGTCTTGTCTGCAGGACCCCTCTTCTGCTGCTAACTTCTAAGTGCTGGGGTACCATTTACGTGCTGATTGCCCCTGATTAGCATGTCCGACCAGCCCTCAAACCTCAACATCACAATCCATATCCAACTGCTTACCTGACATCTTCCCTTGGGTAGCTAATAGGTTTCTCAAGCTTTTACGTCCAAAATGGAAAGCCCAATTTCCCCCCAAACTGTTTCTAAGCCTTCCCCATATCCGAACCACCCACTTATTCAAGTCAAAAATCCTAGGGATCCTCCTTGTTGCTCCCTTTCTCTAATCCCGCACATTCAATTCATTGACAAGCTTTGCTTGTAAAACCTCAAATCTCTTTCTTTCCGTTTCCACTGTCACCGTTCCACTCCTACAATAGCCTCCTCCCTAGGCGTACTCACACTACATCACTTACCTGCTTAAAACCTTCCTGTGGTTCCCCCTGTTGCTATTTCAAATAAAGTCCAAATTCCTTACATTGGAATACGGGGATCTGCATGACACGACCCCAGCTTTCCAACCTCTTTCAGCAGTAGGGTCACCTAAAACCACCTAGTTCAGCACCAAGAATAGAAGCTCCCCCCCCCCCCCCCCCCCCCGCCCAACACCACCCCACCATCCTTGAGCAGTAGCTTCCGTTTTCCTAAGACACAAAGGTGAACAAACAGAAGTGACACCTGGTCAGTCCCAATGAGAATGGGAAGTCATCTTAGCTACAATACACAAGGCCTTCCTTCCCCTGGTCTGTCCCACAGCAATGCCCACCGAATGCCCAGGGGGTTCCACAGTGATGTCTCTACCATCTACCCTCCCAGCTGCCCAGCAGGACCAGATTCAGATTAAAGAGGTTGCATACCCACGTGTACACACCACACCCACACACTGGAAAACAGGCCCAGGCTATTCCCCCAGGAGCGCTCCCACCCCAGAGAGGGAGAAAGTCTGGAGCTCACAAGCAGGAGCGGGGAGAGTGAAGTGTGGCACCTTAGCACACGTTTATCAGGCATGTGGCAGACTCGGGCTGAGTGTGGGCACTTCCTCTGCAGCCCTTCCCACCGTGGGGAGCCTTCTGAACACCCCCTGGCTTTGCTATCACCTCTGCAGTCAGCGGTTAGATTTACAGGCCTGAGGATGGTGAGCAGGATTTGCTGTCTTCACAGTGAAGACAAAACAGTGGCTTCTGGGGACACTGGAAGCTGGATGCCCCTAAATTCTTAGGAATAAGCGTGTCCTAATTCACTTAAAATTATAATAAAATACAGACAGTGCTTTTCAAATTGCAAGAACATGTGCACTCTAAATAATTAACAACTGCTTGAAGGAATGGGTGTGATAAAGCCTAATGGCAGCAGCATCTAAGTGCTACTCTATGTGCCTGAACTCAAAAATGGGTCTGTACTTCCTCTAGTTGCTACAAGTATCTCCCAGACGCAGAGAAGGAGCAGTGTAAATGGAGAAGAGGAGCTACGATCGCAAAGCATGCTCCCTGGGGAACGAAGAAGCCTCCTCATATTATCTCGTGTGGGCTTGAGAGGCTCCCAGACCCAGGTCTGAACTCTGGCTTTGCCTCTTATCTGTGTGCCCCGGGCAGGTTCCTTCACTTCTCCCAGCCTCAGTTTCTCTACAAGTTGGGACTATCACTCCCTCCTTGCAGGACTGTTACAGGGGTTTTTGGAGATTATGGAGGTAGAGAGAAAAAGTCCAGTATTACCCAGCTTGGGCTGGTGAAATGACAGCTGCTATTGTTTTGTTATGATGCTCATCGGTAGCAGCAATCTTGAGTCTATTACTGACCTCCTGCTGTCCCCCTTCTGGGACTTTGCCCAGTGCTCCACCTGGGCCAGGCTGCTCTTCCTCTGGCTGTGCTTCTCATGGTTGGTCCTGGGAGGAAAGGCCCGCTGGTATGCGCCAGTCCCGTTCTGCTCTCCTGGGCCATATGTGATGCCATTCTTCTCTGCCCGCTGGGGCTGTGCCTGCTGGCCTCTCGAGCCACCAGGTAAATCCACATACAATGCATCCTCCTCGACTGGTGAGTACGGGGACCTGGACTTGCTCCTGTCCCTCTTGCCCTCCACTGGGTGGGACTGGTACCGTTCTTCCTCTTGCCCCCGCCCCTCGAAGCCAAAGGAGTCCTCGTGGCGGCGATGAGAACAATCCCTTGAATGTCCGGGTCCTACGCGGCCACACTCACGACAGGACTCTGCATGGTTGGCCTGGGGGACTGCCTGCCGCTCCAGCTTCTCCATGTCCCTGCAATGACAGCAGTATATTCAGTCCACTCCAGACAGCAAAGCTGGCGGCCAAGACCCCCGAAAAGAACACACTTTATACTTAAATTCCCTCCAGGCCTTTGCATGGGCTGTTCCCTCTGCCTGGACCACCTTTCATGCCCGGTCCCTCACTGTACCCACCTAATCTTCTGCTCCTTTGGGATATGACTAAAATGTCACCTCCTCCAGGAAGCCACCCCAGCCACATACACCCAGTCTAGACTGGAACCTTAACTAACTCCACTGTCACACTAATCGCACTGGATCATAATTGCATATTTATTCCTGTAGAGCCCAAAGTAGATTATGAGTTCCATCAGGCGAGAGGCACCATCTTGCCCAGCATCATAATCCCCAGAACATATGTACAAAGACTGGTGTGGAATAGGTGCTCTGTCAATACTACTGAATGAATAAAGGATGCACGGGACACCCTCATGCCTTTCCCTATTGCTATCTCTCCATCTGTCTGGGGCAGTTCAGCTTGGATAGAAGGCTCCTGAGCCCAGGGTCTCTCCCACTGGCTGCTAACACAGCCCAAAGTACAATGGCAGCATAATTAAGGTTCCTCCAAGACAGTGAGTAGAGAATAAGCACAGCAACCTCTTTATATGATCACTTATCTCATCAGGAAACTGTTCAAACAAGAACCCACAAAAACACTGACCTAACAACAATTCTCTGCAGGCACAGAGAAAACAAATGCTTTGCCCAAGATCACAGAGCTAGAACAGAGTGGAGCCAGGGCTTAATCCCAGGCAGACCGCAGAACCCACATCTTTTAGCCACTGCTCTCTACTACCTGTCCATGTGCATGCCCATGGCCTACATACCTGCCAACCTAGAAACTGTAAAGGAGAGGGGGTGGCAGGGGTGATAGGCCAGGTGGGAAGGGCTTCTGGGGCACAGAGAAGTAGTCCTCTTTCATGGCCTGTCTCCCACTGTAAGCTACCTTTCTCCACCTCCTTGGGGCAGGGTCCTAGGTACATCTGCATCCCCACTACCCGGTACCAGGGACACAGCAGCGGCTCCACAGGCTCTGCAGAGTTTAAATTGGGGAGGCAGATGAAGGGAATATACTCCAACCCAGAAGGACCAGATGAATTACCAGGGATCCTTGGATATGGCTGCCAGTCTACTTGCACTCCTGGGTAGAAAGGTCCTGGCCTTGAGATCCATCACTCCTCAAATAACCAAGCCATAGAGTTCTCCATTTCAACATGAAAGCATGCGATGGAAATGCTGCTGCATTTACATCTAGGTGGCCAGACCCCAGGTATCCTTGCAACAACCTCAGAACCTCAGTCACCAATAATCAGCAGAGTCAGGGCAGAACCAGTCCAGTCTGGGAGCTCAAACTAAGTAAAAATGTTACTAGAAAGTGAAAATACAACTCTTAACATGCAGTCTGCTTTACACTGTGTCCAGGCCTGACTGCTGGCCTTAGCTTGGACATAGAAAACTGAGGAAAGCAATCACTCATCTCACTGCTCATGTGCTCATGACTCATCCATAAACTCCCAGAGCTTTGTGGGAAACAACAACAAAAACAAACTTTGGACCTCCTTTTATCCATCACTAGGGAACATCTTTGCCCCCACCTACTATACCTTCAGGTATAAGCATTTCCATTTTCATTTGGGGATCACCTTCCCCCACTCTCAGTTCATGTGGTTCGGGTGCCGCTGACTCCTTGTCCCTGCCCAGCTGAGGCTCCAAAGTCTCAGTGATTGGTTGAGGGGCTGACACATGATCTAATCCAGGCCAATCAGAGTTAGCCCTGAGACATTGGTTAGAGCTGGTCTTGAGCTGCTACAACTACATTGAGAGCAGCTATTCAAAAATAAAACCAACACCAAGGAAAGCAGACAGAGAAAACAGCATCCTAAACACTTGGCCTGAGCTCCTAGATGTAGCCATACCTAAACCAGATATATACTCAGACTTTTTGGTTGTGAACCAATAAATTCTCTTTCTCATTTAAGCTAGTTTGAGTTTGGTCTTTGTTGCTTACAGTCAAAAAAATTCTATTACACATCATTTTATAATGACATATTTAGATGGTAATCTCTGTGGGCCCTTCCATTCCTGATGTTTGGTGGGTCTACAACCTCCAGCAGCAGGAATGTATAGGAAATATTCAGGGTTCTATACTTTGAGAAAAGCTATTCTTACTCTAAGTTTATAAAGGGACAGCTCTGTTCCACAATGCACACACTGTAGACTTCAACCGTCTTTCCTTTCTTCCTTAAATCGTCCACAACCACGTCAGTGTAACCCCAACCAGAGGCCCTCAAGTTGCCTAAGCTGGCCTTTGCCTTCTTTACTTTCTCACATTTGGGAAACCATCCTCGAGGATGTGCTAAGGTCGCTGCCTAGACGATTAAAGCTCTGGCTGCCCTCTGGGTCACACCACGGCCAAGAAGCTGTGTCACCTGGTTACTCCACCTATGAGGTCTAAGGAACTGCACCTCCTTGCTATTCACACCCCAAAGATAAACAGCACTTTGCCATAGAAGCTAGATCGTGAAACAAGTATGCCACCCACGTGCATGACATTAGAACTGGAGGAGAGAGGGCCCCTCAACGCCAGGGCCCAAGGGCTGTGGTTCAAGGTCTCAGCGCAACCAAACATCATGGAGGTTTCTCATTCTTTCCTAATTAACTACCACAGATTCACTGAGCACCCACACGTCCCCAAGGGGATGGGCACTGGGGGGCATGGAAAGTGGTAAAGAAAGTCGCTACCGCCATCAAAGCCAGGCGATCCTAACACCCAATTTAATCACGGTAACATTTAATAATATGCTCATGAACTGAGTCCAAATCATGGCGTGTGCCAGGCCTTTCTAAACTTGCAGCTAGCTTCTAACTATACACCTTAGTCCTTAGTGGATGTACACGTACAGGGCACACGCCCTTGCATATGCCAGTACTTTCTGAAAATAAACTTGACAGGGAATGACAAACCCTTTTCTTCAGACCAACACCAGCATTTTCTGCATAATACACCTTTTGCAGGGACGCCCAACTTTGTGGCATCTCTGGGGCACACAGGAAGAAGAAGAGTTGTCTTGGGGCACACATTAAATACACAAACACTAATGAAAACTAAGGAGCAAAAAAAGGGGCTTTAAGTAAATTTATGATTTTGTGTTGGGCCGCATTCATAGCCATCTTTGTCCGCATGCCGCCCGCAGGCTGCGTGTTGGACACTATTGCTTTAGAGGGCAGTTCAAAGAATCGCAGTCTGGCAGCTTTCTAGGCCCTAAGACGTGGGGTGATGAACAACTGCTAGTCTCGTGGCTACTGAGAAGATGTCTTTGTGCCCAAATGTTCAGACTCTAGCCACAGGTAAGAAAGAGGAAGGTAATCCTTCCTACTCCCCAACCTTCCCTGACCTCAACATTGAATTCAACATCAAATTTACTAAGTTATAGGCTATAAGGCAAACATGTTTTTTGGTTTTCTCCCTGTCTCCTGCATTCTAACAACTTAACACACGAGCCCTCAATCAGAAGACCTGTCACAAAATAGATTTGGAATGCTCGACTTAGCACAGTGATGGGCAAGAGAGAAGCACCCCTTGGCTGGCAATGGCTGTGTCACTCAGAGAAGCTGGCTGTACAGGGCTAGATGTGCAGCTCATAACTATCACTGGAAGCACCTGGAATCAGTTACTGTTCAAAATGCAGACATTCCCGACATTCAGTGACCATTTGGGCCACTTTGCAAGCACAACAAACCCAGAGGGCGTAGGGGTTACAGGCAGTCAGACTTGGAGGCAAGTTCTGGCTTCACCCCAATAAAAGCTGGATGCCCCTGAACAAGTCCCTAACCTCTCTGGTTCCAGGTTCCTCACATGCAAAATGAGGACAGCAGCTCCCGCCTTCCTGGGTTATTGGGTGGATTAAGGAGATAGCATACAAAACAAGCACAGCATACGCCTGGCACACAGTGCGCCTTCAAACACAAACACGTTGACTCCCAACATCTATTCCTTCCTCCTTCCCTTGTCCAGATTTTTTCAAAGCATCAATATGCCTGGCGAAAAACCGACATTTCCCAACCTCCCTTGGACTGAGGGTGGTCATGTAATGTAGACCTGGCCAATACGATGTACTCGGACATCTTAGTCTTTAATAGAGGGTACACTTAGCCGGCTTAGCCAACCCTTCCCTGCCTCCTGCCTGGAATTTAGACCGTGCCTGGAGAGCAAGGTGACAAAAATGAGAGTGAGAGCCACCTGTCAAAACCTGGGTGGAAAGGAAGAGCCCAGGCTCCTAACGGCACCATGGAGCTACTATACCAGCCTGGACTCCTGTTGTGAGAAAACTGAAACCCAATTTGAGCATGCCACCCTAAATTGGGTTGTGCTATGACTAGCAGGCAAATGCAATCCCCAACTGCTTCAGGGGCTGAGCTTTTTATTTGCAGCGTTTGCACCCCACCATTTCAGCACATCAAAGCAATGCTGTGTGTCTGCTTCAAGCAAATTCTCATTTTCCCCTGCAAGAGGGAAGAGAACACATCTCAGACTGGAGATACATCTCTTATCCCTGTTCTTCACAAGAAATTGAAAGGTAACATACTAAGCAACTGTGCACTGATTTTCATTTTATTCTGATCCCAAACCTTTATCTCACCAGGAAGGAAAGAATAATATTTCCCTCTGTCTTAATGCTAAATGCACACCCCACACATGTTAGAATGCATTCAAAGATGCAGGGGGGCAGAGGAATGACAACCTGTAGCGGGGCTTGGCTGGACCTTGGTCCCATTGGCAGCTGCAGCCCTCCTGCCACCATCCCCCTGGAGGACCCCTGCTCATTCCCCTCACCTAAAGGACCAAACCAGCAACCCAAGAGCCAGACCGACATTCTTGGAGAGTCTGGTCTGAGCCAGGTCAGGCAGCAGAAGTCCTGTCCTGTGAAACCAGCTCAGCCTGTGTTGATGGACACCAAGTCTTTTTAAGCTCAAGAGGATGGTGAGCTTAAAAGTCAGCTCCCACCCTGGGCACAGTCCACAGACCTGCACAAAAGGTTAACGAGAAAGGGACTCAGTCTCCAGGGAGACCTAGGGCAGGCTTGCTCACTTGAATTAGTCCCTAGCATGTGAGGAAGAAAGTGGCTCGAGAGAAATGAAGACAGGAGTTGGTTTCTTCTTTTCCCCAGAGTTAAATAGGTCAGTCCCCCCGGGATGGGGAAAGATACCTGGCTACCTTTCATGCTCAGCTCTAAATGAACAATAGAGGGCCTGGCAGCTCTGACCACACACTCCCCGACTTTCCAGGCTGTCCTGCCTAGAGGAGAGCAAGGCTGAAGAACAAATGAAATCCCAGACTGACAAGCTGAGGTGCCTGTTACCCCAGCAGTGTGGCTATGGCAAAGTCCCCTGTGAAGCTTTAAGGACTGATGAACCAAAGGAGAAAGGAAAGATCTTCTATGCCGGCCAGCTCTCCTCACTCTGTTTATTCCTGCCTAGAGAACCCCTCCCTCTTCCTTCTCCCTGAGCAAGCCATGCTCAGCTGCCCCACTCCCCCTGAGCTAGTCTGAAACACTGGCCCATCCCAAGCCCATGCGTTTTCCACATCCCTAGATGGTGGTCACAGTTCTGGGTCATTCATTTTTTTTGTGGCCAATGCTTGGTTATTATTACCATATGCTGGATCCTACTGTGTGCCACAAACTGGACATGGCCCATCTCTAACCCCTACAGATAACCTGCAAGGTCAGTAGGTCAAGTCCAGAGAGGCTGAGGGCACTCACAGGAGTACCAGCTTACTCAGAATAAATGATCTCTACTGAAGCAGGGGGACGGCGGCAGCGGCAGACATCACTGACCGCACACGCAGGCGCTGCAAAGCCCCGAGTCAGGCACGTTATATGCGTGACCTCTTCTTATCATCGTACAAACCCACCAGGTGAGAGAGAGCAGGACTCTTTCTTTACAGGTAACGAAAGTGAAGCTCAGAGAGCTTAACCGTCAGGCCTTGGATTGTGCAACCAGCGACACGGCAGGACTCAAACCCCACCTGATCCAACGCCAGAGCCCTGCACCTGGCGAAAAAACACGTCTATAAATTACTTCTGCCTCGGGTCCAAGGGGCTTTCCAACCCCAGGTATTCCTTCTACACTTTACCCAAAGTGATCAGACTTTGGAAGGCCCAATATTTAGTTCTCTGAAGAGACTGCAGATAGCCAGAAATCTTGAGGCCATTTCTGAGGGGTTCCCCCACACGCCAATCCATGACGGTGCTCAGACTGCTCTGAAACACTCCGAGTCCTTATCTGAACATCCTGCAGGTAGAGTTTTGATAGCTGTTTGTTCATCTATCCACCCGCCCACCTGCCCAGCCAGCCGAACATGCGTGCGCCCATTCATTGACTGGACATTTACTATGTATCAGGCACTGTCCTCATTCTCAGGGGGCTTACCGTCCTGTAGGGGCGGCAATCAGAAAGCAGGCCCGCGGAACTTTAGCGTAAAGGTTTTGTGCATAAGGAGTAGCAGAGTGCTACAAACAGGGGCGTCAAATACATTGAAGGGTCCGAGGAAGAGGAGGAAATATTGGGTCGGCCAAAGAGTTTGCTTGGTTTTTTCCATATAGTGGCTCAAGTAAGTGCTTAGTTGTCTTTAACTTCATTTGAAACAATTAGGTTAGACTGTATTGTGACAGCGGTCATATCAGTGTGCATTTTTTTTAAAAAACTCACCAAAAGTGGTGAATTTTTGTGTAGCTATTTTAATTTTGGAGATGGAAGAAGATACGCAACATTTTTGGCACATTATGCTTTATTTCAAGAAAGGTAAAAACACAACTGAAACACAAAAAAAGATTTGTGCAGTATATGGAGAAGGTGCTGTGACTGATGGAACGTGTCAAAAGTGGTTTGTGAAGTTTCGTGCTGGAGATTTCTCACAGGATGATGTTCCACGGTCGGGTAGACCAGTTGAAGTTGATAGCGATCAAATCGGGACATTAATTGAGAACAATTATTGTTTTACCATGTGGGAGATAGACAACATACTCAAAATATCCAAATCAATAAAGTTATTAGTGAAAATGAAAAATGTGTCTTATTTTATGGAAAAAACTAAACAGACTTTTTTGGCCAACCCGATACATCTAGGCTAAGGTCTGAAGGATGAGCTGGAGCTGTCCTAACAAGGGGGGGGGGGGGGGGGCAGGGAGCAGCTGAGCAAGGCCCAGAGGGATCCTAGTGCCTCCTGACGCAGACCCCTTTCTACCCCCAGATGCCACCAGTCTATTCTACCCCTTGTTCTCTTGGATCTGGCCATACTCCCCAGTGCCTATTTCTTGAACAAACCAAGCTCATTCCTGCCTAAGGTTGTTGTAAGTGCCATTCCTTCTGCCCAGAACACTGTCCCTCAAAGTTTTGCATATGTGACTGGCCTCACACACCCACACGTTCCCCATCTAGAGAAGCCTCCCCTGACCACCCTACTCCCTGCCCTCTAGTCCCTCCGCACCCCATCACCCTGCCTCTTGATCATGATAGAAAATCATCTTGTTGACTTGTTTGCCTGTTCATGGTCTGTCTCCTCCATCTCCACCCGAGACGCTATGGGAGTTTGCCTCTCTCTTGAACACAGCTGTATTTCTCAGCATCTTTAGCCATCTGACACACACACACACACAAAATGCCCTCAATAAGTATTTGTAAAATAAAAGACTAAATGGATGAATGCATGAACAAATGCACCTATTTCAAGAGATTCAGTATGGTTGAGGCATAGAGAATGGGGAACTGCAAGATATGAACCAAAGGTGTCTGTCGGGGCCAGACCCACACCTTGCTCAAAAGCCCTGCTAAGGAGCTTGGATTTCACTCCGAAGGTAACTAGACTCTAAGTTCCTTCAGTCCCAAGACAAGACTATAGTTATACCAGAGACCACAGAAGTTGGGAAACTGAGAAAACAGATAAGTTGCCTTCAGATAGGCCCTCTTATCTGAGTCTCTTGTCAGTTTTGTGAGCTGTGAAGGCAAGCTGACCTCCGTGCCTAGTGCTCTAGCTTGTTACAGGGGACAGGCATCCTTAGATAAGAATGAAAGAGCAGTCCAACAGGGACAGCTCGGAAGACAGATTTCAAGGAGTCCGCAGGGAATCAAAAATCAGAGTCCACACTCTGGCATGTGGAAGAATGTGATAATAGGAAAAGATTATGAACAGAAGGAGGTAGCTGGCAGCAGTGCTTGGTGCCCCTTATAGCTTGGGGGTGGTAATGGTGTCAAGAATACTTGAATGAATGCCTACACCAAGGGACCTGAAGCCTGTGAAGGAAACAAGAGAACAAAGGGAGGAGATGCAGTGAGGGTGCTCAGCTGTCCTGGGTTGCAGGACAAGGCTGGAGGAAGAGGGAGGCGAAGAGCAGGCTGAGGGGTGGCGCAGCAGCAGCCTGGCTTGTTGAGCCACCGTTCACATTGCTATGGGATGGGCACCTCCTGGAAAGGGAGGGAGTGGGATGTGCTCACAGGAGATTCATCATCGATGTGATCCAGAGGATTAACGATGAAACTGGAAGGGTGTGAAGAAGAAAAAGCCAATGATACTGTTACACCAAACTCTACAGAAGCCAGTGTTACGTGATTGAGTGTACCTAATACACTTTATCTATTCATTTACTCAATACTTGCAAGAACCCTAGAACTAAGAAAAGCTGAGGTTTAAAAAGCATGCCTAATTTGCACAAGTGAAACAGCTAGAAAGTAGTAGAGCTGGGATTTGAACCCAGGCCTCCCTTACCTCAGAGACTAAGCTTTGGGAGGAAATACTTAAGATAAAATAAATCAATATAGTAAGAAGGGGTGAATCAGCTGGCCTGGACAGTAGTTGTTTGCGCCTCTTTTATCCCATCAAGCAAGTAATTTCCCCTTCCTTTGCCCACAGCCTTGAGGTTACCTGGGCATCCACCCCGCCTCACTCTCAGTCCCACGGTCTGGTCCTCAGCAGTGAAGCATGCATCCCAGGCCTGTGCCAATCAGCATGTGTATTCCCTGGCCACGGCACATGGTTTAGGGAATAAATGTGATCTAGCCTGTTTAATCATAATGGATCTCAGAACTTCTGGACAAGACTCTGGCTCTTTCCTGATGGACTTGAACCTGGATGACACCACCCTGGGGCTACTGCAGCTACCAGTACCTTGCCACCAGATCCTAGATCTGCCAGGGACCGCCCCATGGAGTTTAAGAATGAATGCAACCCCGAGGTTGGCAGAGCCCAGGGAACGACTTACAATGATACTGCCCGAGCCCTCACCCCAGCTGCTCCTAAAGCTGGATCTATCCTGAACTTCACAGGACATGAGCCAATACGCTCCTCCTCAAGGTAAATTTGCCCGCATTTTCAGTACCTGGAATCAGGAGCCCTGACACACCACATGCACGCAGACAGCATCTGCCTGTGTGAGTAAGGCTAGAAGCGTCTGGGTGAGGGTCAAGGGGGAGAGAACAAAATACTACTACTGGGACCGCCCACTTAACAGAGACGGAAGTTTTCCAATGCAGATCCTCAAACTGGAGGAGAGGCAAGATTCAGTTCTGTCTGCCGAATAATTCTAACTACCAAATGTCTGAGCATCTTATTCTAAAAAAGGAAAAAAACCCAAAACCCAGAACATTTAATAAGTCTGGATTTGCTCAGATGATGGTTTCATCTCAGAAAGTTAAGGGGAAGTGCTAGTCTGCCTTCATTCTGACTCAGAAGGTAGAACAAATTGTTTTTTTAAGGAAAGAACCTTGGGAAAACATGATTATGGTAGCTTAAGAGCTTATTAACAGCATAATAAGGACAAATTTTAAAAGTTCAGAGAAAATCTAGGGTCAATACAAAATCTAGGGACCCTAAAAGGGAAGGTGGACTAAAAGAAAAGAAACGGAGCCCTCCCACCACCAAAACCTGAGAGTTAACTATTAAAGCCTCAGGTAGGAAAAAGCAAGGTACAGGGTAGGGCAAAATAGTTGTATGGAAAATAATACAATAATTAATCAATAATAATATAAGACTAAACTGTGTTTCATGTACTCACAACTGTAACCTACTTCTGCTCACCCTGTGCACCCTAACGTCAGCGAGCAAATTCATCCTGAATGGCTCAAGGCAGACATCGTTTACCAACTACCGCACCTTTTCCTGGTAGGCCCAGTCTCATTCTCAAGCTATCTTTGACCCAGTGCCCCAGTAGGCCACGATGAACTGACTGAAGCTGAGACACAAGAATGAACCCATTTTCCATTGCTGGTCTAAAGAAGCCAGTGGAATGACACAGGGTGCTCTCAGAGTGCATGTTATGAAAGCACGTGCACAAGAAATGAGGGTGGAGCACAAGATCAAGTGCAGACCCACAGTGCAATGGGCCTGAGTGAATGATGGCAAAAAGGGTAAAATCTAGAAAGTGCTAACCTTTGTTCACTTAAAGCAAAGCAAAACAAAAACTTTCTATTTTTTGAAGAATTAAAATAAAGGAGGGGACCCTTAAAAATATGGGACATAGGTATCCCTGACTAGAGAGGATGACACAGCTTAAATAAAGCTGAATCCTTCGACTTCTGGATTCAGTCCCGTATCTTCATGAAGGAAAATGATCTGCACATGAAAAGAACAATGTTGGATAAGAAGGACTGAGAGTCCAGGATGGGGAGGAAGACAGGAGAGGCCCAGGCTCCTGTGGCTGAGCTCCAGGCCCCGTTGTCAGTACCCCACAGTCCTGAGGGAACCTGGAGATGGGCTCAGGAAACCCCTCAGGTGATCTCTGAGGAGTCAAAGAGAACAAGGAAAATGCCAGAATATTGACCGGCAAACAGCATCCTGATTTTCAAAAGACAGGAAAAACAGATCCTATTAACCACAAGACTGGAGAGCCTACCACCGACCTCCACAAGAACGGAAGCTGCCTCCCTGGCGAGGCAGACTTCAGAGAGTGCAGGGAAGGACACACGAAGAAGGGGCAAACAACTCAGCAGAAAAACGGGCAGAGGACAGGCACAGGCAGCTCACTGAAGAGGAAACACAAGTGGCCAATAAAGAAGAAAAGATCCCCCAAATCATGGAAACGCACGTTAAAATAATCAGATACTATTTCTCTATGCAGCAGCTCAGCAAAGATGTTAAAAACTGTTCGTGTCAAATACTGGCAAAGACACAAGGAAATAAGCACTCTCATTAGTGAAACATAACAGCTTTCTTTAAATGGCAATTTGGTGATATTGATTAGAATTCAAAATACACTGCATTGTGTGGGAAGGGGAAGGTGGAGGTGGAAGAGAGTATAGTGGGGATAAATGGTAATGGAAAATTTCAATTAAAAAAACTACTAAAAATAATTTAAAAATTAAATACACTGTATTTTGACCCAACAGTCTGAAAGACTCACCCATGCAGAGGCTTGTAGAAAGTTTTTCATTACAGGACTGTTTGTAACAGTAAAAGACGAGAGGAAAACTAGCCCAAGTTCAACAGGTGCTTAAATACATTATGGTTCCATGACATACCATACAACCGTCAAAACTAAAGTCAACCCACGCACACTGATATAGAACGATTATCAAGACGTCATCGTGCATGGGGGGTGGGCAGGCCAGGGGACAGTGATGGGGGGAAAATGGGGACAACTGTAATTGAACAACAATAAAAAAGATGTGATCATGCACTTTAAAGAAAGCGCAAAAGAAACCTATATATTTCTGTAAGTGCACGTATATAGATACATGTGAATAAAAAATAGTTTAGTACAATAGGGTACTCATTAATGTGGTAACAGAGATGACCTTGGGAAGGAGATTAAGGATATCTTTGGCTTTATCTTTCTGCATTTTTTAAATAATAAGAGGTCTTCATTTACTGCATAGTTAAATATATATATTTAACCAATATATATAAAGCAAAAAGTAGGACACAGACAGTGTTAGGGACGAGCACACGCGCTAGGAGTAAGATGTGCCATCCCTTCTCCTGGGATGACCAAGGCAATGCCAGTGGCACTATGAGCAGAGTGCCCGCAGGCCAATGGCAGGGCTTCCTATTATTAGCATGGACACAACAGAGAAACTCAGGCTGGGTGACAGCGTGAGGAGGTACAGTCGAACCTGACTGTGGTTAAGAGTTACTGATTCCGGCCCGCGTGGGAACTTCCAGGGCAGTCTTTGGTCCTGTCCAACATATTCATCATTCCCTCAATCTGTCACTCATTCGACAGACACGTGAGAGCTACGATGTGTCAGTCATGCAGAAGATACCAAGACAATCTCTGCCTGAAGCCTAGGATACCAAAAAGCAGAAGGGAAAAAAAACCCAAAAAACAAACACAGCACCACAAACGCTCGCCGGTGGCATTGCGGAAGCTCCAAGGGTAGGGCCTGACCCTGACCTGGCCTCTTGAAGGAAGTTGGCATCTATACCAAAGGCCTGTTCAGCTAAAGAAAGCAAGCATGAAGCCAGAAAATGCCGCTATACCAAAAATCACATACACACGAACTGGAATAGGTTGCCAAGCCAAAATACTCCCTGTGAAGTCCATTTGCAGTCCCTTTTGATTTGAGGCCCCACCAAAAGAAGACCATTGTCAAAGAGGCCTCAGAACAGAGCAAGGTGTCTGGACGGTGAAGAAGGGAGCCCGTGTCAGATGAGGACTGGCTAAGGGCACACCCTGACTTCTCCAGGGCTACCCAAACCTCTCGGAGCCCCTGACTCCCATCCTTCCCTTTTCTCTCAGGGAATAAACCGCAGCCAACAGACTCAGGAATTTCAAGATCCCTGACTGTACTCTTGGTTTGCCCACCGGAGGGAAAGGGCAGCTGGGAGATAGCCCCCCCGTCAGCCACTGGCAGCAGGGTGGGTGGTCTGCAGCACACTTTCAATTTGCAAGCTCTTTCTTGCCCTCTGCCACCTCCCTAAACCAGTACCCTGAGGTTGTCCCTTCCACCACACCTAAGAAAAGGAGAAACAGACACCAAGTTCCGGGGCTGTGCATCCCAGGCAGATGTCGCCCTCCCAGGCCTTTGTGCTTCTCTTTTTAACCAATAGAGTGGACTAGATGACTTTCCAGGGGACCTTCCCGCTGGGACAGACAGTATGTGCTGCATTCTGCTCCCGGGAGAATTCATCGTTAAAGCGGACTTCAAAGAGAGGGCAGTGCTCAACACAAGTATGTGAAGAGTGAAATGTGGGGCACTCAAGAGTTCTTATTTCGGTCCCCAACCTAGTGTAGGGAGCACCCCAGCAGGGACCCTCCACCGGGACTGACCTCTTCAGTGATGACCGAGACAGCACCTGTGCAGCCTGGTTCATGGCCCTGACCCAAGCGTTCATGTCCTCCTGGGTGTCAGCACTGAAGTAGTAGGTCCGCATGCCCGACTGCTCGGTGGAGCTATTATAGATGAGCGCTCGCATCCCCGCGTGCACAGCCTGTAAGATAGAGACGGAAACCCAGGGCAGAGAGGTTAGCACACATTTCACTTCCAGGGGCGAGAACGAGGACACACTCGGGCCATGTTCTCCCCTCTTCCAGACTACAAGTCCAAGTACCACCCAGCCTGTGCCCACAGCTGGAAAACGCCACAGCTGGATTCCCCTTCCTCAGTGCAGTCAGGCCCAGTGCCAGCTGTCTCTCGCCCACAGGTAAGCCCTGCAGGTGTATACCTGTTTCTGACTTATCTTACTCATGCACAGGGAGGGGGCACGCACCCCTGGCTTACGTGAGAAAGAGACTTTAAGTAAACCCTCCAAGCAGACTCGGGAATCCCTGTTTTGGTTCCTCTAAAGCACTTGATTACTGGAAATGAGTCAAAAGTCAGCTGCAACAGCAGGCAGCGTGGTGCAGATACACACCGTGCTTCAAGGCTGGGGCATGAAATGTGCTGAGTGCGCATCAAGGAAGCCGCTGGCCCGTCTCTCCAAGGAGACGCTACCGAGTCTGACAGAGCTAACATCTGCCTGAAAATCCTTGCACACCTACTACGTGCTGGGAACCCTCAAGGTGCTTTTACACGTATCCTTGCAAAGAGCCTGTGGAGAGGCACTAGGAAGTCCACTGAAAAGCCCCTAGGACTGTGTCTAAACAAGAAGCAAAAGCAGTGTTTTCCCTTGTGTTCTATAAGCAGGGGCCTGTCTTTCAAATTTGCAAGGAGGGCCTTACCAAATCTACATAGGAAGAGGGTGCTAAAAAGTGGGGTGGGGAGGATTTACTGAATGACTACTAGGTGTCTGTAGGGTACTTTCATGAGTTTAATCTCATTTTAACTCCAACAGCTTTCAGAGGTAGGGACAGAAACTCTGTTTTACAGACGTGGCAAATGAAGATCTGAGATGTTAAGTAACTTTCCCATGTTTCCACATCCAGTAACAGGTTATTCACAGCACTTACTATTATCCGCCATTATATATTTTAGAATGTAAGAGCCATGTGAGCGGGGACTCTGTCTGTTTTGTTCATTACTATACCCCCAGGAACAATGCCCGGGATGTAGTAGATGCCAAGTAAATATTTGTTCAGCAAATAAAGAGCTGGACCCAGGATTTACGCCCAGGTCTGTCTGACTCTGTATAATGCTCCCAGGTCCTATAAAGAAAGGCGTGTGATTATATATATGCCCCTGGTCTGATCATCTGGGTCCAGAATGAAAGGCAGACCCCATGCAAGGACTGGTCAGAGAACACAAAATGACAGAACCAATTAGAAGCCGGAAAATGACATGCTTCTAGAATCACTAACAGTCAAAAATGAAACTCTGAGATGAACTGTCAGCATCTGCTTCCCCCGACACTAACATCTAGCTCCAAAACACACAGAAAGGATGCGCCTGTTTCTGACGGTCACATATCCGGGTTCATCCATCCCAGTGCCAAGGGAGTGCAGGCAAACTTGACCTACAGTGAAGGGTCTCCAGGGACCAAAGCAAACCTGACTGCCTTTTTTGCACATGTAAGGGAACATCTACTGCCCCAGGAAGGGTTCCTCCTATTTTAGCAAGGTGGAGATGTGGCAGTGAGAACAGAACGAGAAGAGACTTGTGCGTATCTTACTGGGAATCAACAGAAATTCTTGGAAAAGTTCCCCCTGGACAATGAATGACCCCACAAGACCTCTGACACCCTCTCCTAGACTTTCTGGCCAGGTACTTGCCCCACCAGACACAAGGCCCCCACAAACAAAGGGAAACTTCAAGGGCATGAGCGAGCAGGTTCCTGTTATACAAGAGTTCATGGAGCCAGCCCTGCCCAGGAAATCAACATGCGACACACTTCAAACATGGACGGTTTGTATGTCTGTCTGCAAATGGGCCGTGGGAGTTAGATCCCCATCATCACAAAGGAGTTACGCATGATCACAAATGTGACCTCAGTCACTAATCAAACTGCCCTTGAGTCTGAAGGTTCCCAGCTACATTCTGTCTGTGCTTGGGCATATAAGATGCAGTAGCTGGGAAGCCAAGATGTGCAGGGAGTTCCCTTTCCATCTGACCACGTGACCCAAGTCTGAAGTGCTCTGAGCCAGAGGCAGAGGCCAGAGTCAAGATGACATGAAGTCACATCTGGAAGATGCTCCCTTCCCCTCTGCTCTTTGCTTCCTGATTAACACAATCCTGTCAGGCAACTGTGCATGGACTGGAGAGAGAGCAGGCTAACGGAAATGAGGATGACAGCAAAGAAGATTCGATGGGACAAACATAATGCCCCAAGGATATGACTGTTCCTCTGGCTCTAATGACTCAGGTCTCGATAGAAAAACACTAGTGAAGTCAGCAGAATGCTCCCACTTCAAGCCCCCAATGTCAGCCTGCAGCACAGACAGACCTAGGTGGGGAAATACAGGAGCACTCGAGAGGCCAGAGCCCATGATTAAATGCCTGATTCACTCCCTAACTTAGTCATTCGACAGTAATTTATCATTTATTGAGCTATACTAGAAGTTGAAGAAACAGCCTTAAATAAGGCCAAGACAGTTTACAGCCTATCAGAAGAGAAAGACTGCGGAAAAGTAACTACAACCGTAAGTGCCATCAAGAAGTTCCAGATGCTAGCCCTGGCTGGTGTAGCTCAGTGGATTGAGCACGGGCTATGAACCAAAGGGTCACCAGTTTGACTCCTAGTCAGGGCACATGCCTGGGTTGCAGGCCATGTCCCCAGTGGGGGCCACGTGAAAGACAACCACACATTGATGTTTCTCTCCCTCTTATTCTCCCCACCTTCCCCTCTCTCTAAAAATAAACAAATAAAATCTTTAAAAAAAAAGTTCACTTATCCCGTCCTGACCGGGAGAAGGACCACCCTGAGGAAATGACATTTAAGCTGCCTTCTACACTATAAGCACGTGTGTTAGTAGGAGTAGCACAAAGGGGATGTGTGCTACCCCGAGATGCACAAGAGCACAGTATATTTCAAGGATGAGGCCAGCGTGACCGGAACGGAGAAGCAAGATGAAGAGAGGCTACTGCGGTGGGCAGGGCCAGAGCACTGGGGCCTTGTGGTCACATCAGGGTCGTCTTATTTATAACAGCAGTGAGAAGCAATTAAATGGTTTAAGCTGGGGGAGGAGGGGTGATGTGATCAGATTTCATTTGGAAAAACTCAGGTGGCTATAATATGGAGAAGAGGTTAGAGCTGGGCAGGGGCAGGAGAAGGGACAGGGTCAGGAGGCCACTACAGAAGTGCAGGTGGGAGATGGTGGCAGGCACAGAGAAGGAGAGGAGTGGACGGAGTCTGGAGAGGTAACATCAGCAGGATCTGGGCATGGACTGGATAGGAGAGGTGAGAGCACCTGTGTCGAGGACAAGCCTCGCGGGTTTATGGCTTACAGAAACAGTGGAGCCCTTTTGCTGAGGCTAAGAAAGGAACTCCTCATGTCCCACCTTCATGCTGACCAGCACAGTGAACTGGGTGAGAACTCGGCACTGGAGTCAGCCTGATGCCTACAGAGGGCTCTGCCTCATACCCCAGAATAATCCCGGGCACATCGTTCGCTCACCCGCCCATGCCTCTGTTTCCTCATCTAGAAAAGGAAACTGTGAGTAACAGTAGTATTTACCTTGTGAGGCCATGCGAGGATTAAATGAGATAAGGCACAGGCGGCGCTTACAGCACAGCCTGCCACTTGTAAGGCTCAAAAGAGGTTAGTTGATGTTACTATAGGAGCAGTCGCTTGACAAACCTAAGGTGGTTGACTGATGAGCTTTCTAGAAACTTTAAAAGACTCCTCCCCAATCACTCATTTATAAAGGACTAGACACAATCAGCAAAGAAGCCTTAATCCACCTTAGCTTGGGAAGTGAAAGCAGTGTCCCTGCCCAAGACTCCTGCTGCAGATGGCTGCTCCACATGGTCTCTGTCTGCAGAACGGGGCTCGCCCCTCCTACCCAGGCAGAACTACGGAACTCACTAAGGGGCTAGTTTTCCTGGGGAAAGCTCTGGACAGGCAATCAACCATCCATAGTGCAGTGATACAAGAGCTGTGGATGGAGAGAAGGAGGGTACCTAACCTGTCCAGAGGGCTCAGGGAAGGCTTCTGCAGGGGGTGACCCCTGAGCAGAGACCCGGAGAACAAGAGTTGAGGAAAGAGCATTCTGGGCTCTGGCTGAAGCTTAAGCAAAGGCCTATGGGCAAGGAATGTCCTGGGCCTTCAGGCAACTGCATATGGCCAGAGGGAAAGTATAAAATGGGAGTGGCTAAAAATGAGGCTGAAGAGAGAGGCTGGGGCTTTGAAAACTAAGACTGGGCTTTATCCTGCAGGCAGTGGGGAGCACTGAACAGATGTGCAATTTAGCAACAGCGTGGAGGAGGGGCTGGAGACTGCAGAAGAGTTGCAGAAGGCTGAAGCCAACACCACAGGCGCTCACTGTGTGCCAGGCACTGTTCCAGCAGCAAGTTAGCTACCTGGGGGAGGGATGACAGCCGCTGAGACAGAACAGTGGCAGCGGCAGCAGGGAGGAGGGAGGAAGAGATGGATTTGAGAGAGACACAAAGAACAAAACGGAAGTGGGAGAGGAAAAGGGCAGCTTTCTGGTTCCCTTCTCACTCCCCAGCGACCCCCATGCTGATGCAGACGCTGCAGTATCAGCCCCATGAAGGCAAGCACTTTGTCCTTTTCATTGTCATAACCCCAGGATCTACATCCCGCCAAGTAAAACCGCAGAACACAACAGGAGTTTGTTGAATATAAACAAGTGAACAACTTCATCTCTTGGCTGGCCTTCAGCCAGAATTTAGCAAGGGGTCTCAATCTTTGGGGGGCATGAAACCCTGACAGTGGTGATTCCCATGAATTCTTCTCAGAATGTTTTTAAGTGTACATAGAAAGTAAAGGATATACATTGAAATGTTTATCAAAATATTTTTAAATATTGTGAAATAGTGATACAAGAGCTTCTTTAATAGTGCATTATAAGACCCTGGCTGGTGTGGCCCAGTGGATTGAGTGCCGTCCTGCAAACCAAAAGGTCCCAGGTTTGATTCCCAGTCAGAGCATATGCCTGGGTTGCAGGCCAGGTCCCAAGTAGGGGGCATATGAGAGGCAACCACAAATTGATGTTTCTCTCCCTTTCTTTCTCCCTCCCTTCCCCTCTAAGAAGTAAATAAAATCTTTAAAAAAATTACATTATAAGACAAATATAGTAATAATTATTGTAATTCAAAGTGGGGGTGCTCATAAATGATAGTTCAAGGTATTTGCAACAATTATGATGTGATGTGAGGATATCCCTGGTTTCTATTGGTGACCAAGGCACAGGTACAGCTAATACCTGTTAAGGCCTGCTTTCTTCATCAAATGAAATGTTATAGGTTTAAAAAAGGAAAGATAAGAATTATCCCCTGACATGAGGGGTCTGCAGGCTCAGGTCTGGACCCCTTGATCTTGAAAGAGGAAGAATGGCTCACAGGGAGGCAGTAAAGGTATTTTCCTTACTGAAAGTCCATGGACCCTTGACTGAGTGGGGTGTTTTCTGCTCCACGTCCTGGATCCGGAGGGCCCAGCTTGCTCAGAGGTGACCAACCAACAGGTGGAGAATGGCTGTGCATCCAATAGGAGATCTCGGGGGCGGGGAGCAGTGAGGAGTGTGGGAGGGTGGGGCACCCAGCTGAGCCAGCAGCGCAGGCAGAACGTCTCACAGAGCCCAGACCTGGAGCATCCCGCAGACCTGGTTGTGCTCGGGGTACATCTAGCCCTCGGCCTCCCTGGTCATATGCAGGGGCTGCCAAGGCTGCTGCAGGCACAGCTGGAAAAAAAGGCCATATAACCTTTCAGACTGCACCTACATCTATCACTACAGATAACGCTGAACGATCTCAAGCAAGGTACCCTAGCAACAGTCAGATAATTTCAGCTCAGGAAACAGAGAACTGACATCAGAAACAGGCATAAGGCCCAAGACACAAACACTGTGTGTTCCTCAGTATGCCTAAGAACACAGTTCCTGAACTGCCCAGGGGGTCCGTTCTCTGGCCCCTAAAAAAATGATGCTGTAACCCAAAGGGAAAGGACACCCTGTCGTTCTCAGAAAACCACAGCCCTTCCTGGAGAACCAGCTGAACACCACCAGATCTGTCTGTAGTGGCTTTTCTCTGCTCTCAGACCCTAAGGGTCTCCCCTAAAGGTCCCCCCAAACCCATGCATGCCTTCTGTCTCACAGACAGAAGACTTAGGCAACACTCTCAGTGAAGTCTAAGGAAAAAAATTTTAAAGAATCTATGACACATAAAAGATGTTTTCCTGGAATGTATTTTCACAGCTCCCAGTAAAAGTGTTAAAATGAAATATATATAGTATGATCAGTTACTTTGAGAATATTCCAGATGTTGCCCCAAAATAATCACACAGAGCATCGTCACCCTGATTGTTGGCCCAACAGCAACACATACAACAACTCTAGAAAGGAAGGTTTTCTGAGGGAAGACTTTCAGGCTGCAGAAGAGCAGTCTGAAACCCACTGAAGAAAATGTTTTCAGAGCCAGCAAGAGGCAGGAGGGGCTCCTGAACTATTAAATAAAAGAATATTGCTAAAATGATAACAATGAACATTAGCTCAAACCACCTCCCACCTCCAACAATGTATGTGCAGGAGGCGACCAATGTGGAAGAAATGTGTGAAGAGAAAGAAATTGTCTTCCCTCCCAGTAACTTGAAACTGAAAGAGGCTGTAGCCCTAGCTGGTGTGGCTCAGTGGATTGAGCACCAGCCTGCGAACTGAAAGGCCACCAGTTCAATTCCCAGACAGGGCACATTTCTGGGTTGCTGGCCAGGTCCCGGGTAGGGGGCGTGCAAGAGGCACCCACACATTGATGTTTCTATACCTCATTTTCTTCCTCCCTTTCCCTCTCTCTGAAAGTAAATAAACAAAATCTTAAGAAAAAAGTAAGGAAGAAAGAGGATAGAGCTCTGGTTTGAGTTCCGCCTCCGTCAGTTTCCAGCTCGGTGACTTCGGGCGAGCTTCTTTAGCACTCGGACACTCGTGTTCCTCATCTGGAAAATGAAGCTAATAATACTGACCTCACAGGCTCCCCACAGCATGAAGTGAGCTAGCATGGGTAAGAGTAATTCGCCAATCATAGAAGGCTTTGCAGATATAAGACAATACTATATCATGCAACGGGAAGTGGAAAAGGATCCAAGAATGCTCAACCTGCTGCCATTCTGCAGTCCCTGGGGAGAGAGACAGTCCGAGGAAAGGGAAAGCCAGCTCCCACCTGTCCATGAAGAAAGCTGAAGCCTCAGCTCAGGAAGGAAAGGCAGAGGAAAGTGAGACTTGACTTTCCAACAACCACCACCTCGGTGGAGCCCAGACGAAGATGCTGATGCAGACCATCACTTGCCAATGATGCTGTGGGCACCGGGTACCAATACTTTCCTTTAACCCTTCCAGAGAACGAAAAGTGTCTCACGTGCTTTTCCATTGCCCTTTAACTATCTGTGGCTTGAAAACTTGACTTCTGTTCAACCTCTGCTTTAAATACCTACTGCCTAGTACTCATCTTGTACCCCCAACATGGAAATAGCCAAGCTATATAAGCAGCGCAAGCAGGAGCCCTTACCCCAGCTCAAAACCCACGTCGTTGCCTTGTGCCCTAAGCTGCATGAGAGGTGCCTGCCCATGGCTACTGGCACCAACAGCCACTTGCTTCAGTGAGACTTCCACTCCAACTGCCAGTCACGAGGACCTTCAACCCACCCACCCTCACCATCCCTAGGGATCCAAGAAATATCAGTAGTGAAGGAATTGTGGAAGCCACTGAAGGAGATGGCCTCAAGATTCCCCAAGTTTGGGCCTGACCACCACCTTCCAGGAGCCTCCACGCCTGGCTGTGAAGATGACAAGAGACCGTCAAAGGATGGCCATCAGTTCTCACGGCCCCACTCACTCCAAATGGCATGGGGACAAAGGAAATAGAAAGGGGGTTTTTACTGGTAAAGGAATTTCCCTAGGAAGCTTCAATGATCCAGAAAATAAACCAAATTTGATTCTAATTGCTGCTCAGATACAAGTGAAAGTACTTGTAATGTGATATTACTCTTGCGTAACGAATTTATAACTTTGTTAATATGAGGCTGAAACTCTCTAGCTTAACTTCTTCCCCCTCACCACAAAAACAACTGCTTTTATAAAGCTTTTTTCAGGAACACGGTTCCCTGGGAAGCAATTTGGGCCCTAGAGGAGAGGGGGCGGTACCTTAAAGGAATACTTGCGACTTATGCGGTCCTCAGGGCCCACAGGCGATATCACGTAGCTGGGCAGAGGGATGCTCCCAAGAACCACTTCTTCTCGGCTGTCTTTGAATGGAAAAACACATCAGAATGACCCTCTGTGGCACCTTCCTTGGGCTGGTCCATCCCACTGCCCTAGTTCAGGGCTCCTTATCTCTCCCCAGGATGACTGCATTCACTGATGGTCCATTCAGCTGTTCCCCGGGGACCTTTGTGCTAACGCTGGAACTACACAGGTGAATCAGACAGGGCCCTCTCCCCAGTGTAAACATGCTCAACTCAACCCGCTAACTCCTGAAACGCAGCAAACCAGACCCCATTTAGCTCAGTAAGTGGCACTTTCAGTGCCGGGACTCGTAAAAATGTCACCAACCACCCATATATGTGAAAGTGAACTCTTTGCCAGGTCTATCGGTTGTTAATTTGCTTGATCACTGATTCTGAGAAGACCACCCTTTGTATCACCTCACCCCCCACCCGCCACAGCACAAAGAGCCCTTGTGGCTCGAGCCCCGGCTCACCTTTATAGTAAAACAAGCAATAATCAGCAAGCACGAACCACCTCCTTTTCCATAGCCTCATCCCAGAACTGTCCTGCAAAGCCAAGAGAAGTACTCGGGGCGATGTCTGAGCACACTGTCCCCGCCCCAGTCGTGACTGGCCCACACTCACTCTCTCCTTCAGTAGATTAAGGAATTTGTGCTGCACAGACATGCTTTCACTAGGAAATTGAAATTTAGATTCAAAGATAGTTGATCCCCAGGAAGATTCCCCCCCCGAAACAGATTAATGTATTATAAGCACCCCTCTTTTAGAAAGGAACATATGGATTCAGAAATACAGTTCTTCCTGTAAGCATGAAATCAGCTTTTGAGAAGTTTCGTTTAATCAAATGCTGTGCTGTAAAATGCCTTCACTTATGCTGATTAGAAAACTGATTTTCATAGTATGAAACAAAGAGTTTAAGTTGGCTAATTAATCAACGAGGCAACATTCTCGTATGATTAAGTTCAGTTCTCTACCATAAGAGACTGATTTTGTTTTTACCATAAGAGACTATGTTTTCCTCCCATTCAGTGTAAAATGACTTGGATGTTCTTGCTATCAAATTGTGTCATAATAAGAATCTGTCTTTACTCTTCTAAAATGTAAATCATTATATTTTTAAAAAACATTTTAGGTGAATGTGAAAATTTTTTAAAAGACATGGTCACGATAGAAAAAAAAACAGTAATGTTTTAAGGTCAGTTTTCTCCCAAACCTAGGAAAATCCCAGAGCATTTTTAACCATTAAAATTGTCTTCCTTTTGTAAGTTTTTGACTGGCTTATATTTAAAAGAAAAAAATTCAAAGTTTCTAAACCTAACAACCGCATGAAGTTTGTTCATTCTCCACTTACTAAAGTGCTAAAAACAAATGTAATTTGCTGAATTCACACATTTCTTGGTTTTCTCTTCTGCGCTGAGCAGATACTCTCTAAACAGAGGACAGTAGCGTTGTTGGGGAAACCCTCCATCCTTCCATACCTGCTTCAAACATCACTTCCTCTGGGAAGCCTTTCAGGACTCCCCCAAGCAGCTACATTCTCTCTGCCATGTGTCCACAGCATGCCACACAGGGGCCTGGGCTGGGGTGGGGGTTATCTACAATTCCTTCCTTTCCCTTCACCTTGCAAAGGAGCATCTTTTGTTTAATGGGCACAGAGATACAAGTGGAAAAGGCCAAGGGTTAAAGTACTCGGGTGAGAAAAGAGATGGGCAGAGTGAGAACAGAGCTGTAAGGGAAGGGGCATCACAAGGACAGGGTGGTGGCAGAGGAGAGTCTGACGGAGAGGCTGGAGGGCTGTGGGAGTTGCCATGGGGAACAGAACTGGGGGTGGGGGTGGGGGGAGAGACTTCAAAGGAGCTTTCAGGGATTTCTTCTGTGTGGGGTGCAATGTAATGCCCTCCTCTGTCTTCCCATAAATCCTTTAGTAAAAATTTACATCATTGCTTTTGGAATTTGATTTGTGGATTTTTTCAGATATGATATGTGAGAGACTGTGCTGGGTGAGGATATGACATGTGAGACGTGTGTCTCTCTGTCCCTTCCGCAGACCACCAGCCCCACGAGGGCAGGAACTACATGTTATTCCTCTCCTTATACTTGCCATGAGAGCGCTTACAACACGGCAGGCACCCAGTGAATGAACCGTGTAGGAAGCAAGGGTAGGATGCTCACAGCCTGTCCATGGCCAGAGGACCAGAAAAAGACAGTGGTTGGTGAGGACAGAGATGAAGGATGGCCTTGGGGGACCCAGAGCTGATGGGGCTTTCGGACTGGATGGCTATGGGAGAAGCAGGAGCTGGGGATGGTGCTGAGGTTTCTAACCTGAGCGCCTGGGAGAACGGTGGTATCATCACACCAAGACCCAGAAAAGCAGACTGGGAGAGGTGAGGAGGCAATGTGCTGAGTTTGGCTGCTTTGGACCCTGAGGTGCTTGGGAGATAAATATGTGTGCTAGACTGGGGAAGAGGAAAAATGGGATGTTTTTGGCCAAATGATAACAAAGACTCTAAGTTCAGGAAAGCAAGTGCGGGCCGTAAGGCTAGACTCTCGTTCCTCCCCCCAGACCTCCCACCATGAGCGCCTGGGTCCCAGAGCCCCAACTAACACCAGGGGCCCAAGTGGTCACATGGGTTTGGGGAGGGAAGCTGTAGCCACTGAGTGGACAGTCCACTCATAAAAATGAACAGCAAATCGCTCTGCATGGTAGGCAAAACCTACCTGCTTCAGGCAAACTCAGCAACAGAACACTTATTATGAGCTTCTCCCCAGCCCCCAGGGGGGCCAGGGTGAGGAAAGAAATCAGCAAGAGCAACCTCCTCCTGCCCGCCCTCCTTCCTCAGCCTCCTCACCTGCTTGTGCAGCCAGCCCCTCACCACCACCGGAACATTGGGGTTCCTCCGAATGGCCTGGTCCCTCTTCCCAAAGCTGTGCACTTTATTGCTGGACTTGATGATCTAGGGAAAAGCAGACCTGAATGCTAGCAGCAGAGAGGATTCAGGGAGGCACAAAAAAGCACTTGTATGATGGGTGGGCTGCCTGCCTTATTCTACCTGGCAGTGCCCTTTGATCAAAAGAACAGCCAGGGGACCTGGGACAGGCATGCACATGGCCACTGCATTCTAATTAAAGGGGAGTCAAGACCTGGCAAGCTTCCCATCTGGGCCACAGAGGAGAAAAATTTAAAGGGATATTTCAATCGACTTTCACCAGCAGCCGTTGGCCCCAATATGTCCTAGGCCAGGCTTTCTGGAACAAAGCCACGTTGTGGCCACAGACCTTGCTAATTACCAGATATTTACCCCTCCTGGCTGGGCTCGGTCCTGAGCACTCTCTCCCCACTGCAATGCCAGTCCTTTCCCTGCTCCCCACTCTGTGCCCCCACATCTTGGCCACAGAAACCTCTGGGCCCCTTTCAAGAGCACCCTCCCTCAGGCCCACCTGTCACAAATTCCTCCAGGCTGTCTCTCACACGCGTGGCCCTTCTGAGACACGCTGGAAAATGAAGAATGTATCCAAGGACCTAGATGTCAGTCCTGGTTCTGTCAGCAGTCACCTGTTTTCTCGGACAAGTGACACACCCCCAACTGGCCTCAGTTTCCTGATCTATCGTTGTGGGGAGAATACTTCTCATATGTCCCCTTCATAAGGCTAGGGTAAAAGTCAAATGGGCTTCTGATGACAAAGGGCTTTGGCAAATATAAGAGAAGGGACAGAAGGAATGAGCAGCCAGGAGCTCACCCTGGGGCCAGGCCTGGCCTCCACGGTGGATGTGGTCCCCGTTGTGGACGTTTCGCTGACCATGCTGGACGGTCTTTGGTTTCTCTCTTGCTTCGACATATGTGGACTTGGCCTATGGGGAGACAGGAAAAGCAAGTGACTAAGTGCCAAACTGCAGTAAGAAGCAGAATTTGAGATTTATCCCCAGTTAGAACTGGTTGATGGGCTTTGGACAACCTAGGACCAACCTTTTGGAGACCACCTGGCTCCAGGTAGCAGCAGCTTGAGGGCCATGAGGCCCAGCCAACGCATGAGTTTCAGAGAATCAAGGGGATGATAGGTGGGCACATCTCTGCAGCCTGACACCACACACCAGGATCAGGCAAGGAGCCCTGCCTGCTGTTCCAAAGTCCCCACATTTACTCTCTTACTCACATGTCTATGGCTACTGCCCCGTCAGATGGGCACACACAGTCACACACCACTCCTCGCAGCAAGAGCAACCCATGCCCCTTACACACACATACACACACACACACACACACACCCCTCCATTTTCCCAGCTCCCAAAAGAAGCTGTTTATAATTAGTAATAAGAAATCACTTGTGCACACATCCACACCCCCAGATACACACAGAGAATCACTTACATAAACGCCAGTAGGGCTTGCCTCCCAAAATAAACTACTCAACAAAGACTCCTATTCTGGGAACACTCCATTTGCCCCAAAATAGAGCCATCAGAGATATCAACCCCTTGTGCCATGCCGGGAGAGCAGGAACAAATAAAGCATGCCTAGGTCCCCCATGAGGATCCCCGGGGTGCACCCCCATCAGCAGCATCCAATGACATCAGTGACATCGTGCTACCCCCCAAGAAGCTCCACTGGCCCTGGGAGGGCCAGCCCCTTGGGAACATCTCAGTCCGACACTCGGAGACACCATAAAGAACCTTTCTCACCTGCCTCCACAGAGCCCCAGGATGTGCCAGGGTTTCCCAAAGCAGCATGGCGGCAAATGCCCCCATACAGATTCGGTGCTGTCCTTGAGCGGCTTGGGGCCGATTCCCAGATGCTGCTAACTAACTCAGGAGCAGTGAGCCTCCCTCACCCTGGGAGTCCCAGCGGCTGGGTTTTGTCCACTGCTCTGACAGGCCAGAGTCTGGGCGGCTATGTAAAGAGGCTCTCTGCCTGAGGAATGGAGAAAATCTGACCTGGAGACTGGGGCCAGGACCCTGCAGAGATGGAGACAGAGGGTCCAGGCAGGACACGGCGGAGGATGAAGCGCTCTCTCTGATGGTCTTTCTGCAGCCTCACTTTTACAGAGGTGCTTCGAGGGAAAATCCTAGTTCCCACCTTGGAGATAAAACATGCTGCTTCCTTGAAAAACACTGTTGCTCAAAGTATAAGGGATCCTTCCCACGCCCCAAGCCAGAGCCCCAATACCCTGCACCATTAAGCAGTTCTTCACAGAAGGACCACTGCAGTGGGCACCAGCTTTCCAAGGGGCTGGGTCCTGCGGGAGGCTTGGCAGCTGGAGGTGCAAGTCCCTTCAGGCAGGAGGATCACTGGCTCCTTATCAGCTCAGGCACTCTCTCTAGAGATTCCCCGCCCCCCGCCTCCATCCCAGCCAGACTTTTGTTACTGCTCCCCACTCAGAGAATGTCACCACACTCAGCTCCGGGCTGGCAGAAGCTGAGTGCAGCTGAAAGCATCGCCAGCTGCGGGTGGGAGGGGGCTCTGAGAGGCCGCCTTGTCCAGGCCCTGCCTCCAGGAGGAACTATGTCCCAGAGGCCTTCCCGGAACCTGGTCTTGCCTGACTTTTCAGATTTCCAAGGCATGAGACAAGGAAGATGAACTCTCAGTCACCTCAGTTCCCGCAGCTGTGTCTCTCAGCTAAGACTCAGGACTCAAAGTTCGACAATAAAAAAGGTTGGTTTGAGATTTTATCGAGCTTAATTTGCCATTTAAGACTTACATAAGGCCTATATAGAATATTTGAGAAATATAAGAAAAAAGCTGAAAGAAAAAAATGACCATATCCACAATGCTCAAAGGGAAATCATTTTTAACAGTTTTGGTTATTTACTTTCATTCTTTTTTACATGCTGGGGGAGGGTGCTTTTTTTGTTTTTACATAATTGTCATCATACTGTGTTTATGATTTTGCATCTTGAATTTTAAAATACTTACTATAAATATTTTCTCCATTCCTTTAAACTCATCTACATCATTTCAAATGACTGCGCCAGGCTCCCTCAACTAGACGAGCCACCCCTACTCTGTGGGACAAAGCAAAGATGATCGGGACCTGTGACCGGCCCAGGTGATCCAGGACAGGCGGCCACCTTTGTCATTTCGGCACCTTACAATCTTGACCTCTAATTTTAATCATCCCCCTGCATCCTAACCCCTCTCTCCTCCCCAGCTTCTAGCTTCTGAAGTGCTGGCTGGCCACAGAGTTCCCAGGCCAGTGGTACAAGAGAAAGGATGCCTGTCCTGCAGCATTGAGGGATGAGGAGAGAGGGTACAACTGCCACCTGGGGATCCAGCTGTGAACATATTTCAGCGGGAGAAGGAGGGGGGGGGTGTGCCCAACACCGAACATCAGTGAGGGGCAGTGCATGGCAGCGGCACGTGAAGACAACTCCATTCTTCATGACCACAGACCTCTGCTAAACCACACGCAGAGAAAGCTGGCTTGCTAGGAAATATGACTGATGTCCAAACTAAATCTGTCCGCAGAGAGGGGACCACGCTGTCTCTACAAACAAGGAGTGTATCTTGATCAGGGCTTCCAATGGCAGGGACAGCTCCCACATGAAGCCACAGACTCAGCCATTACCTGGCAGCCCCTTGCCCGGCTGTCTAATAGCACAAGGTGCACACGGCTGCCCCCTCAGCCAGGTAACAAGATGGTCCTCAGAGGATGTTCCTCTGAGTCTCCTCAACACGGGTAACGAGCTCGAAGGCCCTCCATGGGCTAATACGACTTCTGGAAGTAACTAGAAGTTACCCAGAATTACAACTCACTCTCTCTCTCTCTCTCTCTCTCTCTCTCTCTCTCTCTCTCTCACTCTCACACACACACACACACACACACACACACACACACCCAGGGGTGGCCATGCTTGGGACACCATTTAGTATCCAAAAGTGAGAATATAAAAGAAGTGTCAAACCAATCTCCTCACTTGGCTGAAAAGCTGGCTCAGATGGACACTTTTGGAGGTTGTTTACCACACCGTTTTAAGCAACGGGAACATCAGTGGTGCCTGTGCGAAGAGACAACCCTGAAGAAATCGGCACTGACTTGGATGTGGGCCTTCTGGAACATTGGCTTCAGCCAGTAACATCTTAGGGCTTGTCCCCATGTTGCAGCCTGGTGGGGCAGACACTGATTTGTCCTCAAACTATACTCCTGGCAGGTTTCACCCCAGAACCCTCCCCTCCTCCCCCGGAGAAGAGCATGCGGCCCTGCGCCGAGCAGCTGAGAAGGTGGGTCCGTTCCCAACAGCCTGCCCTCAGGTCTGTGAGTCACACAGGTCCCTGCACATGCTATGGACAGCAGGCTCTTCATGCCATCAAATAAAATCTATTAAATTAAAATCCTGTTTGCCAGGTTTCGGTGGTATCTGGATTCCCAAAGGACAGTGGGATGATTTGAACCAAGACTTTTCTTTCCTTGACTTGGGCCACGTGAATGCTGATGATTTTGCTGGAAGGGTGTGGTCTGCAGCCTGAAACAGTCAGCTGGAGTTTTAACTCAATTGCCTCCCATTGGAAAGGCACAAACGAAGTTAGGACCAGACAAAAATCAGCCTGGAGAAGCTCAGTAGGAAATGACTTCACTGCTCTGGACTTCCTCAGGGTTGTGTCAGGTGAGCCTGGGCAGGAAGTTACTTTCTCTGTCCCTCACAGGCTCCATCTGCAAAAGGAGCTGCTTCTGCTTCCTACATATCTGGGAGCAAATGCACATAACACAGAGTAGGAAAGGGAGGTCAGAATTCAGAAGCCTTTTTTCTCCTGTTGGGTCTGAATGGAGGTGAGTTTGTTTAATGGGTCTTCAGCAGCCTTGAAGGCAACATCGTGAACAGGAGCAGACTGAAGTGGAATCCCAGCAAGACCTTTCCCTGCCCTACTGCCCTTACAGTGGGTAGGTCACCAAGTCAAGTGTCACCAACCCTCAGAGTCAGGTACACAAGATCAAGCAAGCAGAAGGACTGGGCTATACTTGTCCGGCACCTACTATGTGCCAGGCACTTTGCCCGCATTATCTCACTTAACCCTGCAAAGCCAGGGGTTTTTTTCTATCTCCATTTTATAGACGAGGAAACTGAGGCTCAGAGAGATTAATGACCTGCCCAAAACAGAAGACGGACTCCCAAAACCTGAGCCACAGATACACCATGCCATGGCAATTCCCAAAGTGTGACGGAGGCAGGCCTTTGCCCTTCTCCCCGCCCGAGACTAACCCCCAAACCCAGAGGGTCCCGGGGTGCTAGAAAGACCATGAGGCCAGAATAACTGGGTCTCCACAAAGCTCTGCAGCCTACTGCCCCCTCCACAGCTCACACCGCTTCTCCAGGTCTCCGCTCCCATCGCTGCGAAATGGGGTGAAAACGACTCTCGCTCACAAGGTGGCTGCGTGCAATGAAGCACCACCCAGGAAACCGTGAAGCACTGCATTAAAGGAAAAGCAGTTGGTGACTGTCACCTGTGGAGACCCCAGAATTTAAATCGAAGGTATACCTTATTTTTGTTTCCAAGGCATTTCTCTCTAGAAAGCCCAAGATGCCAAACAATTAACTTCCTAACAACAATCATTTCCTATAAACATCACTATAAATGTTTTATCTGGGGCTTCTTTGAAGTGTAGTGACTCTGTGGCTGGGGGATTGGGGTCCCATCCCCTCCCCAGGGGAATAATACTGTCACAAGTCTTCAAGGCTACCTGAAGGGGTTAGAAAGCTACGGGGAATCAGGAATCTCTTATTGAGAAGACAGATGAGATGAGACCTATATCCCATTAATTCCTGGAAAAATAGGCCCCCAAATTCATGCTCTGTCCTCAAGGATCCTACCCAGAGAACTTAGCTAAAATTATTGCTGTGAAAGGAGGAACAGTCACAAACAACCAGCAAATTTTTTAAGGCGTGACACCCACCACCTAAGGGGTATGGAAAAGCAATGCACAAGGAAAAAAGCAAGAATAAAAGAAAGCTCTTGTCCCAAACAGGCAGACACCTCCACACTCCCTCTCCCCAGAGAAAGAGGCACACAGACAGACCGCCAACGCTCCTTGCGCACTCCCTGCACCCTGGGAGAGGCTGTCTGACACGGGCGTTCATTCAGCAACTATGGCCTCGTTACTCATCTATGGCTTTCTGTGTTCTTTCCCTTCCCCCACAATCCTCTCTGGAACACAAGCTCCATTTCCTCACCCCACCCCACCCCACCCAGGGAGCTAGAAACCAGCCCAAACAGAACCCCTCACCTGACATGAAAATAATCCAGTGAACCCCACGGGCTCACCTCCCACACCCCCAAACCCAAGTACTGCCCTGAACTTGGCCTGAGTCTCACTCTGCCAAATGACCCTGGGTCAGTCTCTTCCGTTGTCCAGGCTGCATGTGTCTATCTGTGCTGGGGTAGAGCCAGACCTTGACCCCGACTGTTCCTCCCACCTCTGCTTTGCTGTTTCAGAGATGCTACAATTCCAATAAGAGCCCTGGGGAGCCCTCTTGTAGCCTATGTGCTCCTCCTGGCTCATCAGGCAGCCACTTATCTCATTAGAAAACAACATTTTCTAAAGGAGATCTGGGCACATCCCAGACCAGGGGGAGGTAACAGGAGAGGACAAGGGAAGTCACAGGACAAAACAAAATGACTGTTTGCCAGCAGCAGCGTACCTTCTACACACAGGGAAGCCACCACTGCAGCATTTCCCCCAGCGCAGACAGACGCAGTGGCTGTGTGGCAACGACATCCCCTGTGCCAATGCCCTTCACAACATCCCCATCAGAGCCAGCACTCGGGTGTCTGAATGAACTAAGGACACTGTCACCACCTCTCCCCCTACCTGTGACTGTCACAAGTGCCGTCTCCTAGACCAAGAAGGAAAACTGAACAGTCCAAGTTTCTGTATCTGCTTGCCAGTTGTTTCCATTTTTCCTCAATTTTTCTGTTGCCATGGCAACCAAATGCAACAGGCAAAGCTAGCCCAAGACTGCCAGTGTGGAGGGACAAGGTGCTGGCTATACAGCCAGAGAGAGCAACGCGTCAGCCTCACAGCCCAGGGCTCAGTGGATGAGCAACAGGGCAGATTCCTTCTCTGAGCTCAGTGTGGTAGCGCACCCCACCCCCATCCTGTGCTCTTAAGGTCTCGCTTTCAGTTTCTACCAGTTTGTAACTGCAGGAGGGAAGGCAGACAGCCATCTCCCATAGCAGGAGACATCCCACCCCTAGGCCTGTGTCGGCACCCACTGTGGACAGCCTGTCCTAAAGCCTGCAAAATGAACCCCCAAAGAGGTCAAAGGTAAGGAAGGTAATTCTCACCTTCAGCAAGATAATATCTTTTTACCAGTTATCCTCCAAACACCACTCATAACATTCCAGGCAATTCCAACTTGTAGTTCTTTTCCAATCAGTGCGAAGAGAAAACAGAGGGCTGCTCAAGACTCCCAGGGAAGGAGCAAGCGAGAGTCACTAGGATGCCCGGAAAGGCAGCCAGACCACGGTCCTCTCCCTGTCAGGAGACTCCACGGCGATCTCGGGTGCCTTGCAGCTGGCTGGTGAGCACAAGAGCAGGCTTCTGAACTTCCAGAGCGCACATTCTCTCAACTAGGCCCCACCTCAACATCAAATGCTTGACAGAGCCTGGGGATCAGTGTACACAGCCTGCTGTCAGTCAAGGCTCTGGAGTGCTTCCCCGAGAGCTGCAGAGGCGTCTGTCAGCGGCTTCCCGGGCAGACCAGCACCGAGGAGAAATGCTCTTATGCACAGCACCAACCGCCAAAACCACAGCCTGGAAGTTCATTGTGCCAAGGCTTACCCCTTCAGGGGGTCCGTAAGCCACAAAGGGCAACCACAAGCTCCCAATTTAAGAAAATCGCTGACAATCAGGAATGAGAATCAAAAAGAAGCACCCCGATGATCCAATCACTGTAAATGAGGCCCCGAAAAAGGCTTGAGAACCTTTTCCGAAGGAAAGACTACCAAGGAGGCTTCCTGTCTTCCAAGCAAGCATGCAGTTATTAGATCAAATTTAATTACTGCAAATACAATTACAATTAAAATCTCCAAGCAGCTGTAGCCTACTTAGTCAGCACATTACACCTGAGTAGAGCCAGGGAAGGGGACCGTCTCTTGAAAACCACTGAAATGACAGGCAGTATGTGTAGTGGTCAGAGACACAGGATCTGGGGCCAGACTACCCAGATTCAAGTCCTAAATCTGTCACCAACTGTGTGACTTTTGAAAAAACTCTTAACCTCTCTGTGCCTCAGTATCCATGGTGATAATGGTGTCTTCCTCAGAGGACAGTTTTGGAAATTAACATACATAAAGTACTTAGAAAAGTACCTGGTAATAAACAGTAAGGGCTATACATGTTAGCTATAAAAATGATAGCGATATTATTATTATTATTAATGGAAAAGTCAACTCTTACTCTGAGAGATAGATTACTTCATTTAATGTTAAATATGAAATTCTAGATCGTAAAACAAAGGATGCTGGAAAATCTCTTTCCTAGAAAATTGTGGACTGAGCTGAAATTTGCCTGCCTGTGAGTTTTACTCATTGATCTGATGCCTGCCTTTGGCAGCCACACAAAAAATGTGCCCCACTTCCCCCTGCCAACTCTTCCTGAAGATTTACAGCCCACCCTCCTCCATCTTCTCGCCTGCAGACTCCACACGCGAGGCCAAGGTTTCCAGAACCCTCACCATAATGGTCCCCCTCCTCAGGGGAATCTCAACTGCTCAACATCCCTCCGGAAATTAACTGCCCAGAACACAGTGTTTGTGGCTTGGTGCGTCCTTGGCGCTCCGTAAGCATGAAATGAATGAACGAAGTAGTCCACAAACACCATGGTACACCAGAACTATTCTCCCTTTTCTCTACACCCATGTACTGTACTTTTCCTAATGCTGCCTGAGCTTATATTAGCTCCTCCAACAGATTTCCACATGCCTGTTGGCTTGGATGGGCGGGGGTGTTCCCCCAGGGAGCAAGGCTGCAGGATCCGTTCACTGACACCCATATGCCTTGGGAGGGTCTAACAATGAACTAAGTAGCATAACAAAAAACACACAAGTCATACAGCAAAAGAAGCTTGTCAGCGACAGAACTGAAAGGCCCTACTTCCCTTTAATAAATCTGGACTGTGGATTAAGTGTAGTCATTAGTGCTGATCAATAAGTATTTCTAACTCTCTTCCCAGATGCATGGTAGAAAGGCATTTCCCTCTTCCTTTGAAGCTAGGAGTGGTCACATGACTAGCTTTAGCCAATGAAATGTGAGTGAAAGGGTCAACGCACAATTCACAAAGCTCCCTTTGGCATTCACAGAAGCACCGAGGCAGAGCCTCCCTCAGTAAAGATGACAGAGCACAACTCCTGAGGTGACCTGCGATGAACATGGAGTGAAAGTGAGAAGTAAACCTTAATTGTTTGAAGTCACTGAAATTTTGGTTGATGTTCCCACAGCAGACCCTAGCCTATCCTGACTAATTCTGTATTACTGACACAGTAGCTAGAATACTTAGAGCTTATGTCCTCTGGCTCTGCCAAATCATAGCTTTCACATTATTCTCTTCTCCGTGCTTCTAACATGTAAGATGGGAA
Source organism: Desmodus rotundus (assembly GCF_022682495.2). Lineage (NCBI taxonomy): Eukaryota > Metazoa > Chordata > Mammalia > Chiroptera > Phyllostomidae > Desmodus > Desmodus rotundus. Next base: position 33,738,793 of record NC_071391.1, on the reverse strand, counting down.
AGCATCTTTTGGTGGACATGCCCTGTTACACCAGGCAGCTCAGGTGAGCTCCACCTGCCAACAGTAGGGAGATGCAGTAGCTGTTCACATCAGCAATACTCTAAGGAAGTCACCATGGAGACCATTCTTTTTCCTTCCCACAGAAAGAACCCAAGATTATTTGATTCAGAAATCATCTACAATTATTACTGCAGCCCAGAGAATGATGGGTATCTGGAGGAGACTTAAGGATGAGTGAAAGAATCTGGGAATAATTTAGGAGGGATAAACAGTAAGGTATGGTCTCAAACTTTTACCTGAATCAGAATCACCTGAAGGCTTGTTAAAAATTACAGGGTCCTACCTCCAGAGCCTCCAGTTCAGAAGTCTGGGGTGGGCTCGAGAATTTGTGTGTGTAACAAGGTCCCGGGTCCTGCTGGTCCAGAGACCGTACTTTGAAAACTGCTGCTCTAGGAGGATCCACTCCAAGACACCAGGGTGACGGCTCTGCAAGCGGAGTCAATGTGGCCCTAACAGGCCCTCTTTGAAGAGGACAAAGAGAAGACCCAATTTTCCTTTCTCCACCAACACAGTCTGATGGCTGATGTGTGAAGGACAGAAAGTGTCACCTCTACCTTCCTTTCCTCACCACATAAAACACTACACACAGAAGTAAGCCCCTCTTCACACGGTTATAACAGTAATCTTATTAGTTGGCATAAATGATGATAATCTACTCCTCAGGATTACTGTATTAAGATGTTTTAAGACGGTTTCTGTGAGGGGAACTCATGCCTGTCTTAGCACCCTCCAGAGCTCCACCAGGAGGCAAATCCGAGGGTATTTCAGGACGAAGCCATTTAGATAATGGGCTGCAGCCTTTGTCTCTGACCTCATCTCCACACTCCCCTTCCCAAACCTCCACTACCCATCAGTCCTCTTGCCCTTTGACCCCGCTAAGACTGGTCACATTTCCCTCAGCTGTGACAACCCTCAGACAGAGCACACTATCTTGGCTTATCTTAATCCTCCCCCTTCCTCCAGTTAGGGCCAGACACTTCAAGAAAGCCTTCCCTCTCTTTCATCCCAGCACAGATTATCAATCACCACATCTTGTCAATTTTATCTCCCAAGTTTCTCCAGAATCCACCTGGTGCTCCTCAGTTTCCACTCTAACTCAGCTGGTTACAGATCCCCCACACTCTGCCCTCTCTGTCCTCGAGGTCTTTGCCCAGGTTGTTCACCTTGACTGGACAGGTCCCAATGTAAACAACATACCTTCCCAGGATGGAGAGGCCTTCCACGACCCCTAAGCCAGAACGCCCTTTCATCAACTCCCATTGAACCCTTTGTTTCTTCGGTCGTGAACATCAATCACATTTGTGATCTCTTGTTTAATTATCTGTCTTCCCGATTCAACCGTCAGCTCTTCACAGACAGGACCACATTCGTCTTACTGCTGTAACTGTGGAGTCTGGAGCACAGTCTGGCACACCCCCTGCCACAAGGCCGGCATTTACTAAGTATTTAATGAGTAAGTACAGGAATCACCACATCAGTTCGTAGGAATCCTCCCTGCCTCTCAATGCCTACAGCACCTTCTGCCTCTTTCAGGGCGTGTCTGGCCATATGGTTGCACCCACCACCTGAGACAAGCAAGCACTCCTTATGACAGCCAGGAATGGGCTCTAGAGGAAAAGTGACCCTTGGAAAGAATAGATTTAATCTGGAAATGGAATATAATTGAGGTTAGCTGCAGAGATATTTTAGTGGGACAAAAGAGGCCACCTTCTCAGAAATGGTGAGGGGACAAAGTCTTTTGTGAACAATAAGGAAAAGGAGGTATGTGTGACAGAGGTATTTAGTGATAAAAAGTCTGCATTTTCTAGAAGCTCTTATTAAAGTTGGTAACTTCTGCCCTGGCTGGTGTGGCTCAGTGGATTGAGCGCTGGCCTGCGAACCAAAGTGTTGCTAGTTCAACTCCCAGTCAAGGCACATGTCTGGGTTAAGGGCCAGGTCCCCAGTAGGGGGCGCATGAGAGGCAAGCACACATTGATGTTTCTCTCCTTCTCTTTCTCCCTTCATTCCCTTCTCAAGAGAGAAATAAATAAAATCTTTACAAAACCAAAGTTGGTAACTTCCCACTGTGAGCATTCTGATGGATTCCCTATCCAGACCTTTAATTTATAGGACAGGCACCAAGGGCTCCAGCACGCCAAGAACAGAGGCTGAACCAAATGACCTCTCCAGGAGCTCACTCCAAGCTGGAATTCGGAGAATCCACACCCAGGTGTTTTTACACAGCAATTCTTTCTCGATGTAGGAGACAAGATAGTCTTTACCTTCACCCACTCTCTCTCTAATAAAATATTAATGCTTTCAAAGTCAGACCCCCAACCCCACAGTCCAGCCATCATGTTCCATAGGCCACCAGCATCAAAATAGGGCAAGGGTTAGACTTGAGTGAAGAAGTTCAGCTAGGGTGGCATCCTGGCTTTTCTACTTCTGGCCAGGCAACAACTCTGGGCAAGTGACTATTTCTTTGAGTCTCAGTGTCTTCACTTCTAAAACAATGATGGTAACCTACCCCTCAGGATTACTGTATTAAATGAGATACGCATGTAAAATCCCCAGGACAGAGTAAACATGCAAGGAACATCAGTATTATTGTAATTACAGATTTCTAATTTTAAAAAGCTCTTAAAATAATAATTCTAAGCTGAAAATACTAGAGCTGAAATGATATGTTTGGAATTTACTTCAAAAGAATCTAGGGAGGGAGGTGAAGCATACAGAGGAAATAAAATCAGCCATGTTTGTTTGTTCCGCTTTGTTTAATCCTCACCCAAGGATATATTTATTGATTGGGGGGGGAGGGGGGGAAGAAACATTGATGTGTGAGAGAAAGATCAATTGGACACCTCCCATACATACCCGGACCAGGGATCAAACCCACAACCTAAGTATGTGCCCTGACCGAGAACTGAACCCGTGACCCTTTGGTATATGGGATGATGCTCCAACCAACTGAGCCACTCAGCAAGGGCAAAAATCAACCATGTTTTGGAAATTATTGAATATGGGCAATGAATACATTAGATTTATTACTGTATCTCTCTATTTTTTGTATATGTTTGAAATTTTCCATAACAGAAAGTTTAAAGGTGTAAGTACCAAGGGAGGCAAATGCTATAAAAATATGAATAGTGATCATTCATTTTAAGATATTTGATCTAGTCCTGGCTGATGTGGCTCAGTGGATTGAGTGTCGGCCTGCCAACCAGAGTTGCTGGTTCGGTTCCTGGTCAGGGTACATGCCTGGGTTGCAGGCCAGGTCCCCAGTTGGGGGCACATGAGAGGCAACCACATACTGATGTTTCTCTCCCTCTCTTTTTCCCTCCCTTCCCCTCTCTCTAAAAATAAATAAAAATTTTTAAAAAAGATATTTGGTCTAGGTGGTTGAGCAGAAGAAAAATGATTTGGAAAAAAAAAAGAAGTAAAGCCCACATCTCTATTAGTTTCTCAAACAGAATTGTTTTCTTCAAACAGAACCATCTCAATGAGCAGGAGAGAACACAGCCACTTGCACAGGTTTCTCTGCCTTCATTTTTGGGAAAAGAACAGTCTGCTTGGGCTGCACTTGCATTTTTAAGGTAGAGCCTGGCCAGTAGAGCCTGCCCTGAGTACCCAGAGGCCCTGCTGAGGAGCAAGAACGTTCCTGCGTTAGAGAAAGCAAGCATGGAGAGCTCAAAATATTCAGGGCCAGCGGGTGTCACAAGTCCTCCTCTCCTCTAAGCCCCGGCTTTGGACTCTTACTTTAGCCTTCCTTTAGAGCCTCATTCAGCTCAGTATGAGACTGTATTTAAGGTATTTTCATACCAGGTGAATGTGTTAGAGGTCACTTGAGGAAAGGATCGTTCAAGGGAAAGAGGTAAGGGACTCTGACAATACCAATCACAGCACATCTGCACATCATCTCCCCCTTCCTCCTCTTCCCATTCAGAAAAGTCTAGAGATTGAAAAACAAAATTCCTGCATTTCACGTTAAGTCAACAAACTCAGAACCCCTCTAACTGAGAGGGGAAAATAGTCCAACAAGTGTTGTATTGAGCAAATGCCTTTAAGCCCCCAAACTGCCCAGAAAAGGAGAATATAAAAAAAAGTACTTACTCTTCTTGAAGAATAAATTCACTGTTTTCTGGAGAAAACTGCCCACTCACAGGATGCCTGAACGCTGTGGTCTGCTGGTTATGGCTAAAGAGAAAGGAAGAGAGATAATGAAGGAAAAGCCATATGGATGAAACGAATCGCAGACACAACAACAGGCCGAATTGTCAGAGGAACCCTGATCATCAGATTCCTCCGGGGTGAGAAAGTGGGCCTTTCTGCTGGGAGGCACTTACTCTGTCACAATCCAGCTGGATTCAAAAGCCAAGAACTTCCAGCTCAGGTGCCAAAGGCCACCTAAGACGCAGATATTTTAATTCTAGGGAAGTCTTGGCTTCAAGAGAACACTGCATCTTAGAGAGGCATTCCATGAAGCACGGACTCCAACAAACTGAGCGGCTTAGCAAAAGTTACTTTAAGATGGCACAGGCTAAAACAAGAATGAAGGCAAGCAGGCGGCACTTACAACAGCTTTCAAAACCCATGAACCAAGGAAAGAATTCTAAGAATTAACCACCCACCCAGAAAAATCTATCTTCTTAAAATTCTTCTCCCTACTACAAAATGTCTTCACTTCAATGATGGGATATAAATGTATGAGCATGTCCGTGCAACGTGACCTGCACAGTTTCAAAACTGTAGAGTTTCTATCACCCTTTTGAAATTAGGAGGGATCAGCTTCCACACCAAGCACAACCAAAGTGTGTAGGTGTTTTGTGTATTCACAAAGGCTGCCTGGTTCTTTGAAAGGGAGGAGGAGCTGGCTCTAGAAGCTGCTGGTTTATTCCCTGAATAAACCAACCTTTCCTCCTTCTTTTTAAAAGAATATGATTTGTTTTAAAATGTTTTCCCCAATCACAAAACAGAGTCATTTAAAAAATTTTAGATAAACTAGACAAAAAAAAAAAAAGAGGTCACCTATGATCTCACCATCCAGAAACACGCCAGGATAGATTCTCCTTCCTAGCTTTTCTTTACCCTTTTATTTAAGTGGGGGGAACAACGTTGTGATTTTGCTGTATTTAGAAATCTGCAGCCAGCTTTTATCACATCCTATTAACATAGAATATTTCCTATGTCATTAAGACTTCTTCATTTGAAATAGCTGAATAATAGTCTCATCGCATAGATATAATTTTTTTCATACAATCAACTGTTCAAAAAAAAATTTCCTGGCCATCTCTGTGCCAGGCACTGTTTTAGGGGCTAGAGATACAAAGTGAACAAAGAAGTCCTCACCCCATGGTGCTTACATTCTAGAAAGATTAACATTCTTCTAATGCTGGACATTTTTAGATGCCCCCTCCCGACCCCACTATTATAATTAATACATCTTTGGGGATTTTCTGCGATTCAAGTTGTTTCCTTGGGTTAAAGTTCCAGAGGCAAAATGACCAGGGCATGGTCACTTTTTACGACCCCTAACACAGATGGATAACATGCTCTCTTTCACTGTCAATCAACACATCACCCCAGTTTGGTGTGTTACAATATTAGCCCCGTCTCCAAACTGACCACTGAGCCACCCCAGAGATTAGTAGCTTTAAATGAGCATAGCATGATGGTTTAAAAAGAAAAAATCTCTAAGCCTATAAAGTTTTTCTTACTCTGCCCTGGAGCGTGGTCAGAGCACCCTGCATTCTGATGGCTGGGATAAGCTGACACTGAGGTTAGCCCAGCCTGAGTCCTGATAAAGCCAAATGGGAAGCAGGCAGAGCCAGGCTGCTCCCTGGTCCTGCAACTCTGCCCACCCCGGCACCCTCTCACCCCTCCCAACCACCGCCAGCCTCCAGACTCCCAGCTCCTGGTTCCAGGCAAGCCCTTGGAACCCTATGACCTCATCTGGCAGGCAGCAGCTGGATCTTCCCAAAAAATAGGAGTTAAGACATGAGCATCTAGGTAAGAATGGGAAGCAGGCTCCCTTAACACCTGTTTCAGAAACCCTTGCACTGCGTTCAAGGGTTAGGCTTTATTTACACCCAGCTCCTTTTACAGAGTCATCTCTATTCACTAGGGAATTTGAAAACACAAACTCAGCCGGGGTGGGGTGGAGGGATGGTGAGAAAAGGCATACAACTGTAATTGAATAACAATAAAAATTTAAAAAAAGAAAAGAAAACACAAACTCTAATCTAAGCCTGCCTCACTTCCACCTGCAGGAAAAAATGCCCAGCTCCTAAGGGGAATAACAATAAAGCAACACCACTACTAACCACTTCTCGAGGGCACTCCAGTCCTAAAAGCCTTTTTCTTACACATAGGAGCTATGAACAGGGTCGACCCCATCTTGTGAACGAGGAAATGGCTCGGAAAGGTTGACTTGCTTGAGATAACTTCGTCAGTCAGTGACAAGCCTGGGACATGAATCCAGGTCTTGTGTTTCTAAATGTGATGCTCTTCGCATGATAACCTGCTGTCCCCTTCCCTTAGGAGTCTGTGGGGCAGGCAGCTTCCCAGCCATGACAGAAATCCCTGAAGACATGGCATCAGGAAAACAGCGTCACCCTCCCTCCCTCCTTCCCCTTGTGCCCAGGGCTGAAGTCTCACCAACAGCACCAATGTGGCACTCAGTAGCCCCCCAACACAGGAGGTCCTCTCACAAGGTTAGCTGGGGGGAACTCTGGTGGAATCAGGCAAAGAGTGCATCTTCTCTGTGCTTGGAGCAGCATCCAGCACCCAGCAAACGCTTCATATACACTGCACCTTCGCAGCAACTCCTGGGCCCCCCACACCAGTGTGTACCAATCTGTAGCCTGAACAAGTGCTAAGTCTCGGGCAAGTAAATCCTGAGCTGGATGGTGTAGGCGCAAAGATGAACTTAACTTTCTAATATGAGCAGGAAGACAGTTTTTTAAACTGGACAAAAATACAGCTGTTATTTCATCAAACCTAGAGGCAGCTCCCCAACCTTCCCTTCCTAATATGAATGCTGCCCTTTTTGCCAAAAAGGTTATCAGCCAACGTCACTACCATAATTTCCTGCACTTATCCGAAGCTTTAAACATGGTCACATTCATCATTGAGTTTGACTCTCCCACGTACCCACAGAGTTAGGCAGGGTAGATATTTTTGTCCCCATGTTATGTATTAGGAAACTGCGGGTTTGGGTTATGAGATATTATTGGAACACTAAATTTAAAGAAAAATAAAAAAAGGATTCACATGGAGAAAAGTGATGAACCAAAGTAATGCCTCCAGGAAACTGAGGTCTTAAAATTTGATCATTTCTGATCAAACTCACCCAACTCGCTAATGGCAAAGTCTCTGGTTCAGCAATTTTAGAGCAAAGGAAGACGAATCAGGTCCTTGGGGTATTTCATTTCATTCAGTCCAAATACCCAGTAGGACAGGCTGTGTTTCGTCACACCGAGCCACAGGTGAGGAAAGGGAGGCCCAGAACGAGCAGATCAGTGCTCCGTGACCTTTCTGGCACCAGGGACAGGTTTCGTGGAAGACAATTTTTCCACAGACTGGAGGTGGGGGGATGGTTTCGGGATGATTCAAGCACATTACATTCAAGCTTACCTCCTGCCGTGTGGCCCGGTTCCTAAAAGGCCCGGACAGGTACCAGTCCATGGCCCAGAGTTTGGGGACCCCTGGGATAGATTACTTGCCCACAGCGACAGTCAGTTCCTGTGTTCCTGCACACCACCACCCTTCCGATCTTTCTGCTACTCCAGGCTCACCCCTACCAAACCAAGGCTGCCTATTAAATGACAGATCCCTCCACCCATTCGGAGACTGCCAAGCCCTCTGACTTTTCCTGCTGTCTCCCCACCCCTTAGCCCAAAAGCCCCCAGCCCGCCCACTTCCTAATTTTCTGACACCCATGAAGAGTCTCATGTACTATAACCCTTTCTCAAGACACATTTAGCAGGCACAGACAAATCCCCCGAAATACCTGTTCTTAAACCTGAATTGCCACCTTGCTCCTTGGTAGTGATGGAGATGGCCCAGCTGGAAACCAGGTGGCTGGTTTCAAGGGAGCAGACTTCTGCACACAAAGGCTTCTGTTTCTCTTAAGGCTACTGAGAAAGTAACTTGGCAAATGAAGTAAAACACAACCTAGCCTATATTCTTCGATGGTGCTCTTCCTCCCAGAAACAGCCCCTCCTCGCTGAACGGCAGCCAGTCTCACCTGGGAAAGGACCAGGGAGCATGGACAGGAGGTGGCAGGGGAGAATGATCCCCATGAAGGCGGGCCACAGGTAACCATCCATGTAAATAAGCACGTCTTCACAGGCCCCGGGCAGGGAAGGACTTGGGTTAGGCCCTAAAGAAGTCCCACAGCACACACGGGAGTCCTGACAAGAGAACAGAGTGGGGACCAGGGAGCAGTGGAGACCGACTTGAGCTCCATGTAAGGAAGAGTCCGCCTTCCAGCACATACAGGACTAGTCAAAATGTAAACGCGTCCTGTAGTTTCTTGAAACATTTTTGCAAGATTAATTTTCCGGGCATATAGATTTTGACTACGCTGTGAGCAGTGACTCTGGTTAGTTAAACATAAAGATTCCAATTACTCGCCCTGGCTGCTGTGGCTCAGGGGTTGGAGCGTCATCCTGTAACCGAAAGGTTGTGGGTTCAACTCATGGTCAGGGCACACACCTAGGGTGCGGGTTCATCTCCAGTCCAGGCCCAGGCATGTGCAACCCTGGGTACCGGAGTGCATCGCCGCTCTGGGTGCGTATGGAGACAACTGATTGATGCTTCTCTTGCATCAGTGCTTCTCTCTCTCCCTTCCTCCCTCTCTCTCAAAAAATAAAAATAAAAAAGCAAATGAAAATGTCCTCGGATGAGGAAAAAAAATGATTCCAATTACTCAGCATGGCAATTTGGGGCATGGCAAGAAGTCCTGGAGTTATGCGAATGGTGCTCCGGAGCGTCGGTCAGAGTACCCTGATAAATCTGCTTTTCTGACGGTGGTACTGGTCTGCTGAGAGTGCAGCAAAGCTGCTCTGGCAGCATTAGCCCCATCGGGCCCATGTTATTAAGAGAAGAAACAGCTTAAAATGTTAAGAAAAGTCTCTGGCCTCAAAGCCTAAGGAGGGACTCTGTCAAGGCTCTTCTCAGTACTGTGCTCAGCCGCTCTGGACCTTCTGGCTCCTCTGCGTGACCCCCGTTGTAAAAGAGTCACCCTGCAGGCCCGAAGCTGCTCAGCTCTGCCTCCAGGCCAGTTAAGGCACTCACTCTCTTTGTTCCAAACCCCAGTGTCTCAGGAAAGCCAAGGGTTCTGGGTGACCTAATATGCTCTTAGGTCTCAAAATTGGTAACGAACTCCAAGAACTCAAGAAACTGCCTCCCCATCTTCTTCGGTTTCCATTTGGGCTACACAGTCAAGAAGTAGCTGCCAGGAGTTGAAACAGCTTTCCACATTCCCCAACATTTCTTAAGCTCCTTTTGTTTTATTTTACTTAACTTTTACCAACTGCTCGTTTAGTGCAAAGCGTCAACATTGTTCATGCGGCATTTCCTAAGAGGGCTGAGAATCTGAGCAAAGTGGTCTTCGGAGCACTCACACCACTCTGAGAATGTCAAGATTTTCAACAGCTCACACTACACATGGGAGATCACTCTGACAGGCCCTTCTTCCAGAGGCATTGGAAGCAGGCCTCGCTGAGCCAACGTGCGGTCCCCACACTCTCTCCAAGTAGAAACACAACACTCACCAGCCACCATCAATGTCTGCCCCCAGCAACAAGTCAGCCCAGAGCCATGAGGTCAGAAGGTCTGGGTTCAAACCAGATCAAGCCAGCTCACCACTCTGAACCTCAGCTCTTCCATTTGCAAAGGAAGAAGAAGAATATCTTTCCAAAAGACTGTTGTGAGGATGAAATGGGGGAACATGCAGTGGAGAGCCTTGCACAACACCTGGAGTACAGAAGGCGTTCAGTTAATGTCTGCTCAGCCTGACTGTGCCTTGGCTGTGGCAATGACTACTGGTGTCTAAATTTTCACAGGGCAAAAACAGAAGGGGCCTCCTCCCTCCACTGCCACCAACCTGATCCTCCTCCTCCAGGCTTCCTTATTTCCATTAACAGCATCACTGCAAGCTCCTTCCCAAGGCTTAGAAGATGCTAGATGACCAGATCCGTGCCTAGCTCCTCCTCTTCTTATGCTGCTCTCCTCCTTCCCCAGTGCCTCCCAGTCGCCACTGGCCTCTCTTCTGCTCCTTGAACACCAAGCGCTGTCCTACTTAGCAACCTTTGCACCAAACTGTCCTTTCAGCCCGGATGCTCTTTCCCCCACTCTCACGACTGGGCCCTGGTCATTCCGACCTCAGCGGAATCATCGCCACCTCAAAGCCCTTCCCAACCACCCCCTGAGGTGGGCTCCCAGGTACTTCACAGCACGTCACCCTATTTTAATCATGAGTGACTGTTATTTTTCTTATTTACGTATGTGTTTGTTATTGTCAGTCTCCCAGACTAATGGGTGTACTCCAGGAGAGCAAGGACCTTGGCTGTCTTCTCACTGCTATTATCAGCCTGCAACAGTGGGTAGCACTGTTACATCTGCCAAATGAGTGAACGAAAAATAACTAAGGAGTCTCCTACCTTAAAGTTAGGTCATGCCTCCAAATGGGCTCACTAATCCTACAAGAGTCTGGACTCAGGTAACAAAGAGACAAGACTCTAAAGGGCCATAAGCCACAGAAGGCAGCAGCTTTCAGCTCTTACTGCCAAAGGAAGGAAGGATGAGACACCGACATGCCAAGAACGCTTCATCCTTGGCTCTCTCCCAACTATGTTACAGTATAATTTGGAGAAATTAGCCCTCCTCTGCAACACCCCCCTCCCCTTCAGGGGAAAGTTAATACAGTCAGAGAGAATCAAAGAGTGGAATGCAAACACCAGAGAGGACATAAATGACTGAGCAATTAAAAACACACAGGAGGATAATACAAACATTACCTGCATCTCCCCTTTGTGAACTGGGAGAGTATTTGGTGTGAAACCCACAATTTGGTGACTGATTATACACTCTGTCACAGTGCTCTCTACTTATTTCATGTGTGTTTGTTCTCCTCACCCCTCCCCTATCTCCAGGAAGATCCTAAGTGCCTGGAGGGCTGGGAGCAGCCCTTCACTCCTATCTCCTGTATCTTCTGCAGCACAGAACGGTAATACCTGTGGAGCAGGCACTCCTTTATCTCCACAGCAGGAGCACAAACACACGTCAGCTTGGGGGAGACGCTGTGCAGGACCCATCTCATTTTCTGATGTCAGCAGCCTGACTATCACAGATCCCCCAGAGAGAGTGGGCGAGGCAGGGGCCTTCATAAAGATCCTACACTCAGGCTGAGAGATTGCACCAGCCCTGGGGCGCATGACGCAGACCAAGGAAGAGCCTTCCCCACTCCCACCACACCTGACCCAATCACACGCCCAACAAGGCAGGGACACTGAAATCCAGACAAACCCCAGATCCACCACCCGGAGGGGCAGTCAGTAACTGTTCTCCTCACCCGGGGGTACCAAAAGGGGCAGAGCCTGGCACAGATGGAGTTGGACGTATGGGTCACAAAATTTAACTGAGCGAACTTAAAGCTCTCGCATCTTGCAAAGAGGGAAGCCTATCCTTTTCAAATTTTGAACTAGACAGACTGAAGTCATCCAGCTTGATTGGGAAAGCTCTGTATTTCATCAGACTCTCCAATGTTTTCAGATCCACTCAGTGGCCAACTCATTTCATAAATCACCTCTTCTGACCCGGTAACCCATGCTACGAACCCATCTGCTTCCCGAGTTCCCACATGGGGCCCCAGTATTTAGGACTGCCACTTGGTTAATAGGATGTTTTGATTTTGCCTTCATAGGACTTCAATAATCATGAAACGCTTAAAGCCAAACTCCTGATAGAATGAAGAAATCAAACCCAGATACGCCTCCCTTCCACAATTCCCTTTTTACAAAGATGGCAGGGAAGCAACATATTAGGAGCTGGGGTGCCGGCTTTGTTACTACCAAACCAGTTCCAGCCCCCAGGCAGAAATAGCCTCTCTGGTCTCGGTTTCCTCATCTCTCCAGGGAGGGGTTAGACTCTCCAAATGGAGAGGCCACACCAGGCCTGCTGAGCACGAGCCCCCACAACATTCAGAGTCATATAACCTAGAGTTCAAATCCCAGCTCTGTTACCCACTGGCTGTGCTCGACCTTGAATGAGGTAGTGATGTTCTGAGAGTTGGTTTCTTTATCTGTAGAAAGAGAAGACCATTGCAACCTGACCAGATTGTTATGAAAAGTGCTGATAACGTGTCTGGCCTGCAGCAGACACCGAAACGTCAGTGCCTGTTAGGTTTTTCTTTGCTGGCTCTAAAACTCCACTCTAATCGAGTTGTTGCGTCTTTTTCCATGTTGTGAACTCCAATATTATTAGCTTGCCATAGAACAGCAGCTCAAAACACATTTTCTCCCTCTTGGGTTAAGAGACAACACCCAGCCTCCTATTTAATTTCTATTTAAAGAATTTGCCTGCCAGGCAAAGTAGTTTAAGATCAAGAGGCACCTTCCTCCAGCCACGCTTCTGTCCCTCCCTGGGTTGAGTGCCTTGACTCAAAAAGTGCGGCGGGAGAAAAAAAGCCTTCCAGCAGGCTGCGCTCAGCTGGGGGACACACTCTAGAGAAGTTTTAAAACTGCACAGGACACATTTCTGACCTCAGAGAACACCCAGTTTATGCTTCCGTTTAATACCCTTCAATAAATCAGGTTCCTTAAGTGTAAAATGAGAAGGCTAGACCAGGGGATGTTTTAGGGATCTTCTCACTGTAACATCTTAAGACTGAGGTTCAGCTCAGACTACCACCACAGCCACAAACTGTAATGTAACAACATAATTGAAAACACAAAGGAACCAGGCAGAACAGCTGTCCTCCCCAATGTCACTTGCCAACAGACTATCCTTTGTAACAACATCAGGGAGGTGCAGCTAATAACACTTCTGTTCTATTTATTCCCAATTAAATCAGATTGTTTGTTGTTGTTTTAACCATAGGCGCTCCCACCAAGCCACAGAAACTCCCTTTCCCTCCATCATTATGTGGTTTTCCAGATCTGGACTACATCGCAGCAAACTGAATCCTTATGAAATCGGCACAGGACTAACCTGTTCTCCTGTTAACGCTGGGATGGGAAGCAGTCACACTCCCTCTTTCCTTGAGCTTCATGTTGGCCTCACGAAAACCCCAGTTCAGGGAGGGAGGGCCCCGCCACCTGCAGAAGTAAAGCAGAGGCTCCCAGCCCACCTGTTTGCTCTCAGTTTCGATCTGGAGCAGCGCCTCCCAAGGTGTTACGAATCCAGCAGCCACTTGCTCCTACTCATTCATTCTATTTCCTCCCCGCCCCTGATGCAAAATCTGGCAACGGTGCAGGAACATAGTTCCAGCTCTGAGTCATCACCCAGCTGTGGCCAAGCGGAGCACTGGCTGGGGGTAAACAGCGAGGCAGTGCTTTGCGTCTCTGGGCCTTGATTCTTCTGTTTGGACACTGTGGAGTTGGCTGCCCCTCTAGAAATAGGACATAAGAAACACCCCCCACCTAACAGGCTCTGTAGTCAGAATGAACTGCTCAGTTTTGTTCTGCCACACCATGGCTGAAGTCAGCCCAATGCAGAGCCTTTGATGGAGAAATGATGGCTCCTATATCACCTCAGGTATCCTCTACTTCTCGAAAGTTCATGTTACACCTCGCATTTTTATGAAACATCCACATTAGTACCTGTTTTTGCTAACTGAAAGAAATCCAAAGAGGATGTTCGCTTCTATTAAAAAAAGGTGAAAAGCATAAATAGCATTCAGCATTTGTCTTGCAGCCAGCGGCGAGAGGCAGGGCACCACCCCCAACCCCAGCGGTGAGAGTGGCGCCGCCAAGCTCCTTCCCAGGGAACTACACACGGCATCAAGGTGCTATGGCTTCAAACTGTCGGTGAGCATCTATGCTTTACCTCAATTTATTTCATGCATTAATGCATTTACTGTATGTTAGTGTTACTTTAGGTTTTATGTGTAATTTGGTATGCTAGGTTGTTGGGGGGGGTTGGGAACACTCAAACATTTTTCCACATAACTTAATGGTAATTATGTCCTCAGTTTATGCTATTGCAACTTACCAAGTGTTTCATAGGAAAGCTCTACTCTCAGGGAGCAGGGGTAACCTGTTTCACACGGTCAGGCCCGTGAAGGGGTTGAGCAGTTATAAGCCACCATACACACTCCCCCTGGTAACAATCTATGATTCTTTCATCACTGCTGGGGATGGCTAAGGCCCAATCAGCATCTATTTAACCATGTGGCCCTTGCTCCCAGAAAAGACCTGGGAAGGAGAAAGTGACAGGGGACAGAAAGGGGAACTAAGGAACCATAGTGCCTTTTCTGCCTGTGGCTTTATCACCACAGCCCTCAGATCAACACTGTGGCTCAGGTCTAGATGCAGTCACACACAGGTGACCACAAGAAATACACTATAAGCTCCACGGGGCAAGGACTTCTGTGTTCACAGCTATATACCATTGCCTACATAGTGCCTGGCACGTGCTAGGTGCTCAATAAATATTTGTTGAATGAAAAGAAAACACAGGGGATTTTATGTTGTCCACTTGGGATGACAGTTTTACTAAAACCTGTGTCCCTTACCAGCATTTTGTCCCTTTCGGAAATCTCCACATCCTCCATCGCTGCTACCCCTGCCTATAGCAAATGGTCTATAAATCTCTGAATGCTGAGATGACTTACTGTGAAACTAATGAAGCTTGGGCTTTAGGGCCCCTCACTTTCACGAGCCCCTTCCAGGGCCCCAGGAAGGGCCCTAGCAATGTGTTGACAGGCTTCCTGCAATTTCCTATCTCACAAACTTGTTTTAACCACAGGGGAGACTGCCGTAGACTAGAAACACATCCTACTCCACCACAAGTCAACTGCTGTTAAGACTGCAGTAGGTTTGAGAATACAAACTCCATTCATCAACATTTATTCAGCCCTACTATGTGCTTTACATTCTTGGGTGCTTTGGGGTAAAACCACATTTAGAACATAATTATCCCCACTGAATAGGAACTTACAATCCAATAGACTAGACTGATGTGGCCATATGTAGATACAAATAAATATATATTTTACCTATGAAACATAAATACAGGCATAGGCAAAAGTAGGTTTACAGTTGTAAGTAGGCAAAACAGTTTATTTCTGTATTATTTATTAATTATTGTATTATTTTCCATATGAACAACCGTAAACCAACTTTTGCCCATCCCTGTAATGTAAATACACGTAAGTACATATCAGAGGCGGTATCATAATAGAAAAGTAAAACTAGGCACACCTATCTGCTAGTAGCAATATGTTAAGTACAACCCTAGAAAGTACAGTATCACATTACCCTCATATGCAAACGAGGCTATTGAGGCCCAGTGGAGTCAAGTGCCATCCCAAGGCCACCTGACCAGTAAGTGACAAGGTCAGAAGTCACGCCCGGATCTGCCTGACTCCAAAGTATGGGCTTATTCTTATCGGCTACACTTCAGCCAATGGCCAGTGGCTCTACAGAACCTCCCAAACGTCTGGGGAGACACGCTGGCTTCAGAGGCCCAGGAGCCACATGGAGCACCAGAGGCGGCTGGCCAGCTTCCGATGCCCACACTCCTGGGGACGGAGGAACAGAGAGTGCCATGAGCTTATGCATCAGGCATGCAGGTATAGCCCTTGTTCACCAAGCAGCACCCTAGCAGGAATCAGTGACAGCTCCCTGTGGCCAGAAGAGGCCACGTGAGAGGCTCCCACCCTGTGGCCCTGCCTCCAAACTTCCTTGTCCCTGGTGCCAAACCGATCATGCTGGAGCACATCTCCCATTCCACTGTCTCCTGTTACACACCCTCTGTGGCTCCTACAGCCTCCTCGTCTCTCACCACTTCCCTACACCCTTGGCTTCTGCTGTCTTTCACCAGCCCCCAAGTTACCCTGTCCTACCTCCAGGGCTTAGGCTCCTGCCATCCTTTCCCCTAGTGAATTCTGCCCATCCTTCAAGGCCCCTTCGCTTTCCAGGGGCCCTATACCTGATCACTCCAGGCCCCTGCTTCTTTACTTCCTGAATTCTCTCAGCACTGAAGGCTAACACTCTTCATGCAGCAATACTTCCCAAGAACTTTTTCAATTTCCCTTCCAAAAATTAAGTGTTATAAGGGGTACAAACTAAAAAAGCACAAGTTCCCTCTGATTCTGTGTCGGCCTCAGGGGCGACACCTTTACCAGTCTCTTGGGTATCCTTTGGGTTTTTATTTTCTTTTATGAAATTTTTATGCATTTAAAATTTTACATGTATAGTTTTTGGGAAAATGTGCATAAATAAAATAAAACTATGCATTGTTCTATAACTTGCTTTTACTTTACCTATCTTGGATTCTTCCCCATCTGTATGCAAAGATGAACACAGTAATCCCCTCCACACACAGCTCTGCCAGGACTTCCACAGAGAGAGATGCCCTGGGGGCCCGTCCCATCTAACCTACACCAACAGGTATCAGAGGTTTCAAATTGATTACGTGAAAGGAAAAAAAAAACAAAACCCAAATTAGTTTTATTTGGCCCACACAGATTTTTAAAATTGAGCCAAAGTTTAAAAATAGGAAAACTTCATATAACACTCCAGCTCATCTTGAGGAAATGAAAACTGTGGCAGCACTGGGCCCCCGAGGAGGTGGGGAACAGCACCTCAGCTGCCTTGGTCCCCAGGCTCCCTGCTGTTCCCGACAGTGAGGGCAGACGCCTGGTGCTATTTACCACCACACCTGCGTTGCTCCTTTGCTTACTGGAGAAGAAATATCTTTGTGCCCATCTCAACCAGAACTGGGAAAACAAAAGATAAATGGATTGAGCAGAGTACTCCACAAACAAATCGGAGAGCACAAGCACAGTCTGCTTTTCTGTTTGCTGCTCAGCCTGCACAGCCATCTGAGCGTGCGGCCCCCATCTCGTACCAACACCACTGATTCTAGAGAATTGCTTGCTTTTACAGAGGAGACCTAATTTTGTTGTTTTTCATTTTTTTTAAACCCCCACCCAAGGATGTATTTTTATTGATTTTAGAAAGAGAGGAAAGGAGAGAGAGAGAGACATAACCATGAAAGAGAAACATCGATTGGTTGCCTCCTGTGTGCGTCTCGACTGGGGATCAAACCCACAACCATTTCGGTGTATGGGACGATGCTCCAACCAACTGAGCCACCAGACCAGGGGAAAGAGACCTGTTTTAAAGAAAAGATTTCTTGCCTGAGAGTAAGAACTAAAAGAAGATGGCAAAAATTAGAGTCAAAATTTTCCTTTTCACAGAAACATCTTAGAAGAATCTTCCCAACAACAATGGAAGCAGACTCACCTTAGCCTTCCCTGACTGCTCTCCTGAGGAGGTATGCCTCTACCCAGCCAGCAGACTGCTGCTTATCCCACAGACTGAAAAGCCAGAGAGGCGCCACCCACTGTGCTGGCCCTAAAGAATCCAAAGGCAGAGAGGTACCAGATGGATACCCATAGGGACCGCTGAGACAGGTGGGGATTCCTACAATAGAAAAGCATCTGAGCAGGTGCTTGCTGCGTGGGACAAGATCACAGACCCCCTCCCACCCTCTAACCCCCAACCTGAAACATACACAGTCCACTGTGGTGTTTAGAGCACAGCCCTGGAGTCCAGGCCTCAACACCCGCCCGTGTCACAGATAAAGAAACTGCTCCAGAGAGCAATTTTAAAACATTGCTATCATGTGCTAAAAATAACTGCTTCTGCGAGGTATCCAGGAGGAATCTTTAAAAGGCTCACAATTACTAGATCTCTCCTGAATGATCTTGTATTACTTGCCCCCAACAATATGGGACACAGAATATTCATTCACTCATGTACTAAGTGTTTGAGAGCCAACTAGATGCCGGTCCTGCAGTGTCTCACACTACCTGAGTAATCAGGGAGAGGGAGGGGGAGGTTTAACAGCACAGTCTCTATATCCTCTCAAAGGTGAACCAAAGGACAGAGTTTTGCAGATTTTCAGATTCATGAATGACACTCTGTCTTCTTAGTCATGAACTATAAATTCTCAAGCAGTTTATTAAGCCAACGTGAGATCTTCCATTAACTTGAGACCTTTTACCATAAAGGGTAACTCTTGCTTTCCAGAAATTCCAGTACTGAGTTTTAGAGCTGCAAATGGCACAGATCACCTCTCCAACCCCTTTGTTTTACAGAGAAGGAAACTAAGGTCTGCGAAGGTTAGAGGACTGCTTAGGGTCACAGTTATTACTAACCATAAATTAACGCTAGGTTCCCGAAAACAAGGATTATGAAAAAAAATCATACATTGTTTTAAAATTAATTTCCTGCCTTAAACTAAATCCATTTTCCAGTGACTAATTTCCACTAGCAAACATGAAAAATACATCTTAGAGCTGGGAATTTTTTGGCCCAGTCAAAAGACCTTGCATAGAAACCCCGTGCTGTTAGACTGGCTTCAAGGGGCACATAAAACGCACGCAAGGGACAGGGCCACTTGAAGACAGAGGCAAAGACTGGAGAGGCGCATCTACGAGACAAGGAATAGAGAGGATTGCCAGCAACTACCAGAAACAAAGAGAAGGGCATGGAATGCATTTTCCTCCAGAGCCTTCAAAAGGAGCCAACTCTGCCAACACTTTGGTTTTAGACTTCTGGCCTCCAGAATGGTAAGAGGGTAAGTTTTTGTTGTTTTAAACCACCAGGTTTGTAGTAATCCGCTAAGGCAGTTCTAGGAAATAATACAGAATCTGTATTAGTTTAGTGGCATTGACTTATTACAAACCCAATTAGGGAAAAGTGTGGAAAAGCTATCCCAAAGCCAGTAGGACCTTGGGACTCACTCGGTAGTAGTACAGGGTCCAAAACAAGGGAGGCTAAAAAAAAAAAAAAAAAGTAAAGTTCCATTTTGAACTGATCAGACCACACCTAGGAGAGATGAGCCACTATCACAAAGGACACCAATGGGTCAAAGCCTCCTCATTGAAGGAACTGCAGTTTTATGGCCTGGGAGGACTCAGGCACATGACCACTGTCATCATTTCGGAAGGGCCATCACGAGGAAGAGTAATTTGATTTGTCCCCTGAGGGCCAAGATGGTAGAACTAGAATCAGTGGGTGAATCACTGGAAGACATTTTTCAAGGAATTCTGTGTTGACAATGTCACAGTCAGGGTGGCCTCTGAACATCAGCCTGGCTGGCTGCCTCCTGCTGGTGGAAATTTTCAAGCTCAGGCCAGAAAACCACTTGGCAGGATATTGCTAAAGAAAGAACACGAACCCTAGGCCTGAAATCTGCCAAGATGACCTCATGCCCCCTCTCCAGCTCTGTCGTTCTAGTAAGCCATGAAACACACCATTTAGCAGGTATGTGAGTCAAGAGGCTTCTGAAATACTTGGGTAGGATGACGAGATCCTGAGCACCGGGAGATATTTTGGTGGGAAAACAGCAAAGCAAGGCCCTGTGCAGAGCTCTGACTAGAACCTATGCCCAACTTCTGGGCACCTGGCTGCAGCAGCAGGTGGTCACAGCCCCATAGTGGAGTCTGGGTTGGGTCCCGGAAGCAGCCTCTCGTAGGAAGCTTACACGGAGATTGACAAAGCTATGTCAAGCTTTTTCTCTTAGGTACACAACTTTAATAGTTGAGGGTGGCTAGTATCCATTAACATACATCTGGGACTATATTTAAAAAGTAACGGTCATGCCCTGGCTGGTAAGGCTCAACTGGTTGGAGCATCGACCCATAGACTGAATGGTCATGGGTTCAATTCCCGATCAGGGCACATACCCAGGTTGTAGGTTTGATCCCCAGTCAGGGCACATACGAGAAGGCAACCAATCAATGTCTCTCTGTCTGTCTCTCTCTCTCTCTCTCTCTCTCTCTGTCTCTCTCTCTCTCTCTCTCTCCCCCTTTCTCTCTCTCAAAGCAATTTTTTAAAAAATATCCTCTGGTGAGGATTAAAAAAAAAAGGAATGGTCACCACTTCCTGAGTACCTGCTATTTTGAGTAACTGCTTGAGATGCTCGCATGCGTTACCGCGAACAGTCACGTCAGCACTGGAAGCCACCATAATCTTAGGGAACGGTGGTTAAGAGGGGTTAAGTCATTTGTCCAAGGCCGTACATTTCAGAAGGACTTAGGATTCCCCTTGGAATCCAAGTCCAGAACCCAAACTCTTTTCCTGTATCGCGATTTCTCCTCTGTACCATACTTCAGGGATTTCATCGGCTGAAGGTAAATGACAATACCAAGCAATTGGGAGGCAAATGGGTGGCTTTCCCTCACTGGGCCTCAGTCCCCTCATCTGAAAAATGGGAAAGGTTGGGGGTGATGACCACAGGGAGTCATTCCAGCTCTGACACGGGGTGCTGCTCTGCTAGGTTCATTTTCTCCATGTCACCTCCACACAGGTGGGGCGGAGAAAGCGGTGGCAGGGAAGGGGATCACTCTAGCACTAACCACAAGGGGGACACAGCTAGTAACTTTTCCCCTGCTGCCTCGAGGTCGGAGCAGTCATGGAAGAAGGAAACCAAGAACAGGCACAAAGTCGGCAGTATGAGCTCACTCACAGGTGTGCGGTGTAGAATGACCCACATAAATCTTGACATTTAGCACTTTACTCCATAAACCCAGGCTGTGCTGCAAAGTATCAGCACACAGATCTGAGGGCCAGCGGTGCCAGAGCCCAGGGGATGACCATGAGGAATTAAAGTGCAGGGTCTTTGTTTGGAAAAGATCAAGTTGTCAGTGGGGAGTGAGAGGTAAAGCAGTCCAGCCACATTCCAGTGGGAGGAACCTCCTGCGACTGCTCCCAATGCCCACCCCGCACACTGTCCTGGATCAGGTAGAGCACCTTCCACCCTCCACACCTTCCACCCTCCACGCTGCTTTCTCACACACCTGCTCAGGACCTCCTGAGGCCTCCTAGGCCGCCTATTTCCCTGCTGCTCCTCTGAGAGTCTCCTAGCAATGGTACTAGAGAGCCAGCCACACAGAGGCACTGGCCCAGCACCCCTCCATGACCTGGGAGAGGGGGCGCACCCCACCCTCAGTGCTGGGGTGGGTGAGGACATCCGGGCAGGGAGGAGCTCTCTCTGCCTGTCTCACTTCTAGAAAAGGGCAAAATGGGATGATTTCGGAAACACCTTCCCAACCCCATTTCCTTCCCAATTTCCTACTGATGCAGCACGCCAGGAAGAAGGTGCCTCGCCCGCAGAACCCTGAGTCCCCAGACCTTCCAGTGAGCAACCCTCTGAGCCCGGGGGGGAATATCCTGACAGACTTGTCTGGCTTGAGTCTAGTATTTCCTTCCTTTTTCTTTTTGGTTGGGTGGGGGGCAAAGCAGGACAAGAGAGGGGACTGAGCAGGGGAAAGGCATCGAAATCAGTGGAAGAGTGTGAGTTTGGAGCCAGAACTGGGTTCCAATTACAGCTCCGCACTGCCAATGTGGGCTTTGTGAAACACTTCTAAACGGCGCCTGGCATCAAGGAGGTGAACGATAAGGGTAGCTGTCCTTATCGAGGTCCCCTCCCCTAAAGAAAACCTACTAGCTCTTCCTATCCCTCAACAGAGCTCCCACCATGACAGTGTGCAGACTCCTGTAGATAGTAAAAATGTGGGCGGGAAAGAGGGATAGTGGATAAAGAGCCACATAAAAGATGTCGTAACCATAACCTCAGTGAATATGTCCTATCCTATATTCAGGGCACTCTGCAGGCACCATCTCCTGCCTTATTATAATCCTAGGAGGTAGGTACCATTCTCTCCATTTTACAGATGAGGAAGCTGAGGATAAGAAAAATTACAGTGTTTGTACAAGATTACACAGCTCAGTAGGGGCAGAATCAGGGCTCAAACCAAGGTCCTTTGACTCCAGAATTGGAGAAAAGGTTGAAATATTCTTTATGAAGACAGCATGGCAAAGCTAGCTCCTTATATTTCCAAGGCAAGAAGAAACCTTTGGTACAGGGTAAGGGCTTCACAGAAGGAGCCATTCTTGCTAGAGTGTCCATACTCTGAAAATAAATCGCCAGCCTTCCACATCCTGTCTGGAGGCCCCAGCAACCTGGTGTGGGTACTTGCTGGAAGCCTGAAGGTTAGAGCCCAGACCTGTCGGTGATCTTTAATGATCTTTAACCCAGAATGACTTTCACCTTTGAGGAAAGTAAAGGACATGGAAGCACGAAACCTCCTTGACTCCGCACCATCCACCTCTCCACTCATGCCCTACTTTGGAGACAGCCACAGTCACTGACTCTGAATCACACATTTAAACTGCACTTCTCCGGACCCAGACTCAATTCCCCAATGTCAAATTGTGTCGGCAGGGAGGGATGTGGATACAGAGCTCAGTGAATCACTTTCTCTGCTAGTGATGGTATCTGATGCATGTTAAATGCCTCCCTGCAATTCCTCAAGTGTCTATTAATCAGTGAACCAAGAACACAGAGGGTGCCAAAGAAAAATCTGCCACTGCAGGGGAAAAAAGCAGCTTGTGAGGCATCTCCTTCCTGAGGCACTCGGACTTCTAACCCCAAGGTTAGGCAGTGATGGTAACAGCCCAGTCATTGAGATGCTTGGTCCTACCAGCACAAAGCAAGACATCAAAGAGACCTCAACTAAAAGAGGCAAAATCCACCTCTTCCCAGCCTCAGGTGAGCACTGGCTAGGCCAACGACAGAATTTGCCAAAACTGATTAACAGAAAAACTTGGAAAAGTCACGTGCTCGTGCAGATCTTCGGTTTCCCCTTCCCTGTAAATGACCCTAGAATTCTGTCAGTGCTACCCCGCTGGCGAGATCAAACAAGATACACGATGGTCCCCGAGGTCGGCTGTCGTCCTGGCCCTTCTCAGGCTAAGTATCCTCCCTGGGAAAGCTCACTTGCTGCTGTGGTTGCCACTCCTGAAGCTATACCTCCAGCTCTGTCCCCTCGAGAGCCCAGGGGCCCTCCACGCACCATGAAATCAACACAGTCCAAAATGCAACCCTTCCCATCCTGTTTTTCCTCCTTCAGTCCCCATCTTAGTAAAAGCCACTGGTTAGTGATTTTCAGCCAGGGGTGTTTGGAAAATGGCAGTGATAATTTTGTTCTCAATGACTAGGATGACATTTAGTGGGCAGGGGGCCCCAGGTGCTAAGCAGCACTGCCAGGCACAGTGAAAATCTGCCCCGCCCAAAATGGCAACAGTAACGCTGCTTTGAAATGCCAGAAGGCACTAGGGTTCCCTTTTCTCCGCATCCTCTCCAACATTTGTTTGTGGGTTTGTTTATGTTGGCCACTCTAACCGGTGTGAGATGGTACCTCATTGTGGTTTTAATTTGCATCTCTCTGATGGCTAGTGATGCTGAGCATCTTTTCATATGTCTCTGGGCCCTCTGTATGTCTTCCTTGGAGAAGTGTCTGTTTAAGTCCTTTGCCCATTTTTTAATTGGGTTGTTTGTCTTCCTGGAGTGGAGTCATGTGAGTTCTTTATATATTTTTGAGATCAGGCCCTTGTCTGAGGTGTCATTGGCAAATATGTTTTCCCATACTGTTGGTTCTCTTTGTATTTTAATGCTGTTTTCTTTAGCCCTGCAGCTTTTTATTTTGATGAGGTTCCATTTGTTTATTCTTTCCTTTATGTCCCTTGCTTTAGGGGACGTGTCTGTGAGGATGTTGCTGCGTGGAATGTCTGAGATCTTCCTGCTAATGTTTTCCTCTAGGACTTTTATGGTGTTACGACTTATATTTAAGTCTTTTATCCATCTTGAATTTATTTTTGTGTATGGTGTAAGTTGGTGACCAAGTTTCATTTTTTTTGCATGTAGCTGTCCAGATCTCCCAACACCATTTGTTGAAGAGGCTATTTTTGCTCCATTTTATGCTCCTGCCTTCTTTGTCAAATATTAATTGACAATAAAGACTTGGGTTTATTTCTGGGCTCTCTGTTCTGTTCCATTGGTCTATGTGCCTGTTTTTATGCCAGTACCAGGTGGAGAAAAGGGAACTCTAGTGCACTGTTGGTGGGAATGCAGACTGGTGTGGCCACTGTGGAAAACAGTATGGAATTTCCTCAGAAAACTAAAAATGGAACTGCCCTTTGACCCAGCAATTCCGCTGCTGGGATTACACCCTAAGAACCCTGAAACACCCATCCAAAAGAACCTATGCACTCCAATGTTCATAGCAGCACAATTTACAACAGCCAAGTACTGGAAGCAACCTAAGTGCCCATCAGCAAATGAGTGGATCAAAAAATTATGGTACATTTACACAATGGAATTCTATGCAGCAGAGAGAAAGAAGGAGCTTATACCCTATGCAATGGCATGGATGGAACTGGAGAGCATTATGCTAGGTGAAATAAGCCAGGCAGTGAGGGACAAATACCATATGATCTCACCTTTAACTGGAACATAATCAATAAAAGAAAAAAGCAAACAAAATATAACCAGAGACATTGAAATTAAGAACATTGTAACAATAGCCACAGGGGAGTGGGGAGGGGATAATGGGGAGAGGGGTCTATAGGAGCTACTATAAAGGACACAAGGACAAAATCAAGGGGGAGGGTAGAGGTGGGGGAAGGAGGTGGGACTTGCTGGGGTGGGGTGGAGGGAAGGGGAGAAAATGCAGACAATTGTAACTGAATAAAAATTAATTAATTAATTTTAAAAAATTTGAAAATCAAACAAACAAAAAAGAAATGCCAGAAGGCATCCTATCTCTTCCCCTCTTTCCCTATCAGTCACTGAAGCTAGTCAACTCTACTGTCTAAGTCACCAATCCGGTCAGTCCTCTCCACCCACACAGCATCAGCACCCACACTGGGAGGACTGCAGAAGTCTCTGAGGTTGTCATCCTATCTCAGCAGCCACCCACCCACCTGTTCCCGACTAACTTTCAACAGTCCTCCTCACAGCTACCTGTAATGTCTCTAAAACGACAAACTGTGACTCCTTGCCTTAAAATCATCCAATAGCTCCCCTCACCTTCTGGATAAAGGCAAACACCACCCTTTCTCTATTCCCTGCCCCCATGGTTCCCCACTCGCTCATGTGGTGCCTCAGTCTGCACACACTACTCTATTTTCTTGATGGCTGTACCTCTGCTAACTATCCTTCATGACTCAGTACAAGGGTCACCTACTCCTAGAAGCCCTCCTTGACATGAGGTAGAGTTGAGTGCCTGCTGGTGTACACTGGGACCACATTTACCATCTTATTCTGATTGTTCTGCTTGCCCTTCCTCTCTGTCAGCTCTGATTCCACAGCACCTGGCCTCATATACAACATGAGCTTGATCAGTAGTCAACGAATTAGAATCTACAGCTGACAAAGCATTCTCTCTTGCGACATAATGACCCAGACAGGTAGTTACTATCCTTATTGCCATCTTACAGAAAAGGAAACCAAGGATCCAAGAGGTTAAGTTCTTGTCCAGGTTCACGTGGCTACCTATGGGGAAGAGCCACACTTGAAACCCGATTCTCGGATGGCAAATTCTTTGCTCATTGTCATAACGTAGGTTTACATGAAAGGTTATAGAACAGATATCCATTTCGGTGTGGGAGGTGCCATAAGCCTGCCCTCTTTAGACCTGGCGGTAACCTGTAAGTTGAGCTTTGGGAAATCCATCCACATTACGCAGCTGCACAGCACCATGAGGAGGAGAAGCGTCACTGTCCTGTCCTCTTCAGGCCTGGGTGGGGGTGGGGGTGACTTCATGTGCAGACAAAGCTCTGAAAAACCCATCACATTGCTCGGCTGCTTGGCATTCTTCTCCCTGGATCATCCACCCTTCCTATACCTCAATCATACTGCGCAGCAAAGGAGCCTGGTTTTATCAGAAACAGCCGCCCTTTGCCTGCACGCAGCATGATGGCTCCAGTGTGCTGGCCGGGTGCAGGGGGAAGCGGCAGAGCACTGGGGGGTGAGGGGGGGTGGCAGCATTTAAAGTTGCCATGTGTTCAGTGCCAGCCACTTTAAATGGGCTACCTGCAGAGAAGGTGTGTCAGCAAGACTTCTGAGTGGCTGGGAGAAGGGCAGGAGAGCTGGGAGGGGCCGATGCCTCACTGCCCCACAGCACCATGTGAAAGGCTGCTCGTTCCTAACTACTTTCCCAGACTTTTCATGAGCACCTCTCACATGCCATTTTGCTTCAGGAACACAAAGCAATTAGAAATGGGGTTTAGGCCTGACAACTCCAACCGCCGCTGCAGTGGAGCGCACTGCCACGCACGCGTGCACACACACACACATACACACACTTGGCTCAAATTCGAAGTTCAACGGCGATTAAGGAAATGTGCAATTTTGGTCTGCAAGTCTCTCATGGGGCGTGGAAAATGATAAATGCTCATTTCAGGGCTCTGGATGGCAATCACGACCCACTTCAACAATGTCATCCAGGCATCACCATGACAACCACCAAAAGGCTTCCTTCCTCCGAGGCAAAGACAATAGAAATTTTAATTAAAGCCATTCATTTTTTTTTCCTGACCGATGGAAGAAAAACATCAACAAGACCTTACCCAGAAATACTTGGCCAGGAACACTTTCAGAATTCAAAACTACTTCTTGAGGCTTTCCAGAGTCACATGATCTGTCCCTCTCTCCCCAAAGGCCACGCGCCTGCTCTCTCAACAACTCAAATTTTATAGATCTCATAAATTTAGATTTGTCTCGATCTTTTATCAAACTAGGAAAACATTCTGATTTATTTTTCTGACTATGATTAAGAACAGGATTTTAGTCATTTTTATTTCAGTCATAAAATTCAAAAGATCTGACACATTTTTATAAAGAACTTCCAATAAACTCTCAGACAACCCAAGATTACATGAGTGCTCAGTGGCCTTTGGGCAGAAAACAGATCTAGATTTGAGCACTCACTTTGTTTCCCTGGGTGACTTGGGGTTAGTTACTTAACCTCCGTGAGCTTTAGGTTTCTCATCTGGAGGACAGAGGAAATAGTGCCCACTGTGGAGCATCGCAAGGAGAGGCAATGATAACCATGACAGGCCAGCACTTTGCCTAGTACATAGTGAGCAATCAATAAATGGCAGCAGGTATTATGGACTTGCCTTATTTAGCTCTGAAAGCATTAAGAAGGCCTTGTCCACTCTTCCTAGGAAAGGTCTCTGGCGTGTGTCGGCTCCTCCCAGCTGGACTGTTCCAACAGCCTCCCGGCTTCCTTCTCAACTCTGCTCTCCACAGTTCACCACCCGCAGGGCCCCGCAGCCAACACTCTAAAGCCCAGACACGTGTTGGTCACTCTGCTCTGTATAAACTTCTGAGAGGACTTTTACAGGAAAAAATATGGCTCTACTGAGAAATATTTTAAAGGCCTAAATGAAAGAAGAGCTAGAAAACCCCACTGTTCTAACGATGTTGATTCTTCTCTAAATTAATCTATAAGTTAAATGTGAAACCAGTCAAGATTTCACAGGGTTTTTTGGGGAACTTAGCAAACTGTTCTTAAAATCTAAGTTGAAGAGCAAAAAGATAAGAGTAGCCAAGAGCATTTCATTATCGTAGAAAGTGGTATTCTAGAGTAAATAATTTCTTGTTTCAGTGGGTTCTCTTTTGGAGTAACGTGGTCAGTATAGACTAAAACTGAGCACAAAAATGGGTAAGTGGGGAGAAAACAGTTCAGCAGAAATACTGACAGGTGGCTCTGATTGGCGGTGGAGAAAATTGGGTAACTTTCCCTACCAACCCAGTGTAGGAATGAGGCCAGGGAAAGAGGAGGCAAAGACGAAAAATGGATTGGGAAAGAGGTAATAATAATCTTTATCAAAAGCCTAGTGTGTCACCGGCACTGTGCGATGTGCTTTCCATATGATTTTCATTTAACACTCACCGCAAATAGGCAGCAGTATTTCTAACGTAGAGGATAAGTGATTTGCCCACAGGCTTGTAAGTGGCAAAGCACCTTGCTCTCTGGGATTTCTCTTTCTGCTGTACGTGTGAGCTCTTCCAGGCCTGCTCTTAGTCCCAGATGTCAGCTACGGAATAGAGAGCCAGGGATGCCAGGGGAGTCCAGGAAAGTGCCAGCAGGCTTACTGAGGTGAGTGGGGGGTGGGGGGCAGGCATCTGGAGACCCGCTCCCCCACCCCCACTCCCCACTCCCCCTTTCACCCGGAAAGCACCTGGACTGCCCTTGCAGACAAACACATGTGCACACAGTAAACAGGAAGGCCCCGGAGGCCAGAGCATGCCACTTCCAGCACGAGAAACCAGGTCATGCTCCAAGTCACCAACTTAATGTGTGATGGAGAAAGAACTCTCCCCATTTAAGCCCCTTGTTAAATTCTCAGCTTTCCTGGTTGCTTGACAGAAACTCTGCACTCATACAGTTGGATCTCAACAAATTTAACTTAGCCGATCCATAAATCCTGCTAAAAATATACACATGTGGCCCAGCCTGCCCTTAGCGCAGGTGGAAAGGCGGGGGCTACCACTGTGAATTCCTGTTCTGTGAAAGCCTTGTAACTTTCATGAGGTATTTTACTGGGTTACAAGCAGACCATGAAGTGCTGGTAATCGGCAATTATACTTGGATAAATAACATGGAACAAATTACCTAAGGGCACAGACATCCCTCTACATTTCTTCTTTCACTCACATTCTCCTTAACATAACTATCCACCAGCACCTGCCCTCCTCCCCCGTCATCTTTTCCGCGTGAAGACAGTTGTGCGCAAAACTGTCCACAACAGCGCAGTCGTCAGCGCCTGGGTGGCCCTTGGACAGGCTCAAAGGGCAGATGAGAAAGGGGAGGGTGAAAGGCAGGAGGCTTCGAGGGGTGGCTGGATCCTGCCACCAGTTCAATTCGGGGACAAACACTTGGGATGTCTCTCACTGCTTTTCCCCCCAAAATCTTCTCTCTGCAACAAAAACTTTCTAACTAGTTCAGGTGGAAGAAGATGTGGAAGTCATGATTTTTTTTTCTTTTTGCATAACCCAGTGGAATATGTATTTTATGACATAGTTTATCTTTGGTTCCCTATCTATAAAAAGTAATACACATCCCTTAGAGAAAAACTGGAAAACCTAGACGAATAGACAGCCAGGAAAAAATAATCACCTCTAGGCCCACCAACCTGACAATCGACTGAGAACCCAATACTTAATTTTGTGCTAAACTGAATTCATTTTTTCAGTCAATCCTAGTGAGGACAAAATAATATAAGACACAAGCTTAAGAGTTGTATGGAATTTATCTACTCTTCCCTAAATTCCATGATTAGCAATTCATTTATTTGGGTAAACATTGTCTGTCTGTCTGCCTCTGTCTGTCTGCCTCTCTCTCTCTCTCTCTCTCTCCCTCTCTGTAACTTTGAGACCTAATTCACAGGTCGAACAATTAACCCACTTAAATTACACAATGCAGTGGCTTTTAGTGCAGTCACAGTTGTGCAACCATAAGCCCAATTAATTTTAGACCATTTTCATCACCCTAAAAAGAAACACCTTTAGCCACCATTCCCCACCCCCTCCTCCAGCCTAGGCAACTGCTAATCTACTTTCTACCGCTATAGATTTTCCTGTCCTGAACCTTTCATATAAATGGAATCACCCGCTATGTCACCTTTTGGAACTGGCTTTTTTCATTTAGCATAATGTTTTCAAGGTCCATCCTTGTGGTCTGTGACCCCACTATTTTATCACCAAATAACATTCCATTGTACACATACACCACATTTCATTTACCCACTCATCAGTTGGTGGGCATTTGGGTTCTGTCTACTTCGGGGATAGTATTATGAATAACGCTGCTATGAACATTTATGTTATTTGGGTCATTTCTACTTTGAGGGTAGTATTATGAATAAGGCTGCTATGAACATTCACATATCAGTTTTTACGCCAACATGTGTTCTCATTTCTCTTGGGCATATACCGAGGAATGGAACTCATGAGTCCTATGCTAACTAATTTTAACCTTCTGAGGACCTGCAAACTGGCTTCCAAAGAGGCTGCACATTCTCGCCAGCAGTGTATTAGTGTTCTAGTTCTTCTACCCACATCCTCACCAGCACTGTTTAGTTACCTGTCTTCCTGAATACAGGCATCCTAGTGGGTGTGAAGTGGTAGCTCATCATGGTTTTGACTTACGTTTCCTTGATGGCTAATGACTGAGCAGAATCTTTTCAGTGCGTATTGCCCACCTGCTACCTTCTCTGGCCCAATCTTTCTTTTAAACTACAAGTACCTCTGGACGGGAACACTGCCTGAATGCGAATGGTACTTGTTAACTGAACTATCTTGGATAAGTCAATAAACTTTTATTAACTTCAGGTTCCTTACCTGTAATGCAAAAATAATACAAATACCTCACAGAGGATTTAAGAATTCAAATAAGGCACGTAAAGCACTTAGCACACAGCTGGGCACTCAGGCACTCGGTAAAGGGTCAGCAAGCAACAGTTATTACTAATAACACTCTTCATCATCATTAACACTTTACAACCCATTAATTCTTTGAAACAGTTCTTCCCATAAGCAGAAGGTCTAAGATTTGGGGCAGAGAAGCTGGGAGCAGGGGGTAAAGGGAATACAAAAAAGGAAGGAAAAAAGAAAAAAAAAAAACAATTGCTAGTGGATCATTTGCAGAGTTCTGTTTCAGGAGTTGCTGCCCAAGGCCAGCACAGATCCTGCTCCTCCACCCTCCCAACGGTAAGCACCTAGTTCACAGTATGAAGCCCATGTCTCTTTAGGATCGCTAGTTCTCCAGTACTGCCATTGAACCCCGGCTGAAACAGGCACGAAGGGAAGTCTTAGTACCAGCTGTTATCACTATGGCCTTGCACACTGTATGGCATATAATGTGAGGTGGACCAAATAGAATGGGTGGAATGAATATACTGACAAGCAGAATATGTCTGGGCTGCATTTGCTCAGCAAGGTAATTGAGGACCCCTTCCGCAGAGGATCCTGAAAAAGGCTGAGAAACGCGCCCGGACCCAGCCGCCGAGCTCCTCGATGTTTGTCCAGCCCATCACCATTGCACAGACATCTCTGTTAGAATATTTTTCATTTCTTTGCTGCCAACCCTCAGGGATTATTGATTCTACAGAATGCTGCCTTCCTTTATTTACCTCTTGAATTCATGGCCAAGAAGGTGAAAAGGCCTCTACTTATGCTTTTTGGTATATAAATAGCTCTCAGCGGAAAGAAAGGCGAATCAATGGTTCCAAACTCGAAATAAAGACAGGCTGTTCTGACAAGGTCCAAATTACAGAGCGCTCCAGGCACAAATAAAAAGAGACACTTTTCACAGAAATTCTGTTTTCCTATTCTAGAACAAGAGTCCCGCCAAGAAACTCCTTACAGCCTTCCACAAATTGACTCAGTTTCAGCGGCCACTTGGGGTGGGCACGAAGTCAGCACACCATCCTTCGTGCTTTTCTCCTTCTGGCCATCTCCCTTCCTTCAGAGACGGGAAAAGTTTGTCTGCCACTTGATTCTTCCACGTGGTGCAGAGACATAGCAAGCTCTATATTCCTGCTGTACAATTTGCTCGGCTGAAAGGGCGGAACCCTTTCGAAGACCTTGAAGCTGTCAGAGTATGACAGGTTTGAATTCTGGAGTCCATTTTGGGATCTCTCTTGACAGCCCTTCATTGCCTTAAAACATTCTTTATTCTTTAATGTTATCACTTATTGAAATCATCCACAGAACACTCCTTCACTCATGTGCCCTCATTCACTAAGCACAGGGACTGCTGAGTGCCCGCTGTGGACCCCCCCACTGGGTACACCAGCTCCTCGAAGCCCCAGGCTGACTTTTTCAGGGATGACACTTCTAATTGCTGTGTCTCCTAAGTTGTTCATTATGGCATTATTGTAACAGTAAAAAACTGGAATAATAACTAATTGTAATGTAACCAACCATATAGGAAAATGGGACTGGCTAAACAAAATGTAATGTTTCTACTTGATAGAATATTGTCCTGCCATTAAAAACAAACTTTATAGAGAATCTAAGCCTAAAAAATGCTTATGTAAGATGAAGCCAAGCAGGGCCCACACGGATACAAAATATAATCCAACTATATTTATAAAATGCAAAGGATGAATGCTGGATAAAAATAGGCCAAAATGCCCTGACCAGTGTGGCTCAATTAGTTGGGTGTCATTCCACAAAGCAAAATGTCATGGGTTCGATTCCCAGTAAGGACACATGCCTGGGTTTTTGGTTTGGTCCTTGGTCAGGGCGCATGCAAAAGGCAACCAATCGATGATTCTCTCTCACAGGGATGATTCCCTCCCTCTTTCCCCCCCTTCCTCTTTCTCTAAAAATAAATAAATAAAATCTTAAAAAAAAAAAGGCCAAAATGTTAATTCAAAGATTATGGACAATATCTCTTCTGCATACTTCTCTGAATATTTCTGCTCATTGAAGAAAATTTAAGAAAAGCATAAAAACTGTTTTTAAAAATCACCTAACATTCCACCATTGTTATCAATGTCACATTGTCCATTATTTGTCAGAAAATTCATAAGTATACTTTGCATATATTGCTTGCAAAAGTTTTACACATGGAAAAGAATAAGAAATGTTGTTTAGACATGACGACAATGTAACACTAACTGAAAGAGCCAAAGTCATCTGTACAATGTAAATAAAAGCGTATTCTGGGGGAAGAAAACCCTTAATTTTCACTGCTTTGTACCTTGTCAAATTTATACCACGTCATGTCTACCTATTTAAGATAAATGCAAATTATTATTTTCCTACCTACCCCCCAAAATCCAGAAGAAATACGTTAAGGTAAAGTAAACCTGGGTGTCTTTTCCCCTCTTTACTATTATCCAATTTTTGATGGAAGGTAGTTATACTACCTTCAGGATGAAAAAATAACATTAAAAATGCTATGCTTTCTTCAAGGTCACCATAACCCAAAGTATCTCCCGTATTAGCAATCTCCTTCTAAAGAGCCTGAGCGGCCGCCCACCCCAGCAGCCTTCTGTGCTGCAGAGCCCAGGGAGCAGCAGCACAGGCCCTCCAGCCAGCCCGGTAACTACCTGCAGGGGGACCTGCAGGAACCCCTCGTGTCCCATCAATGCCTGTGAGCACTTCCTCCAGAGACGACAGGGAAGCAGAGACACCGCCACACAGCCACCTATGGAGTCACAGTGCTGCATGAAGGTGGCAGGCTGAGTGAGAAGGCCTTTGAAATGACTGGCAAGGGAGATGGCTTGGCTTTTGGCTTTCCCCACCGCCCCCCCCTGTCCCTGTATTCCACTCCCCCTCTGCCACCTCTAGATTCTTGATGGTGAAGGACTGGGCACTGAGTGATCATTAGTTTCACCATCCCACCTCACCTCAGAGTTTACAAACACTTTCCATGTGAAGAGTTTCATTTAACACTCTCAGGGAAAAAAACAGAAAAACTGTGAGACAGGAATGTCTTCTACTTTATAGAGAAGATGGGACTCTAGAAGGTTAAGGTACCCAGCCAAAATCCAGGCCCTAGTCTCTAAAGGCCATGCATCCCTTGACAGCGGACCTTTAGTCCCTGAGTCCAGGACCGCTCTTCTCACTCAGGCTCTTGGCATAGCCCAAGCGGAAATGCCGGGGGCGGGTGCAGGGAAGGGGAGGGTGCAGGGAAGGGGAGGCAGGTGGTAGTCCAGCAAGGCAGGCGCCACCCAGTTGAGACTTCCCTAGAAATTCAAACTGGCTATCTGACAAATACCGGGTCCTTGGTAGCATTGAGTTTGGCTGGACAGGAAAAGCAGGCTGGTGGGATTCACAGTGAACAAACCTACTTAGATTTCACAAATTGGAGGAATTTGAATCTCAACTACCCCTCCTACTCTATGACCTTGAGTAACTTAATCTGTTCCTCGTTTTACAAAACAGACTGTTACAGTGCCCTCTGTGTAGAGTTTTTGGGTGGATCAAATGAGATATGCATTGAGGAAATACTTCGCATGCACTGGCATATAGTAAACACTCAATAAACAGCAGCAAGTATTAAGAATACTAACAATTACTATCAGTAGGGATCATGATATAAGAGCACATCATAGTGGGAGAAAGTGTGTAGCCAAGTGACAGAGTTAGAGGTTATAGAAGAAATGAAAGGAGCCCTGGCTGGTGTGGCTCAGTGGACTGAGCACCGGCCTGCGAACCAAAGGGTCACTGGTTCGATTCCCAGTCAAGGCACGTTCCTGGGTTGTGGGCCAGGTCCTGGGGGGCGGCGCACGAGGCAACCACACATTGGTGTTTCTCTCCCTCTCTTTCTCCTTCCTTTCCTCTCTCTAAAAATAAATAAATAAAATCTTAAAAAGAAAAAGAAACGAAAGGAGCTTCAGTTTCTCAGTCCTCTTCCTCTCCAATATGTTCACACAGAAACTGGAGCCCCTTTTATGTTCAGAGCCTTTTCCCTCAAGATGTCCTGCTATAAGAATCAGTGAAAATCACACCATGTGCTCTGAATTCTGGTGAATTTCCATCCATAAATTACTGAACAGAAAGAGATGATTTCACAAGACCTACAACATCTGAGGTAAGAGAGAAGGCAGCCAGAGCACCCAGGACACAGAGTGGGGCCCTGCTCCCCCCACCCCATCCAGGCAGCAGCCTGGTCAGGCGTGAACACAGCACCCCAGAGCCTCCACACCTGGAAAGCCTGGGCGGTAATCTCACCGTCACGGCGACACTGCAAGCGTATTCCCTCTCTGGGCTCAGTTTGTCTGCAAAATAAAGTGCTGGGCTAGCTGAGCTTTGCTGTGCCAACGAGCTCAGAGACCTTTACTCTCCAAGTTCATCTGCATGCGTGTCCTTACAGACAAATCCTGGCTTCAGCACCCCATCCAGGCCTTGTGAGTCAATTACCAAGTGCCTCTCTGGGTGCTGGCAAGGGGGCACAGGAGAGTGGCACTGGCTTTGATTTTCACAAAATATTTCACAGCCCTTCAGAAATCTCACCATAGAAGCTGGTTCTCACCAGTCGCTGTAAACTAATGACCAATCTTGCAGAGACAATGACCCAAAAGAGGTATCACCATTGGCCACCAAGAAGGAGATTAACTTTACAGGGAGAGAGGGGAAGATTAGCTTTATGGGCAGAAAGATAACAAGGGTAATATGCTTGGCCAAATACAAGCCTAGAATGGCTGTGCTGAGAGCTGCACTTTTGAATTTGAGAAAAACCTCAAGAGCGGTAATTAGACCTGAATCTTATCATCACTACTTAATAGATGAGTAATGTTTTATAAACACTTCCACATTCAAGGTGTCACTTAATTCTTATTCACAACAAACACCTCTTTCTGTCATAATTAGATGAGGGGCAAAAGATAGTTAAGAGACTTGCCCAAGATCCCACAGCTAAGAAGTGCAGGGCTGGCAGGCAAGCCACGGACAGGAGCCCAAAGTCAGTCTTTCCAAGCGTGTTCACGCCTTTCCTCTGCAGGCGGAAACAGAGAGGAGGACAGCACTTACGTGCACTGTGGCTTTATTGATATGTGTGATCCAGCACAGTAGCTAAGTCGGGAAGCAGCCCACTATGCAAATTTCAGAAGCGAAGTCCCCAAACATAAAAATAAATGCCATAGGATGCCATCCGGGAAACATCCCTGACGCACAGCTTCTGCTGAAGCAGTGGATCTCAACCAGGGTGAATGTGCCCTCCAGGGGACATCTGGCAATACCCGAAGACATTTCTGATCGCCACAAGAGGGATAGGCTACTGGCATGGTAGGGGGGTAGAAGCAAGAGATGCTGTTAAGTACCCTACAGTGCACAGGACAGCCCCCCACCCCCAACAAAGACTGATCTGTTAAAAAGAAGTAGACGGTGGATGATACTAGAGGAGCAGAAAGATAGGCCATGGTTTCAAAGAGCAAGACTCTCTACAAACACAAGGTGCATTAACATTCTGGACTTGGCTTTGGGTTCTTCCAGACTTGGCTCCAGCCCTAATTCACTGTGTGATGCTGGGCCAGTCTCTTAACCACTCTCTGCCCTATTTCCCCTGTACATCAAGGGGAGTGACGTTGTTTAACAAAGTTATGATGCTCAAGCATTCCTATACCTGATAATGGCCTTGGATTCTGGCTAAAATGAAAATTCCTGGGGGAGGGAGGTGGGTTCAGCTGGGGTGGGGTGGAGGAATGGGGAGAAAAGGCATACAACTGTAATTGAATAACAATAAAAATTTTAAAAAAAATTCCTAGGTTCTATTCTCAGAGACTCTGTATTTTTAAAAAACATTTCATTCATTTATTTTCACAGGGAAAGGGAGGGAGAAAGAGAGGGAGAGAAACATCAATGTGTGGTTGCCTCTCACATGCCCCCTACTGGGGACCGGGCCCACAACCCAGGCATGTGCCCTGACTGGGAACCGAACCAGCGACTCTTTGGTTCACAGGCCGGTGCTCAACCCACTGAGTCACACCAGCCAGGGCAGACTCTGTATTTTTAATAAGCACCCCAGAGCAGTCTGTTACAGACAGTTAGCAAATTTCATTTTGAATGGCATAAGAAAACTTGACCTCCAAATCCCCTGCCCCTTGAAAAACAAAAAAATAAATAAGCAGGATTCCTGAGTTTAAGAAATGGTGCCATCAGCAGCGAGGGGTTAATCAACAAGCCTCCTCACCTGTGGGAAGATTATAAGGAACACTCTCTCAAGGGAGCGCCAACTTCTCCAAGGCCAAGAGGACTTCGAAAGTAGGCCAACCATGAGACAGAAGCTAAGGAATAACTGAAACCACAAAAACAATGCCTCCACCCGAGAGGCTGCTCGTGGAACAAAGTCCCAACCACAAACACCCTAAAGAAGGTGGAGGAAGGTGGCAGGACTTAGCACATCACTTCAAATGCATTAGCCAACAAGGAGCATAATCATTCATGAATCACTTACAGGAGCCCACAGGCAAATCTGAGCACGCCGAGTGAAGGGGCTCATTCACTCATGGCAATAATTTGGTCCCCTATTAACTCTTCCAGGAAGAAGTGTCTGCAATGAGCAGAAGTTAGGGATCCCAGCATGCAAGGGGTAACTGAGAGCCACAAAGTGCTGGACATTCACTTCAGGCACCTGCTACGCTGACCTGTCTGTCTTCCAGACCCAAAATGAAAGCCATCCTCCGCCATTCACTCACAGCCCCATTCCCCACCCTCTCTCCTGTGCCTCATGCTCCCAAAGTATAAGGAAAAAACAGTGAATCCACGCCCTGGCTAATGAACCAACTCTAAACAGATTTGCACCCTGTTGGTTCCTTTTCACCTTTCACCTTCACCTAAGCATCCTCATCCTGTCCAGGTCCCCTGCTTAATCACCAGGCAAAGTGACACAGCCAGAGCACACCCTGGTAGCAGAAAGGGTGCTAGGTACACCCACAGGGGATTCCCACTGAGCCAACGTCACACACAAAAGGCCTGACACAGTCCTCTCATTTGTCACTTTACCCTTTCTGCTTCCATAAAGGATGTGGAGCAAACTCCTGCTACAATTATCCCCCAGCTTCTATACACATCGTCTCATAAAAGAAAACTGCTGATAGGCCATGGCAGGCACATCTCAC
The DNA here is from genome assembly GCF_022682495.2 of Desmodus rotundus. Classification (NCBI taxonomy): domain Eukaryota; kingdom Metazoa; phylum Chordata; class Mammalia; order Chiroptera; family Phyllostomidae; genus Desmodus; species Desmodus rotundus. The sequence goes on along the minus strand of NC_071391.1, from coordinate 33,701,090 downwards.
TCCTTGTTCAGGGAAAATCACTGACCATTAGAGTCACCTGTGGAATGTTTTTTAAATTATGATGCCAGAGCTCCCATCCAAACCTAATAAATCAGAATCTCTGGCACTGGGCCCCAGGCATCAGTATTTTTTAAAAGCTTCCCAAGAAATTCTAATGTGTAGCCAGGCACGGCATTCACTTGGCGAAGGCCTTGCAGGAGGGATGTAGGGCTCCACCTGGTTAAGCTAGAGTACCAGTGACATCCAGCTCCAGAGTGAATCTGGGGTAACAATAAAGTGAGAGAGAAGAAAAAGCCTCCTCTCTTCAAAAGGAGGGAAAAAAATCATCTGACGTGTAAAATTGAAATGAGGACTAAAGAGCAGAGGACTAGCTGGGTTTTGCCTCATAAATTCTTGTTTCATTTCAATCAGGCATTAGCACCATACCAGGCATGGAAGCAAGCAACAGCAATGATAAAACAAGGCATCTCATCTCAAAAGTACGCACCCGCTGAGGAGGTAACAGTGAGAGCATCCAGCAGTTCCTACTGAGGCAGGATCTGCTGGTGCTGACATGGGGGGAGAGCAAGGGGCTGGAGGAGGTCAGCCAGCCTGGGCTGGGCCCCGGAGATGCTTTGGGCTCCAGCCACGGTTAGATACTCCCACAGGTGCTGCAGGACTCAATTCCCAGTCTGTTTCCTGTGTGACTCTCTCCTCCCTGCTGGCCTAGTGCCAGTCAGTTCTAGAATGCCTAAGTGAGGGGACACAAGGGGCCTCTTGCTGCCCATGAAGTTGCAGCTATATTCATTTCCCTTTCAAATTAATATCCTACTGCCCCATAATAAAGCTGTCAGCTCCCAAGAAGGGGTGCTAAGAAAAGTGGCCACGGCTGTCTGGGCAGAGGGCACAGTGGCTGCTCAACTCCAAGGCGGGACCTTCCCCTCCCACACTGACAGCCATTTTCCCGTCACCAGAATGTGCTCAAACACCCCTCCCTGCCTGGTCGTCCTCCTTCACCAAGTATTACCACTTGGCCACTGCGCTTGGGACTAAAACACAATCCCTGCTCCAGCCACCTCCTTTTTTTCCAGAGAATGAATCTGATAGACCCGCAGTGTCAAAAGGAGAGCACCATTCTCAATGCTACCCGCCCCCACGAGTTCTGCAGAGGGCACGGGAGAGGCCGGGATGCTGGCTTCCATGGCGAGGGCACTCTGGGGTTCAGAAACCCTACCTGGCGTTATCGGCAGCAACTCGATGCAGGGACCGCCCTCCCAGTCGCGAAAGCAGTAGCCAGAGACCCTCAAGTTTCCTCCAGGGTAACATAAGGCTGGTGGCTGGAGCCGTGGTGGTCAGGCAGTGGGGAGAGGTGAGTGGGCTGCCTGCGGAGTGCGCAGCTCAGCTCGGCTCCACGCCACTGAGGGGAATCAGCAGCGGGTGAGGATTTAAAATGCAGACGATGAGATTTAGGTTAGATTCAAAGACGAACTTCCTGACAGAGGGGAGCACTGGAAAGGCTGACCCATTACTTAAATTTCACTGGAGAGCCACAAGAGGCCGATTGTACTGTGCGCCAGGAAGCGAGCGAGCCGCCTCTGTGCACAATGGTCAGAGGCAGGGACCTCACCCAGGTGGCCCACAGACCCCTAACCGTGTCCTGACCTCTTTGCTTTTTAATACACGGTACATAGAACAGCCCGATAAATCCCACCAATAAGCACTTTTAAATGTACTTATTCCTTGACCAAGGAATTCCATCCAGTTCTAGGAATCTAAGAAAATGGTTTTTAAAAAAAGTCAAATATTTTTATGTATTTTAAGGGAAAATTTGTATTTATGTATTTTAGTGGAAGCAATTTAAATGCCCAACTAATGAATGGGGAATGATTAACAGAAGTTTGTTACATGTAGTAAATAATTACGTTTTTAAGGAATATGTAATGGCATCATGTTACATGAATAAAACATATTAAACTGTGTGTTTTGGAAAAAGTATATGCACATTTCAAAAAAGAATGAAGAGCCCTGACTGGTGTGGCTCAGCTGGTTGGGTGGGCATTGTACCACAAAGCATACGGTGGCCAGTTGATTCCCGGTCAGAACACATGCCTGGGTTGTGGGTTCGGTCCCCAGTGGAGACACGTAACCAACTGATGTTTCTCTCCCTCTCTTTCCCCCCTCCATGTCTCTAAATAATAAATCTTTAACCAAAAAAATAAAAAAAGGAATGAAAAGAAATACACCAAAATATTAGCAATGGTCATCTCTGGGTATGGAAGTAAATGTTTTTCTTTTTAAATTTTCCATATATTCTAAAATAAGCATATTACCTTAATAATCAGAAAATGTAGACATAAAAAAAAAAAAAAAAAGAACAGCCTGTTCTCTGACGTACCTCAGCGCCATAAATCTACTTTATCTGCATGGCCATTATTCCCAGAAAGCACAACAGTGTCATTCAATCTTGTACTTGGCAAGGCAAACATATTCTTGCTTCCAAAATGGCTCGGCGCACCCACTACAGCCACCTGAAAACCACTCATCACTATTTCCCGCTGGGAAGCACAGCGTCTTCCCCATCAAAGATTCATGGGGCTCTCATTCTGCGGCCAGACCCTCCCTTCACATCCAATTACAATGTGCTTAAATGAGTCTGAAAGGCCATTGAGAAAGGTGGACTCCTGGAAAAAACTAGGTTTGCTGGATTAACCCTGAGAAGTCTTGAACTACCAGATTTAGAGACAGTCACTGTTTACCAAATGTCCACTATAGGCCAGGAACTGGGCAAGATGCTTTCACATACTTTGCAAAGTAGGAATCATTGGCCCGATTTTACACATGAAGAGACGGCGGCTCCAGAACTCACATCAACTTGGCTCAAATCACAGACAGAAAGTGGCAGGGCTGGGACTAAATGCTGCTCACCTGACTCCAGGTCGGGAAAACTTTCCCTCAGTCACCCCTAGCATTAGCGCCTTTGCAGGGAACAGGACGCAGACGGCACTTCTTCCTCCCAGACTTCAACCCCTACTCTCGGTACCCTGAGACAGGCACTCACCGGTTCTTGCCCAGTTGCTGTCTCTACCACTGCCCATGGACGCAAACACTCAGCCCCACGTGGACACCTCGATGACCCACTGTGGCTCAATTCCCCGACCTGCTTCCTGACCTTTAAGGGTGCCTAGAATGGAGAGACGGGGCTCACTAGCAAAGCCCTCTCTGGAGGTGTCTGACACGCTGAGAGGAACGGGTCCTATAGTTCACAGCAAAACCAGCTTCCGGGTCTCCTCTCGGCTCACATCTCCGAAGCAGCAGGCCTCTCGTCCCCTTTTACAGCAGGGAAACAGGTTGGAGAGTGGGCTGGCCTGTCCAAAATCTACCAAGCAGCAGAGCTAGCGCCAGCACGGGCCCAGTGAGCATTCTACCGCAGAGGAGAATACTAAGAACTTGGCTCTGACGTCTGAAAGTCTGAACTCAAACCTCATCCCCACTCCTTACCAGCTGTGTGGCTTTGGGCCCATGACTTAACCTAAGTCTCATTTTCCTCAATCACAACATGAAGAAAATAACACTCCCCACCCGGCACAGCTGTTGTGAGGATTAAATGGGATAATACATAGAGAAGAGCTAGCAGGCGCCCGGGATGTTTGGCTCTGTTATCACACAACCCTGAAGGCACAGCAGCAAGGCTTCCACCTTTCCTCGCACTATGCAAGGCCCACAGGCTTTAGCCTGAGAAGAGGGCCCTGAGTGACCTGCACCAACTTCGACGGAACCAGCTTTCTGCCTCAAGGCCTGGTCACTAGCCTCCCCTAGTTTCCGGTCTTGCTGACCTGACTTTGAACGTGCTCTTCTCTGCCTGCCCCACTTCATCCCTTAACTCCTCTCTCCTTCAGGGGCACCTCTGAGGTCAGCTCGTCGAGGAAGTCTCCCCTTCTCGCCCAGGCTGGATTGGGCCCCACAGATGCCTGGGCTCACGGCCCTGTCAGCGTGCCCACCACTATTGTCAGCCTTGGCTCCGCACTCTCCTCTCTCCCCTGCCAGCCTGAGAGCCCCTGAAGGTAGGGACTGTGCTATATTTGCTGTTGGGTCTCTAGGACCCATCTGTGTTGGGTTTCTTACTGCTATTGTAACAAATTTAGTGGCTTTAAACACAAATTTGTCATCTTACAGTTCTGCAGGTCAGAAGTTCAAATTCTGTTTTGTGCCTTAAATCAAAGTGTCCGCAGGGCTGCACTCCTTCTGGAGGCTCCGGGGGAGAATCCATTCCTCGTCCGTTTCGGCTTCTCCAGGGGCCGCACCACGCCCACCTCTGCTAGCACTGTGGCGTGTCTGCGTCTTCACACTGATGCTCTTATAAGGACTTTTCTGATTATGTTGGGTTCACCTGATAATCATCTGCCATCCCAAGATCCTTTACTTAATCACACCTGCAAAGTTCCTTTTCCCACATAAAGTAACAGTCACAGGTCCTGGGTATGAGACCACGGATGTTTTGGGAAAGAGACCACCATTCAGCCCACCCCACCATCACAGTACCTCGTGCGGAGCACACAGGCAGTGACTGTCTGCCTGGGGAAAGACCAGGCTCCAGGTGGCCCGAAACCACTGGGAAGTAGAACCTCATCAGCTGGTTTAGGAGGGACCCAAATCCTAGGCTACCTGTTCTGGCCAGACTCTCCCAAAGGGGGCGCTCTCTCCATAACCTGCAACTGGGTTTCTTCAGCTAACTTGCAACAGTCCACACCTACATACACCTTCATACTTCCACTCTACATAAACACCTGCTAGCTGATTCGAAGTATGGATAGAGAAATCAATCTCAAAACTCATCCGGTAATGGCCCTTTAGAAGAACTGACAGGCACAGTCCACATCTTCCTGGAGCTCACGACCCACACGGCATCGTCATAGGTGAACAGATGCCAAAAGGCAGCGAGATAAGGGTCCTGTCACTTAGCAGCATGACTTAGATTTGATAAACATTGCATATTACAAATACAGCACATTTTTTGAAATTCTATCAAAATGAAGCTTTAAGTTAGCAGGCTATAGCAGCAACCTAGCAACCCAGCCACATTTATTTCCACTTGAGCCTGGTACCTGAACAAGGTGTCAGAACCCAAGAGGGAGGACAGGGGCAGACGGGCTCCAGGGCTCACCCACCTTGTAAAATGTGGCGGGTGGCTAGGAGGAGCAATGGAAGGATCCCAAGCTGAACTCTGCCTCTCCAATCTATCCTGTGTGACCACAGGTTTGTTAAGCAACCTCTCTGAGCTTTATCAACATATACACAGCGAGCCCATTAATACTGATTCACAGGTAAAAACGTCTAGCAGGTAGTATGTATTCACTAGGAGGATGGCTCTCTTCTTCCTGCCCCTGAAAGAATAAAGCTGCAGGGCAGGTATATAAACCTTCTCAGAGAATGCAGATTGGTATATATGCACTGTTCCCCTAATGTTGTCCGCACACGGCCCACATGCCACCCTCATGCCACCCACACTGCCCGCACACAACCCGCATGCTGCCCTCATGCCGCCCGCACATGGCCCACATACCATCCTCATGACACCCACACCACCTGCACCCTGCCCACACACTACCTCCATGGCTTCTGCCACGTCCCCATCCAACCTGTACTTCCACTTTTCCTTTAAAAAGACCACACAGATTTTAGCCACATCCCAAGCGATAACTGCTGCCAAATGATAAGTTTGATATTCTGGCTGTGTTTGTCTCCAAACACACATGAAGAAAATTACACATGCTGTATAAAACTATTCAAGTACAAAACATTCACCCCTGTGTTAGCCTATGTCCTTTCAGTCTTTGAGTAACTCTGGTGGAAAAAAACCCCTGAGTTCTGGGCCCAGTTCAGCTTAGATTATGGATGCCCAGGTCATTTCCTTTCTGGGACTCAGTTTCCCCCAAATAAGAAACTAAAGAGGATGGTCTAGTCAGGGGTGTCCAAGCTTTTGGCGTCTCTGGGCCACATTGGAAGAAGAAGAGTTGTCTTGGGTCACACACTAAATACATAAACACTAACGAAAACTGATAAGCAAAAAAAAAAAAAGGTTTTAAGTAAATTTACAATTGTGTTGGGCCACATTCATAGCTATCCTGGGCCGCATGCATCCCAGGGGCCACGGGTTGGACACCCCTGGAACTTTCCATTTCCTCCCAGTGCTAGGAGTCTGAGATTATCAAGTGGTCCAAATAAGCAAAAGAATCCAAGCAGGGAAATTTATATAAAGGTAATGAATACCACTCAAAATATAATAATTAGAATCCTTCATCTCAAAGCCCTCAAAGGGAAAAGAAAGAATGGCAAAGAAGTGGACGCTACGTACCTTTCCTCATCTTGAAAGACTGACTTTGTGCTTCTCTTTTCTGGGATTAGTCATACTGGCAGTTTTTCATACGAGAGAGCACTTGGTTTTGACTTGGAGCAACCCAGATTTCCATCTCAGCTTGGGTGGCTATGAACTTGACCACCTGAGGAAGCCATTTATTTAACTTCTGTTTCTACAAGTGTTCACTAGGCTGTGTGGGGATTAAGTGTGGGTGGCTTGTCTGAAGCACCTGGGACAGAGCTGGACAGTGGCTGTTTGCTGTTATTATTTTGCCCCGACCGAATGGGTGAACACACATCTGCTTCTCCCACTTAATTGTAAACTCGCTGAAGGCAGGGATGCCTTGCTTACCTTTCTCTCCCTCATTGTGCCTAGCGCAGTGTTTCACATAAAACAAAGAGCTTGACCTGAATTTGTAGGGAATCAAAGCTTACAGAAAGAGTGCCCACTCCAAGACAGAAAACTGGATATGCTCAGAGATGTATAAAGAACAAACAAATCTTCCCTGACAAAAACAAATGTTCCCTCTTCCTAAAAACAGGCCTCAGAAATCCACCAAAACATAATCAGTGGTTGTCTGCGGTGCTTTGGCCACGATTCCCCCCTTCTATCTTCCTCCATAATATTCTAAATTTCCCACAATGTGTACGTAGTAGGAAAAATGGTTGAAATTATTACATGGATAAATGAGACTGCTTGCCTCTGAGTCAGGAAGTCAGAGACCTGGGGTGCTGTCTCCACCACTAACATCCGGCTACCTGGCCCTCGGCAAGGCACTCCACTTTCCAGGAAAAAGACAGGAACAACACTCCCTCTGATGACATCAGCAGGCAGCGGTGGGAGCCAGGGTGCCAGATCTGTACTGTGGAAACTGTCTCTCCCCACTGATGAGAGCTCTGGAACCCTTGAGCATGCCTGGACCCCCGACCAGGTCCTTTTCACTTTGTATTCCAAACCCTACCTTATTCCTTTACTTGTTTCACACCTTCATAAATATTATTGTTGCCATAAAAAGAAAGAACAGCCCACAAAGCTGCAGCCTTCTTCTCCCCTGTAAACATGTTAAAAAAGTAATGGGAACGAATTCAAGGCTCTGGTCCTAACGCTCCATTAACGAACACCACCGTGTTTAAAACACCGCCAGCTGGGAGTCCTCACAGGCTGTTTGTCCCTTTCTTCCTTTTCTTTTCTTCTTCTAACACATTTAAAACTTCCTACTTGAGTGTTCACTGGCAGATTGTTCAGAGCGGAGAGAAGGAGGCAAAACAACTAACAGAACCATCAGAAACAAAGACGGGCCCTTGAAAACACCAATCCTCACGGTTGGCTCTTTCCTCTGTCTACAGTCTCTTTCTCAAAAGGCACCATTAGGTGAGAGAGCATATGAGGGATGCAGTCCCAAACAAATGACACTTAAAGGTCCCAGCCAAGAAGTGCTGTGTCCCTAAGCCCCATATGAAGGGGCAGGGAGGACAAGAGAGAGGCACCAAAAGAACAGCCTGACCAAGAAGGACCTCTTTCACTCATTTTACAAACTTATATCCAGAACCAGCCCGGGAAGTAGGTCAAAGGAAGAAATGCAGTGTGTAAACATATTTGCAGAAACTTCATTTTATTCCCACTCTGGGCAGCAGTTTTTCCTTCAGATGTATGATCTCCACAGGAGGTTGGCTATGCAACAATAAGAACTACAATTCCTACCAGTTCAACCTCCTCATCGATAAAACGTGGGCGAGAACTAACTGCATCATACACTGTTGTGAGAATTAAATGAGCTAATACACAAAAGTGCATAGAACAGTGTCTGGCACACAGTAAGCTAGCCATAATTATTTGCATTCTGCTTTACAGTTTCGCCTATAGCATCCCATTTGATCTTAAGAACTATGTAAGGGAGGTTTCTTGATTCTAACAAGACACTGCCTTACAAAGAGATAAAAGGACTTGTCCAGAGTCATGCAGCTAAGAAGCTGTTAGGCATGTGGTTGCTCTTAGGACTAACATCCCATAATCCTGGTGGACCAGAGATAGCTGCTTTAGCCGGCGTTGGAACCTGTGACATTTCCAGTTCAACTGCGCTGCGCGCCTGCAGTCAAGGATGCGTGGGCCTCCAAGGCATCTCGGAGCACCTGAGGCTGGAAAACAGGTTTGAAGAAATATTCCAGGACAGCTCTCACAGCTGACCCTAGGAGCCTGGGTGTGGCCTCTGGGGTGCGCAAAAAATGGCATTTCTGACATTCTTATTTTTTTTTACATAATAAAGCAACTCCCAACTGCTGCTTCAAGGATCTGATAGTTACCTTTAAGGAATAAAAAATAATAGCTAGCCCTGGCTGGTGTAACTCAATGGATTGAGCACGGGCCTCCAAACCAGAGGGTTGCTGGGTGATTCCCAGTCAGGGCACATGCCTGGGTTGCAGGTCAAGTCCCCAGTCAAGGCACAACTGATGGATGTTTTTCTCTCATACCGATGTTTGTTTCTCTTTCTCCCTTTCTCCCTCTCTCTCTCTGTCTACCCCCCCACACCACCACCCCTTTCCTCTTCAAAAAAAAAATCAATGAAAACATATCTCTGGTTGAGAAATAATAATAATAATAATAATAATAATAATAATAATAATAGCTACCAATTAACAAGCACTGTGTTAAATCCTTTACAAACATCTCATGTAATTCTCAACTATGGAGGGGAGGGGTGGAGTGAAGAAGGCATCCTTACCCCTATTTAACAGGCAGGGGAACAGACTCGGAGAGGGACAGAGACACAAAGCTAGTAAACAGCAGAGACTGAGTTTGAACCCAAATCTGCAGAAAGTGCCATATGCCATTGGCCTCAACCTCTTGTTTTCATTCCCCTCACCCACAGGACACAGACCTGGAATACCAGCCTCTTTTCTCTTCACCAGAGACAGTGTAAACCCTCGGGAGGAATTTTGTGCTTTTGCGAAACAAGACTGCAAAGGCCACCAGGGTCTTTATTCCGTCTCTCTTGATCTGGTATGATTCAGAACAGACCTTCAGAGCACCCATCTCTCAGCCTGGGCGCTTTGTCCTTGTTCCGCTGCCCATCTGAGGAAGAGGCTCCCTGCCACAGCTCCTGCTGAGTGACACAGTAACAGCCACCACCAACCCCGGTGCCTCCTTTAAGAGGAAAGGGAGAAGACAAGCCCCGGAGCTGGTGTAAGAAGCAGGCTCCCCCTGTCCCAGGTAGCAGGGGCAGTCAGGCTGCAGGACAGAGGCCTCAGCTGACGCAGACTCACCACCGCCCGCATTAGGAACAGGACACATGAGGAAATCTCCAAACCTGCCCCGCTCAGTCCTCTAACCCTACAACTCATGCTGACTCTGATCTCCCCTTTAGTCCACAATCCCACAGCCTTTCTGATAACTGTCCCCCTTTCCCCACAACACTTGATGTCCTCCTGTTCACCTCACAGTGCCCAAGGACCCTACTACCCCCCCTTCTCTTTCCAGACTCACCTTGAGTAGGTACCCCAGGTAGTGGTCAGGCTATTACCAGTGAATACTCAGTGGTGATCAGCAGGTTGCAAGGTAAGCAGACATTAGATTATAGCCTTGGGCAGATTTCCCGTAACAGAAAAAACTTGTTCCTAATCAGGGCCATCTCCAAACCCTCAACTCAGATCACCAGGAGCTGCCGGCGGATCCCCAGCAGAATGAGGCACTGCTGGAGATGGGGCACTCTGAAAGCGCGTGTTGGGGGGTGGGTCCCACCAAGAGCACATGCAACAAACCCAGGGGGGAGGACAGGTACTGCAGACTTCCCGATAAACCAGCCTCTCTGCAGCCAAGCTCTCCTTCACTGTGTCCTCCCTGAAGGTTGGGTGGAGTAAGGTGGGAACTCTGAGCCATCAGAACAGTCCAGCCCTGAAGACCAGAGCCAGGGGGAAGGTGAACCCAGCAGGTCAAGTCCCTGAGGAAGGAGACAAACGTGGGCAATGACAGCAGCCTGTCTCAGAGACCCTCTCTGATGCAATGCACAGCCCACGGCAGAGCTTAAATCTCCCTCCCTACACTCCTTGGTCCCCAAAGTCCACCCTGGTCTATACACTCCTCATGCCATAAGCCCCTCCCCCTTTCCAAACTCCTCCCAAGAGTGTTAACTTCCAAGATGTGCTCATCTTCTCATCACACTTATTCTATAGACCCATCAAACCTTCAGTTTACAAGGCTGAGTACTCTATCCAAAGCTGACAAAGAAAAAAACAGTTTCCTAGGTCTCCAGGATACAATGCTGCCGGGGAGGACTGAGTTTGGCAACTCTCCTCTGGCCTGAGCCAGGGCGGAATCTCAGGCCTGCCTCCAACCAGCCTCCATCCAGCCCACCTGCCTAAAGCCAAGCCCCATCCACAGCCCTCCATGTAAGCCTGGGCCCTTCCATTCCCATTCAAAAGTGGTCCTCCCGGAAATACGCCAGCACACAAAGAGGACGCCTTGTGACACCACCAGCCCTCGAATCCACCTTCCCCCAGCCAGGGTGGGTAGGGAAACTGAAACCATATGAGTAGGCGCTGCATTTCACCTTGACCTCCTGCTTCCTCTCTGCTCTGAGAGCGGGCCCTGGGAGAGACAGGTCAGGTGACCACCTGGCAGGTATTTTTGCTCTGTTCACAGTCTTGCAACCAGTGCTTTGAAAACACACGGGAGGCCGGCCACTTGTTGAGGAGGTGCAGAGGCTTTCAGGTACTGGGGCTGGGACCGGGTAGCACTTTTCAAAATGCTTCCAGTGTCTCACACACCCTGCCTGGAATCCTGATCCAGAAGCTGCCCAGAGGCAGGGGATGGAGTGAGGGCTGGTTTCGAAAAGCAAAGGAGGAAAGGTAGAAGCTGGTTAAAAAGTAGAAAAAAATCAAGAGGCCCACTCCCTTTCCACCGGCTCAGGGGGCTGTGCCACAGATGGAGAAAGGGGAGCCCTTCCTTGACCCTGTGCCGTTCAATATCCTTCTCAGAAAATTGGCTGAGATACCTTGGGCTTAAACCTTGATTGTCAACGCCAAAGGGAGGGGGGGCACCTGCAACCCACCAATCTCATTTCCAGATTCCCTCATGCCAGCCTAGAGACATTAATAATTAACTTGCCTACCGGAGAGCTCGCCCGCCCGAGTGGCCATAAAAGATGAGTAATAGCACGGGAGCCCGGCCCCATGCCCTCGGGATTCTGGGCTCGGGGCTGAGACCGGCGCCTGGAACAAAGCCTCCGCATTCCTCCGGGAAGGTGTGCCTGAAACCAGACCTGTCACCGGCGGGAAGCTGACCCCTTACCTCCCCCACGGCCGGCTCGGGCAGGAAGGGAGGGTAGGAGGAGGGGCAGGCGCCCCAGCGCGGCGCGCGGGGCGGAACCGGTGGCTAAGTCGCCTCTGCCTACTCCCCTCAGCCCCGACCGACCGGTGCCCCCAACCAAGCAGATTTCGGGAAGCCGCGATGCCTACAGAGAAATAATCCTGTTACCATGAACGTAGGCTGTACTTACAGATCAATTCCCAACACAACAAGGAAGCTCCCTCGGCGCCCTTCCCTCTGAGTAACCAAAGCCGGGCGCCGGCTCGGTGAATTCTCTTGCAGAAACTCCAGCGGCGCGCTGCGGCTCCCACGCCAACGGCCGGCCGGGGACAAACCGGCTCCCCACACGCCAGCGCCCATGCACAAAAGCACCCCCAAATGCAGCCCAGGCACCCCGCGCCCTGCCGACCCAACAGCCCGCAGCCACCCGAAAGTTATGGCGCGGGGACACACCTGCAGGCCCCCCGCGGCGGCCCCAGCCAGCCTCCAAGGGCGGTGGGGCACGCGTCTCCGGGTGAGCACCGCCTCGACTCCATGCGCCCTCTCCACGAACCCCGGCCAGCCACCGGTCAGCAGCGCTGGGCCACAGAGCGCGCTTGGGCCTCAGTGCGCCCGCCGCGCATCGCGCGCCCTCCTCGTCCTCGCTAGGGCCTTCCCTAAGAGCCCACACCCACTTGACATCAGCGCGAATCAAAGCACGTGGCGCGGCGCCAGGCGGCGGCCCCCAGCGCTCCAGAGCGCGCCTCAGGTACCGCGGCTCCGCCAGGACAGCGCGTCAGAGAGCGGCACATTCCTCTTCTTCCGAGGATGCTGCAAGCTGAAGTGGGTAGGGAGGAGGAGGAGGGGGAGGGAAACTGGCGGAGGGGACTGGAACTGCTGCCAAACAGCGGCGCTGCTCTGGCGCCCAGCCAGCCACCAGCAGATCTTACAGCCCTTGACGCGAGTGCCCATGGACTGTGAAGACCAGGCTGCAGGTGACCTGGGTGGCTGTCCTCTCCCTGCCATGAGAGCCCTGACCTTGAATTCCCTTCCCCAGAATGACTCAAGGAGGCTCTCTCTAAGCACCCCTACTAAATTGCAGGGGCTCATTGTGCCAGGAATGAATGCTTGGTTGGATGTGGTTCTAACCCCAACACCCAGGAGACGGCTATGGGGCACCTAGAAAGCGGACCATACCCTCTGGCTTGCCTCTACATCAGCAGCCTCAGCTGTGTCTCCTTTTCTTCTCTCTTCTTTCAATGCCCTTGGCAATAAGGGACAACTCCCCTGGTTCTGCAGGCAATCAGAAATAGCACCACCCAGCAGCCCACACACACTTCTAATTCACTCATTAGCATCCATCCGAATAGTCAAACATTCAAGCATTTATTAAGGCCTCCTATGTGCCAGGAGAAACAGAAGATAAACAATGTTCCTACACTCATAGAGCGTTTAGTCAGGGAGAGAGAGAGCTTAAATAAAAAGCAAGGTAATTATAATTATGACAAGGGAATTAAAGGTAAGAGGTGCTGTAAGAATGCACACAGGGACCCTAAACTATCTTGGAAGTCAGGAAAGGCTTCTCTGAGGCAGCTGAGCTGCTGAGGCATGAAGAGAAGCTATCCAGGGGGAGGAAACGTTCAGACGGAGACCCGGGTTATTAACGTGTAAGCTCACTCCATTCACAGACGGAGATGATCGAGCAGAAGTGACCTGCCATGCCGGAGATCCCTTCGTCCAGGAGGGACATGGGACAGCTCGCAGGCCCCAGAGGAGAGCCTGGCCACCTGTCCAAAGGGGCTTTTGTATCTTTTATCTCCTGTTCCCTGAACCATGCTATCTCACCTCAGTGGAAGAGCTCTGAACAGGGGAATGGGGAGACTTTACTGCTGGCTCCAAGTTCATCATCAATTTGCTGTGTGGCTGTACAGAAATTCCCTCCACTCTCTGGTCTCACATTCTCTACCTGAAAGGAGGGATTGGATTAGCACAGTGTTTCTCCACTTGTTTTTTTTTTAAATTCATGCTCCCTTTTGGATAAATATACAAATGTCATTTCTATCCTGTAGCACAGGGGTGTCAAACTCATTTTCACCGGGGGCCACATCAGCCCCGTGGTTGCCTTCAAAGGGCTGAAATAATGTTAGGACTGTACAAATGGAACTACTCCTTAACTGTTAAGGAGCTGAAATTACATTCTGCCCTTTGAAGGCAACTGCGAGGCAGATGTGGCCCCCTGTGAAAGTGAGTTTGACACCCCTGCGTGGCATCTATGTCAAGCCATCAAATCATTTCCCAAATCAAAAATTATAATATTGAATAAGCTTTTAAAACTACATATGCCACTTAAGAATTAAGCAATATTCTGTCTTTAGATGCCTGCTGGAGATCACCTGGAGGAGTGAAAAAAGGTCTCCAAGTTCATGCTTTTCCTGTTACCGGGGGGGTCACTGTCCCTCCCACATGAACCCCTGGCCACCAGCACTTATCTCTAGTCTCGTTTCTGTTATTCTTTCCAGGAAAAACTGGCCAGGCAATGAACAGAAGCTCTGGGTCATCCAAAAATTGAAAGAAAAAAAAAAAGACATGTTGTGGAAGATTCTTTTGAATGATAATTTCCAGTAATGCTGGGAAACAGACACTTTGAAGGAAACAAACAACATTCCTGGGGACAATTTAGCAATAAGAATTAAAAGCCTTAAAAATGTGCATCTCCTTTGAACCACTGATTTCACATCTAAGAATTTACCCTCAAACATAAGTGTGGATAAACACAAAGATTTATCTGCAAGGATGTACATTTCACCATTTTTGTAACAGCAAATAATTGAAAACAATCTACCTGTACTCGATAGATTGGCTACAGTGGCATATATGCAACTTTAAAGATGATATATAGGCTGCTGAATCAAACAAAACCAAGGTTACAAAGCAAAAGATCCCAATTGTGCGCGTGCGTGGGTGCGGGTGGGGTGGGGCAGGGTTGGTAAGCACCTACCTACGGTGGGGCTGCGCTGTATCGTTTCTCTTGCTGGTGGACTCAGAGCCTACCCCCGGAGCAAAACGTGATGCCACTGTGACATTGACCATCACAGATGAATCTATTAACCCGTATTAAAGTTATCGAAGTTTAATATTAAAACAGAATGCAATAACCCTTGCAGGCAGGCAGGAACAGAGCCCAATTCTTCACCTCCATCTACCCACCGTTAACAATTTGACGGTGGCCTTGCACGGAGGATGGGGTTTTCCCCAGGCTCTTCATTTCGTGGAGACGTCCCACTTGTTCTTTCCTCGCATCTAGTTCGGTGGTTTTCAAACTTCCAAGTGCATAAAAATGACTGTCCATGGTGGTTTGGGATAATTTTGACTTAATGACATTTTTTCCCCTTCTACTCTGAGTTTGGAACCTAATCATTGTATGAAAAAGCTCAAAAAAAAAAAAAACCCCAAAATGACGACCATATGGATATTTACCAAAATGTTAACAATATTGGATTTTTATTTCCTTCCTTGGGATTTTCAAGTTGCCTAACAATAAGCATAGAATACCACGGTAATCAGAAAATAAAATGCTGTTTAAAAATAAGTGGGTTAAAAGTTCTCAAAAAAAATACCTTTAAAAGGGGTGACTCTGCCCATGCCCTTCGTGTCATTACCCTCTGCAAGCTCTGATACTGTCCCAGTCGGTGTCCCAACAGCCAAGGACAGACTGTACATCGTCGCTAGGATACCATGCAGGAAAAACGGGCAAGAAAATTATTTTTACATTTACCTCCTGGGCTGTGCTTATAATAATGCTTAGAAGCTCACACTAAAGGATCTGCAATGAAGCAGCCATGGCCATGAGCTAATGGATCTGTCCCTTACCTCTGAAGCTCTCTACCAAATAGTCTTAATAAGCTGAGAACATGTAAGATATATACCATTGGCCCTAAGGAGCAAGAACTATTCACCCTGCTTTTCCCAGACCTGGTGGTACCACCAAGCACACGGGCAAGGACCAGGAGAAAAAGAATAGATCATAAATCAGACGGGGCTAAACCAGCTGGACAATCTGTGCCTCAGTTGCCCTCTGAGGGAAACCGCCCAATAAAGCTCTACTTTTCTTTTAAGGGGGTGGATACAAAAGCACTAAGACAAAGTGAACAGCATCATTTCAGTGTAGGGTGTTATTATTTAAAGAAAATATATGCTGGCACTTTAGCGGGGATCTGGCTAGTTGTGGGTCCTTTGGCACAGGCTGATAAACAGCAAGTAGCCTCACATTTCAAGCTTTCTAAGAACCTAGAGTGCTCACAAACCAAGTGAGGGAGCCGAGGTGGGAAGGATAACTGTGCTGACTTTCTCTGGTGACATAACTCAGGAACTTCTAATACAGACAGAAAGCAGCTGGGATTGAAAGTCCGAGCTGGGGGCCCAGGTTCTCAAAACACAACGGGCAAAAGCCACCAGGGCAGGATCTAAGGATGAGGGATGATTGTGTTATTTGGCCTCTTTAATTCAATAATCACTTAATCCCCTACCAGGCATTGCAACTACCCAAATTCTCATCTCAACATAAAACGCATGACTTCCAAGCCAGCCAGAGCTGTCACTGGGTTACATTTTAAATCCACCTAGAGTCTAATAAAGCTAATTTTACTGTTATGGTGTCTATTAAAACACAGGGCCTTTGTTTAGAGAGTGAACAGAGGGGAGCAAAGCGCAGACATCAAGGGCTAGGAATTTTGATTATTCCAGAGTTGTTTCTGGTAAGGAAGCGGTAAGAACAAACCTTATCTTTAAAAATAACTTTAACAGAGTCCAGTGGACCAGAAGGTCCACTCTTGTACAACTATCCAGCCCCCTTGGGAGCAGGCCAGCCCTCCACAGCCCGGCAACAGCCTGGGGACAGAAATGAGGCACCCCGCTTCACCTCAGTGCGAAGAGCAAACACGCCGATCAAGGACGCCAATGGGCCTTGGAGCTAGAGGATCACCAGTTGGGAAAAAAGCCTGCACCCAAGTTGAAGACCAAAAGCCACCCAATGAGAGTTTTGATAAAATGAATAATTAATAAGTAAATATACAGGGAGGGGAAAAGTAGGTAGATAATAATAATCAATAATACAATAATGAATAAATAAATAATTTAAGAATAAACTCTGTGTTTCACATACTCACAACTGTACACTTACTTTGCCCACCCCTGGATAGTTTTACAGATTATTTTTTTAAAGCAAGAACAAAACACCCAGTTAGCTAGAACCAGTGATCTTCATACATTCGTTTTAATCAGAAAAACTTCAGGTGATTGTTTACAAAAGCAGATTCCAGGGGCCCATCCCCAGAGAATCTCATGGCAAAAGTCTAGGGTGAGCCCAGGAATCTGCACTTTAGCAGGCAGCCCAGGTGATCTGGCTGCTGGTGGTCTGGAGCCCACGCTGAGAAACTCAAAGCTAAAAGGCCAGGAGGACCTAACACACCTGTCTTCCCTTACCTTCTAGCAGGCATCCCCCAAACACCCTTGAATCAATTCACAATTGAAGCAGAATGAATCCAATCAATACCTCTTGTGAAACCTCAACAGAATTACAACAAAACGAGGGTGTGAAGAATGCCGGGGAAAAAAAATACAAGTAAAGGGAGCATAGCGCATAGGAAGTCCTCTAAAACTGGTATCTTATAAAAGGATGAGGAAGCTGTCCTTTTACTACCTGTCTAGTCTCACGTGTACTCATAAGCCAGGTGTAAACTAAAACTCCATGGACTCAGCTGGACCTGAGTTAAGATCTGGTCTTATCCAGCTGGGTGGGCTTGGATAAGTTTTTGGTTCCCCCCGCCCTCGCCGGAGCTACAGATTTCTCAACTCTAAAATGGGATTAAAAACATCTACCCCACATATTGCTATGGAGATGAAATCACGGAATTGCGTAAGTGCATGAGGCACAGTAGGTGCTAAACAAGTGGTGGCCCTCGTTCATTCTGTGAGTAACATTCACCGGGGCCTTGTAGAAGCCCAGCATTGAAGGCACAGAGTAGTAGCGAAACAGGCTGAGGGACAAAAAACAGATAATAAACAAGTGGGCAAATAACTTCAGAGATGGTATTTGATGGGTGCTCTGAAGGAAATACAACAGTCATGTGTCAGAGTGACATGGGGGTCCAGGGCATGTATAGCAACAGCCTTAGATGTGCCACTGAAACTAAGACTTAGGGGAAGAACAGTGTAGGCACGCGAATAGGTAGGGACGAACCAAACCCTTTCCTGCAAGGGAAGAACAGTGAGACCGCAGCTCACTGACCACTGGGGCGGGCAGTAAAAGATGAAGCAGGGGGTCAAATAGCGAATGTTAAGTAGGGCTCTAATACCTGGGGAGAATTTAGATTCTCTTCTAAATGCAGTAGGGAGTCATGGAAGGTTTTTAAAGAAAAGACTGTGTGATGGAAGAGGCATGATCTGATTTGCTTTTTAAAAAGACTTTTGTAGCTACTATATAGAGAAGGGCCAGGGGATCTGGGGCAAGAAATAAAAACTAACGTTTCTGCAGTGCTTAACTATGTGCTCTTCACTATCCTAAGAACTTTATATGTATGATCTCCTTTAATCCTCACGGAAACTTTTGATATGAGTACTATCGCTATCCCGATTTCACAGAGGCCAAAACCCAGGCACAGAGAGATTAGGTGACTTGCTCATCACAGTATGTGGAGGACCCAATACGCAAACCGAGGTGGTCTGACCGCAATGCCTTTGAGAGGAAGTGGGGAGACGAGGTAAAGAGACCATCTCGGAGTAGAGGCAAGAGAGGGCAGTAGCTGGCCAGATGGCAACGGTGACAATGCTAAGGGGGATTCAGCTCTGCGAAGTGTCTTGGTGGGGGGGCCAACAGGACTTCCTGGTAGGATTTATGATAGGGGTAAAGGAAAGCGAGAAAAGCAAAGATGTCTCCCAAGTTTGGGGGTTGAGCAATAGAGAGGATGCCTGGGCAGTTTCATGGGAGGATTAAGCCTGGGGGACGAACAAATCAAAGAGAAGTAGGCGTTAAAATGAATCAAGCCCTGGCCAGCGTGGCTCAGTTGGTTAGAGCATCAGCTCATAAATGGAAAGGTCATGAGTCTGAGTCCTGATCAGGGCAATGACTAGGTTGAAGGTTCAGTCCGCAGTCAGGGCATGTGCAAGAGGCAATCGATAGATGTTTCTCTCTCACATCAACGTTTCTGTCCCTCTCTCCCTCTCTTCCCCAACCTCTAAAATCAGTAAGAACGTCCTCGGGTGAGGATAAAAAAATAAATAATGAGTTAAGAACTCTGTTTTGGACGTCTGAGGTTTGAAGTGTCTATTAGATGTCCAAGTGGAGACACCCAAAGGCAGTGAACTGTAGCAGCCTCCACTCAGGGAGAGGTGAGGGCTGGAGATGAAACCAGAGGTATCCCACCATCCCGTGACTCCTTACTCAGTGTAGGTGTGTTTGTGAAGGTTGAGAAGGAGGGCTCCCTCTGGTTGGTTGGAACTAGCAAGAACAAAACTGCATCGCAGCGCAAGAGATGCTGAGCAATTCCAAATTGCTCTGAGACTAAGCACCCTGTGCAGCCCATGGACTGTGTCCAGTGAAGTCTTCAACCCGGCCCCATCCTCGAAGCCAGCCCCCTGGGAGCCCCTGTAGGCAGCATTCTTTCAAGATGACCTCCGGGATGCCAGCTCTCCACAAGGCAACACAGAGTCTGGAGGTCCTGGAAGAGAGGCTGGAAATAGCAGCCATGCAAACGCAGGTTATCAGGCATCCTGCCGGCTTATGAGAAGGGGGCTTCTGCCCAACTCTTCCACTTCAACACTCCTTTTTCCAGTCACCCTATCACAAAGCCTCTCCGGATGTGCGTCCCTGGAACTACTCACAGGGCCTGAGACTGATGATAGTGAAAGGGCTTCCAAAATAAGCTTCCCACATTCAGGCTCCCCAGATGCCAGGCTGGTGTCCAGGCTACAGAATTTCCAGAAAAACAGCAACCTGGCTTGATAAAATGCTGTCGGTATTGACACCTCCTTGGCTCAAAGGAAGTGGGTGTGTGCTGGAGGTCAGGTAGAGGTTGGAAGAAAAAGAGGCAATTTTTAAAGTTTAGCTGAAATGTCAGGAACACGAAGCAGCCCATGTTTACACAGAGCTTTCCAAAGCTGAGAGCAGCTTCCAAGTAGCTTTAAAAAAAAAAAAAAAAGGCTACATCAACTTGTCCAATGCAATCAGAAATAGTACCAGGCTGTTCTCACTCTCCTTGTTGCCTTAGGTTTAATCTCCTAATATAATTTATACTCTCACTGGTGCTGATTATTTTATTTTTTATTCATTTTTTATCCATATCTCATAAGCTGCCTCAAATCCACTGTGGACTAGGATAAAACAGTTAAGAGAAGTAGATACCATATTTTGCTGTGTATAATGTATACTTTTTTGCCTAAGTTTTTGAAGGAAAAATGAGGATGTGCATTATCCATGGGTAGTACTAATTCCATATCTAGATAAATGTTTTTAATTCTTTTATTTATGCTTATGCATTAAAAGTGTACCTCTACAAAACAATGATATCCATATGCAAAATAATACCCTTTATAATACAAAAAATAAGTATCTAAATATAAGTAAATGAATTAATGAAAAAATTAAAAGATTTTTTTTCCTGAAAGTTTGAGCCAAAACATGGGTATGCATTATACACAGCAAAATATGGTAAATAGCACACAGTCTTGATATATTAAACTTTCAGATCCTGACATCAATTAAGGTTGTTTCTTGTGGATATTAATTGGAGGTTAGAGGAAGGAAATACCCAAAATAATAGTGTAAAACACTTTTAAAATTTGGTCTGCTTTTGTTAAAAAAAAGAGAGTCTAGCAATAACTAGCACCTGCATTTTTCATATTTTTTCTGTCCCAAACTGCCTAGGTAGTAATTTACAGGGAAAGTGGGTGAAATCTTAGGTCCTACCTGTATGTGGAAGCTTTTGTGGCTCCTACCGTAAAAACCAGAAAAGACAGGACGCCAGGGCAATAACTGTGCTACTTCATCTTGCCAATGAGACTTGTCAAAGCCACAGGAGGAAATCGGCTAGCCGCAAAGCTGGGATCTACAGGGCCTTTTCCGGGCTGGGGAGGCACAGGCCTGTCAGCGCCCACTGCTATTCTCAGGTGGCCTTCTCAACGCAGAGAGAAGCGTTTCAATGTGAAATCGCCAGCAGTCTGGGCATACGACTTTGGAGACATAAAAATGATTAGGTTTTCTAAATCATTGACATGAGCCAAAATCCTTATTGAGACTAGAGGGCCAAAGATAGAATGAAAGCCTTATCACATTTACAAAGAGCCCCTTAAGTACCTGCTTCCGGAACACTTTCTCTCTAACATAAACCTGAATGTAGCAATTATTCAGCTCCCCAGGTGTAGGCAGCAAATGTTTTTGAGAAGGATCATTTTCCAGGGAGCAAAGGGAAAGTGGTATTTTTGACCTGCATTTTCTATCACCAGAAGTCACTGGAACAGTAATCTGGCCACTCTGGAGCAAGCAGTGATGACAGATGCTTCTAATGCTCACCCTGAGGACTTGCAACCTTCTGGAAGAACAGACAGATCAAATTATGCCTTGTTGCAGTTTGAAATGTGTTTTATTGCCTTCTCATGTTCTGAGGGCTGACACTCGGTGCAGTACCCGGCAGGTGGCAACACCGAGCCATGAGACTATCCCATTTGCCAGTCTTCCTGAATAAAGTTTAATATCATAATAAACCCTACTCTAAATATTAGGTCCCTATTAAAATAGTCACAGCAGGCACACAGTAATTAAAAATACACGCCTGACAAATTCGGAATCAAATGTACTTCCTAGCATGCCGTCACGCCACACCTCCACTCCCCCAGTCATTGCGCAAATCCAATTATTCCTCAAGACGATGGAATTGTGCCTCCCTTCTCTCTTTTCTCCCTAGTGACTTTTGTGAAAATAATATTCAACTTTCATGAGCCTGCACTTCAGGAGACAGTGTGACAAGAGCAATAAACACGTTCTCAGTGCACAAAAAAACAGGAGAAATGAATTCTAAGACCACCTCTGCCAACCCCAGGTGTGGGCTTTCTTTCCTCAAACTCCAGAGAGATCGGAATGTAACAGCTGTCAGAAAGCAGCCACGGCCTCTGCCAGAAATACCCTCGCTGCGCAGCTCTAATTGCCAGGAGATAAAAACCCATAACTCACACAGACACTTGTGGCTCGGGTTCAGACACAGCGGGCAGCAAGGAAAGAGCATACGCTCTGCAGTCAGACAGACCTACCTTCTGACTCTTACCAGCTATGTGACCTTGGGCAAGCTGTTTGCCTCCCCTGAGCCTCAGTCCCCTCCTCTGCAAGGACCAGCAGCTACGGGTACCAAGTGCCAACTGTGGGATTGGGCATAGGGCAGGTGCACAAACAGTGGAGTTGTTGTTATCATTAACAATCTCTGAAGGGTACAGCGGAGGAAAATGAACTTGGAGATAATCTTGAGAACCATGCTGTTCAAGCTCTCTGGACAAGAGCCAGTTTGCATCCTTCAAAGGCCCTCAGTTGTCTGTGAGAGTGCTACTAGGATCACATAAACTCCCCAGCTGCTTTTGCCTTATTTATTTGTTCAAACAAGTGTTTACTGTGGGATTACAGTGTGCCAGGATTATGTCAAGTAGTGCGGATAATACAGCCCATGAGACTCATAATATAGTGGGGAAGACAAGCTTTCAAAATAATCTCACGAGTAGATGTAAATGTACATCTGAGGTAAGTACTACAAAGGAGAGGTACGTGGCCATCTGCAACGTGGCCACCAAAAATGAGGAAGCTGGCCCAGTCTGAGGAGATGCCAGATGACAAGGGCTTTATGAGACAAAGAAGGAAGCTGAAGAGAACCTTGTTCTCCACACCTTCGGTGGGCCCTACATAAAAGATTTAACTCAAAGGAACAAACTAGGAAGCACTCAGCTTCACCTTAAAGACTAGGGTGTTTTTCGTCTCTAGTCGTAAAATCCAGAAAACCTACTCTGTCCCCTTTTTGTTTTTGCTGCCAGGACGCTCCAAGTCAAATGTGAAGCTCAGCAATAAGGCATGTATATTTATATTCTCCCCATTCCCTGTGGCTTATCTTCTTCATCTTACTTATATTTTCCCTAGTCCTGAGCTCAAATTCCTATTTTCATTTTTTCACTGCATCTAGTGTCCATGAATCTTTGGTGGACGGAGGCAGGATACAAATAGAGATTTATTAATGCTCTTCTCAGGCTAAGGGGCAGAGATGGAAAGAATTAACAGAGCGCCCCTTTATGTCCCTGCCTGGCGTGTTCCCCCAGAAGCAGAGAAAGGCACATGGCCTGGTCCAAGTTTATACAAGCAGTGCACTTCGTGTGATTTATGTGATCTAGCACAACTGTGCTTTTCCCCCAGAGCAACTTTATCACGTTACACTTCTACCCTAACAAGCAACTCTCCTTCTGCTCACTTTTCTCTGAAACATTCACTGACCTATATATTTAGCGAATCTACATTCTGGATATTCCAGGACAGGTGTTCCCACCTTCCCATCCTCCTTCTCCCCAATATTCTGTTTAATACAAGCAATTCTAAATATATGTAACTGGCCTTTTTCCCTTGTACCTCTGAGAAGCATGACATACGAGGTCTGTATGGAAAAAGTCCAGCCATTGTTAACATAACAAGAACAGTTTAACCAACATCGATGTAACCTGGCAGCCAAGGAGAGTGGACTGGAATGCGCATGTGTGAACAATGACGACCTCACTGTACTAGTCAGTGGGGGCCGTAGACACTGTTGAGTGAGCACGTGTACTGTGTGGCCGTCACATTCAAAACGACTGAGCAAGTAGAGCAACAGATCTGCATCATATTTTGCGTTAAGGTTGAACATTCCTCTGCAGAAACTATTTGGATAATTCAGAAGACCAAAGCTATGGGCAACTGGCAGCTTCATCACGACAACGTGCCTGCTCATGCATTGTGCCTCAAGCAGAGTTTTTTGGCAAAGCATGAAATCACCCAGATGACTCAGCCCCCTACGACCCAGATTTGGCACCCTGTGACTTCTGGCTTTTCCCAAAACTAAAATCACCTTTGAAAGGGAAGAGATTTCAGGCCATTGATGAGTTTCAGGAAACTACAATGGGGCAGCTGATGGTGATTGGGAGAACTGTGTGAGGTCTCCAGGTGCCTACTTTAAAGGACACAGAGGCGTCATTGTCCTGTGTACAACGTTTCTTGTATCTTGTATCTTCTTCAATAAATGTCTCTATCTTTCATAGTACATGCTGGATACTTTCTGGACAGACCTCATACACATACAAACCCTTCATCAGACCATACAGCACAATTTTTGGATCAGAAAACAGTCACTCTCCTCTTATGATGAATTAACATTCCCATGTTGAAGGTTAAAAGCAGAATAGAGATGAGAAGGGGGTTTGGGAAAGGCCATTACCTTTTTTCAATTTGCAATGTATCTATCTGCACCTCCTTAAAAAAAAAAAAGGATGTGCCCTGGCTCAGTTGGTCAGAGTGTCACCCCGAACACCAGGGCTCCAGGTTCAACGGTTGGGGTGCAAACCAGAGGCAACAAATTGATGTTTCTCTCTCTCTCTCTCTCTCTCCCTCTCTCTCTATCTCTCTCTCTCTCTCTCTCTCTCAAATCAATAAACATATCCTCAGGTGAGGATTTTTTTTTTTTAAGGATGTTTTATGAGTAAAAAGTCCGTATCTTGCAGAAAACTCCATCCCTCTTCCAGGGAAGATGAAATCTTTGTAAATGATTATTAGACGTAATTCCAAGAACTACAAATTGTAGCTCTTCTTTTTGGTCCTGGCCCACTTTATACAATGAAAACTTTAAACTGTCTCCCCCAGGAAAAAAAAAATACATAAACACAATACTGGATATTTTGGGGGGTTCAAGGACCTCCTGAAAGTCCATTCATGAACGTCTTAGGCAGACTCTCCCTAGGAACAGAGCAAATACCTGAGGGGGCCCGAGATGGGGGAGAGGCAAGAACACATGAAAAAAGGTAAATGCTATAAATAAGTTATATATATTGCAGATAGACGCTATGAAGGTTAATTAAACGTGAAATTATTTTTTAGAATTCACTTTAGTGTTTTTTTTTAAGTGAGTCGATTTAAAGAAAAACGCTATATAGCTAATGCAAAAGTGCGGAGGTGGAAGGCATGCCTAAAATTTAGGGCACACTGTAGAGGGGAGTCACAAAATCTACGTTTAAAACCCTGCAATACAGTCTAAAAGGCATTGCATAGGTGTGCAAACCCATAGACTACACAACACCAGCAGGAAACCTAATATAAACTATGGGCCTTGGGTGATTATGGGGTGTCACTGAGGGTTCACTGACTGTAACCGATGTACCCCTCTGGTGGGGGATGTTGATAAGGAGGGAGGCTGGGGGGGGGTAGTGCTACATAGGAAATCTCCTTACCTTCTGCTCAGTTTTGCTGTGAACCTAAAATTTCTCTAAAAAACATGTATTTTTTATTAAGTCACTTTCATAAAGCAGCTCATTCAAGGCCACATTTTTTTCCTTTTCTCTTCCTTCACATTCCTCAGAACAACGAGCTTGGCAACACATAGGCCCGTGTCACTGCTCCCCCTCCGGGCCTGCCTTCTGTGACGATCCAAAGGATTCCTGGTTTGCTGCAAAGGCCATCAAAGGGAAAAGGCAGCCCTGGTCCAGGAGAAGCACATGGGGTGAAAGAGCTGGGGATTTTCCTGAGCTGCTGGCAGAGATTAATTGACCGGCATGAGGTGACAAAGACCAGATGCATCTCCCTAACATCCGGGATCTGATGAGACCCAGGCATCTCAACAGGAAGTGAGCCAGAAACCCAGGATATTCAACAGTGGTGCCGGGTTTGCCAAATCAAAGCCAAGGCCACTGGGGGCTGAGCAAGGAGGACAAGGAAGGACCACGGAATGGGTCTGTCTGTGTGGGTCTGTCTCCCCCTTCGCAATCCATCAGCATCTTAAAATTACTCACTCCACGTGCATCTTCCCTGCTGGGCTAAACCTTCCAAGAGGAGAAGGACCACTTGTGTCTTCTTCTCAGCTCTGTACATCCAGGCCCTGGCCCAGTGCCCAGCACATAGGAGGCACTTTGAGGGAATGAAAGAACCAGGCTACTTCTGGCAAGGGGGAAAGAAGCTCTCACGGCTCCTCTCTCTGCCCTCTGGTGGCTAGCAGGTGCTCCATGCCAGTACGTGCTCAGGACCTCGTTCTTTGAAGGCAATTAAACTGCCTGACATACCAAGTTTTGTTTTTTTTTAAGATAATTATCATTTTTTAAAAAAAGAGCAAATGGGTCTAACAAACACAGTGCCCTTGCCTTTTCACGCCCTGTAGGCAAGTCCAGGGTGGCAAATGAAGCTGGAGGAGTGATTGAGACCAAAATTAAAAGCTGGTTGTGGCTTCCCCAGGGCTGGCCAAGGGGGCCAGACACAGGCACACTCCTCTGCTAGCCAAGAAGGGGACCTAAGAGTGTGTGTGGCACCAGCACCCAGCTGCCCTGACTCTGGGTCAGCGATGTGGCGGAGGAGTGTCATGCCTCTCTCCGACTCAGCCCTGGCGCCTGCCTACAGGAAATGACCATACTCGGGAGAAGGAAAGTATTAGAGGCAATGTCAGAGTGAGTGCCCCGCCTGGCTGGGTGGGACAGCAAGCCTCTGAGGTCATCAGCCGCCCTTTAGAAATGGGCGCCCCAAGGTGTTGGGGTGACAGGGTGCCATTCCTGAGGGTTTCCTTACCCAGTTCCATCAAATGCGGATGAGCAAACAGAGGCTCCGTAATCTTAGAGCTGGAAGCAATCTTCAAAGCCACGAACCCAGGCCCTTCCCCTCACAACATCTCTGCAGACTTGTTTTCCAGCTTGGATACCTTCACTGATGAGGGACTCACTACCTGTCAAGAAAAACGACTCCATCTTTGGGCAGCTCTAGTGAAAGTCTGGCTCTCTATTGTTCTTCTCTTAAAAAGAAGGTGGTTTCCAAGGCACTCATGAACAATCTAGCCCATGGAGAGGGGCACCAGAGGAGAATTTGATCCAATTTCCCCTTCCACTAGTCTGGGGAACTCGTGACTTAGAACACTGACTTCGGGAATCTCTAGAACTAGAAGCAATGACAGCTAACATTTACCGAACACTTACTACGAGTCAAGCATATGCTAAGAGCTTTACAGACATTATCCCATTTAATATAACGTTTAATAGTCACACTCTCATTTGAACAAGACATTATTTATCAACTTCTTTACCTGAGAAAATGAAGCCCCAGAGAGTTAATACTATTTCCCCAAGGTCACTGAGTGAAGAGACAGATGTGCTAGGAATAAAACCCAAGGTTTCATATTTGCTTTGTTTTGTTTAGCAGAACCCTTTTTAAAAAATAGAATCTTATTGTCAAAACCCAATAAATAAAATGAAGCGGCGCTGTGGGAAGACCCCTCAGGCAGTACACATACTCCGATAATTATAATTAACAAACACATCTTGAATTTCTCTACTAAAAATTATCTCTCTCTCAAAGGGAGCTTTGTCTCTGTTCACTGCTGTGCCCAGTGCTTAAAACAGCACCTGACACACCGAAGCCACAGAACAGACATCACTGACTAAATATAACCAACCTTTCACAAAGTGTTCGTGACATCCGGGGTACTGTTCTAAGGATCTTACAGGTCTTAGCATGATCAGCCTCACAACAGGTTCTATTATTCCCGTTTTACAGATAGAAAACCGGGCTCAGAGAGGTCAAATAGGTTTCCCAAGGTCACACAGCTAGCAGGTAGCAGAACTGGAATTCAAACTGGGGTCAGACTCTGTGTCTCTTCAACTACATAGAAACATTCTGTTCCCTTAATTACAAGAGAAAGATCTGAGGTCCAGAGAAGAGAGACTGTTTGCCACCGAAAGAGTTAATGGCAGGGAACCTTGATCTTCAGCTGGGCTTTTACTGTCGACTATTTCTGTACCCTGATGTCTATCCTGCCTGTTTACTTCTCCTTTTTATGTCTCCTCATCCCACCACGAGGCAGACGTGAGAGTTTGAGCACTGCCACTTTCCAGATGAAGAAACTGCTCGCAACTCCCAGGAACGCTGCCATTTAGGGAGAAATTCAGTGACCGGTGCCCACTCCCTCTTGGCCATTGCTTAGGAGCTAAATCTGCTTTTCTCAGCTTGGCCATGTGAGTGCCTGGCTGGGCCTCACATGCTGTAATCATAACACAACATCAGGGGAGAGAGAGAAGACAGAGGGCTAAGGAGAAGCCAAAAGTGATAAGAGAGCAGAGCTCTCATTGCTATTTCATAGCAGTTTCACCCCCAGCCTACAGTTAAAAAATGAATCGCAGTGTCCACTGTAAACTGGTGTCTGGGCTTTGCAGCACTGCAGTAAAAATCCAATCTAAGCAAAATAATTTCACCACTTAGGCTTTTTTCTTGCCCCTCCTAGAAATGCTAGAAGACTCCCTTTTCAAACAGTAGAGAAGCCACAGATGCCCTTGAGAATGAATTTCATGAAATCCCCACTTTAAAAAAAGCACCGTGATAACAAACAGCACTGCAAACATCCAAGGTTGAGTTCAATGATACAGAATAACTGTTCTAGATGTAAAACCTACCCTTTGAATTTGCAAACAAGTAAACTCTGTAAACCTAAAGCACTGTCTGATGAAATATAAGGTGAGCTACCTGTGCAATTTAAACTTTCCAGAAGCCACATTAAAAAGTGTAAAAAGAAACCAGTGGAATTAATTTTAAGAAAATACTTTAACTCAATATATCCCAAATATTATCATTTTCAATATGTAATCAATATCAATCAAAATTGATACATTTTACATTCTTTTTTAATTTATCGATTGGAGAAGGACAGAGAGAGAGAAACATTGATTTGTTGTTCCACCTATTTATGCATTCACTGGTTGCCTCTTTTATGTGCCCTGACCGGGGATGGAACCTGCAACATTGGCGTATGGGACGACGCTCTAACCAACTGAGCTACCCAGCCAGGGCCTACATTGCCTTTTCCAGTATTATTCTATATCTGTTACGTATTTCAAATTCACAGCACATCTAAACCCAGACTAACTGGATTTCAAGTGCTCAAAAGCCACGTGTGGCTAGTGACCACCCTTTAGGACAGCATGGACCTCACGCGTTCCAGCCCCAATCATCACCGGCACAGTCTGGCACAGTCCCTCCCTCCATCTCATCCCTGTCAGGGTGCAGACAGACCAGACCTTGGCATCAGAGGCTTTTTAACAGCAAAGAGTTCTCTGTCAGGCCAAAGCACAGGCTCTTGCTCCTTATTTTAAGACATTATATCCTGTCAGAATCAACCACAGGCTTAAGAGATAAATGTCTGCAGGTAGTAACTCTGATTACATCATTACGGGAAGGACGGGTAGAAAGGATTATTATAATGAAAAAGATAGACATGATAATCCCTTACATCAATTGAGCCCACACAGAAGTGCTCACACCCATCACCTCCTCAAATACCCAATAACCCTGGCACTCCCAAGAGCCACGTGCCCAGGAGGTCACCCAGGTGGACAGCGGCAGCACCAGGAGAAACTAAGCCCAGGGACTGGCATCAGAGCTCCGAGTTCTGACCTGGGTTCCCTAGCTGAGCCACAAAGCTGAACTGCCTAGAAGCATTTATTTAGTCACAGACCCCCAGGCCTTGCTCAGGTATACTGGAGCAGTCTGGGGAGGGAGAGAAAGGCAGGACCCCAGCATACGCCTTTTGCCTCTCTTTGGGAATGACCACACCACACCACCTTGCAAGCTTTAAAACGTCTCTCCTTTAAAAAAAAAAAAAATCCACTGCACAAAAACCCACACTCGACAACACAAGGTATTACTCTCCATCTATTTCCTTCACTAAATCGAACTGCTGGAGTTATTCCTTTCACCGAGGCATGGCACAATAGAAAGGTTTTTAATTGGCTGAATTCACACTGAGCAAATTGTTGAAGATGGTTTTCTTTGCATTTTCAGTGGCTTTCATCCAAGAATCTTGGAGAAAATTCCTTCTCTGGCTTTGATGATAACCGCAACAGCCAATATTTATCGAACAGTTACTGTGTTCCACAAATTCACATCACCTTCTTTAATCCTTTACCACGACCCTATGAGTTCAGTGCTATCACTGTGCCTCACCCAGTTAACAGAGGAGGAAGCTGGGGCTCAGAAGAGTTAGTACTTTTCATCGAGCTTAACTTCAAGGTCTGTATAAGGCAATCGTGTCATTATTCCTCCTAACACTGAAAATCGCTAGGTTTCTTTCCAGGACCTAGTGTGTTCTGACCTTACAGACACTGGGGGACCATGAACAGATCCAGCCCATCTTCACACGGGTGCTCTTCCTCTGTCGTCCATCAGCCCACGTAACTTGCTCTGTTCTTGACTGTTGTCTGCCTACCCCAAGGGCCTGAGAGTTGCATAAGGATTGTACTTCTCTCTGTCATATGTATCTCTGTACCCACGAAGTTCACAAGGCCCTACAGTGCTTGGTATAGATACAAACCTGACGGGAGGGAAGGGAGATCTAGACCTGTGGAGTTTATCAGCTAGATACACAGAAGCTCCGTAAGATTTTCTAAGCGGGGGCAGGATAAAAACTTTGGTCCAGGAGTACCTGGGACTCTCAAGTGTGAGGGGCTGCAAAGTGACATGGGGGCAGGGGTGGGGGCAAATGTGTAGGAGGCCCTAGACAGCAGATCTGAAGGGAAGAAGGCACAGCACCTGAACACAGCAAAGTCCACATTAAAGGCCAGTTTCCAAAGAAACAGCGATCTGGGCCTAGGAAAAGGCTGGACCATGGGCCTGATCAGAAACAGAAGTCCTACAAAGTCTCCTAGTTTCACTGTCTGGCTTTGAAAGACATCATGCTTTGCTGTCTCATTTAAGTACTGGTGGTTTTGGTTTTGTTTTTAAGGGAAAAAATATTCTCTTCTTCACAATCCAAGTCCGTTCATGACTGAGCCACGGACAGGAACCAGCTGGACTCCCTCCACGGGGGTATCTCGGGCCTCGTTTAGGGGTAGCTGGCTGGCTCCACCAGGGGGAAGGTCCTGACTTTCCCGAGTCCTCCTCACGGGGGCAGCAGAAACCGCCTGTGGCACCACCCACACGTTTCCCATCAGGGCACCCCAGCTGCCCTAGCCCTTGTCCTGCTGTCCTGCTGGAGGCTGAAAAGTGGGCAAGGTCTGCCAGGAGAGCTGGCACCTCATCCGGTCAGCCTGAGGCTGAGGCTGAGGCTGAGGCTGACGCTGAGGCCTCTGGGTTTTCTCCCAGTGCCTTCCCCCAAACAGCCTGGTCACTGGGTAACCAGCACTAAAGAGGGCTGGGTACCCCCAGCTGCCAGGGCCCCCAACTCTAGACCCACCCCCACTTAAAATGTGAAAGTCTCCTTCCTTACTTCATATCACAGGCAGGGTAACATCAACCTTAAAGTTTGGTGGGGGGGGACTTTGAAATTGGATTCTGACTCTTGTTAGGGTTTGGGAATCACTGGAATTTTTGTTTGCTAGTGTTGACTTTTTTGATGTGTTCAAAGAATTTCACTTCAAGTGTCTCCCAAGAGGTTCACAGAACGGGGGACGCACAGAGGGTGCCACAAATCTGCCCACAAAGCCCGACTCCAGGGCCTAATTAGAATAGCAAATCAGGGTATTTGAAGGCAAATCAGGTGTTGAAGTGAAATTTCTGTAGAAAACAGCAAAGGGTACTCATTACTGACAGGCCCCAACTTGCTGTGGGTCTTAATGAGCATTCTGTGAGGCTCGGCTCTGGCCACACACACACACACACACACACACACACACACACGACCTAGGGGAACATTCCCTCAGCCTCTGCTCTGCTCTGTAAATTATTTTCCTCCCAAGTGATCAAAGTAGAGGAAGAAGGAGTCATTCTCAAGTTTAAAACCCTCCACCCCAGCTGAGGAATTCAGAGGCCCCTAATCCCTGAGTGAAAGGGCAGAGTGATTGGGTTATGTGGGCTGATGGCTCCACGCTGCCACCTCAGCACCAGCCAGCTCCCAGGGGAGCTTGTAAAGAATGCGGACGCCTGGGCCCCACAGCACCTGGGGAGCTGTAGCATTTGTGAGCCCCTGTGGTGACCCCTGAATAGGCTCTTTTCTCAACAAGCGGGCTGCAAAACCACATCCGAATGTTTCAGCATGCCCTGCGCTGCCTCACCCTCCATTTCCCTCACACCAGGAAGGTGACAACAGCCACAGCAATGAGAAAGGAAGGAGGACAGGTAAGGCAGTGTCTGCACAAACATGTATACACATACACACACACACGTGCATGCGAGCGCCTGGGGGAGCTGTGAGGCAGGATGAAGGAGGTACACACACTCACACCAGCCTCTCCAGCAAGTTCACAGAAGCTGGAGAAGATTAGAGGGGGGAATAAAAGCACAGGAACTTGAAATGAAAAGATCCTTTCTCACATCAAATATGGATGGAAGTGTTTCGGGACTTAATCATCAGCTCCAGGATTCTGCCAGCCTTCCCCACGAAGCCCTTCCCCAACTCCCCTGCCCCCAAGGGACATCCTCAATACAGAGAAAACAGCAGACCCAGCAGGTGACAGGCCCACCCAGATGCCCACCCTCTGGCCTCCTCGGCCTCATCTGTAGGGCCGGAAGCATGGCATTCAAGCCCTTGTCACCTGACCCTTTCTCCTGCTTCACCTCATGCACTTCCATCCAGCCAAGCCAGAGCCCTTGCCGTCCCCTCAGTCTGGATTTCTTACCTCCACACCTCGCCCACGTTGGCTCCCCTCAGAAAGCCCACCCAGCTCCCCCTCTCTTTACCCTCTCCGCATCTCTCCTTAGCAAGCCTTATCTGTCCACCCATTCAGGGAAAGCCCCCCTCCTGTGTGCTTTCTTCCCATTCGCCACTGCACAGAAGCCATGCCTTCCCTCCCCAACCCCCATCTTCCCTGCAGGAGGAAAGGGGTAGACAGGGATCCTGCTCACCTCCCAGGCCTCATCTAGAAGACACTTGATGCTCAGCAGCTGAAACACATTTATAAGGCTGGTTCATTGTCCCATAATTACACCAGGAATTCTCATTTTCAGTGTGAATACGATCACCTTGGTTGGAGGCGGGGCGGAGGGGGGGTAGTTTGCTAAAAATGCAGACATTCGAGATTCTGGTTCAGTAAATTCCCCACAACGCCTCCCATCTGACAATCAACAAAATGCCCCTGTCTCTGTTCTTCTTCTTTGCTTAGTTTGTTTTTTAGATTCAATTGTTGATAGACATGTATTTATTACCATTTTATTGTTCATAGTTTTGATCTTCATCTTTTTCTTAAATAAATCCCTTTAACATTCCATATAATAATGGTTTGGTGGTGATGAACTCAAGTTTTTCCTTATCTGGGAAGCACTTTATCTGCCCTTTGATTCTAAATGATAGCTTTTTTGGATAGAGTAATCTGGGCTGTAGGTCGCCACTTTTCATGACTTTGAATGTTTCTTGCCAGTCCCTTCTAGTCTGAAAAGTTTCTTTTGAGAAATCAGCTGACAGTCTTATGGGAACTCCCCTGTAGGTAACTGACTTCTTTTCTCTTGCTGCTTTTCAGATTCTCTCTTTATCTTTAACCTTTGGCATTTAAATTATGGTGTGTCTTAGAGTGGGCCTCTTTGCATCCATCTTCTTTGGGATGCTCTGTGCTTCCTGGACTTGCATGTCTATTTCCTTCACCAAATTAGGGAAGTTTTCTTACATTATTTTTTCAAATAGATTCCCAATTCTTGCTCTTTCTCTTCTCATTCTGGCACCCCTATGATGAGAATCTGATTAACTCTTTTTTTTGGGGGGGTAACATTTTATTTATTTATTTATTATTTTAGAGAGACAGGAAGGGAAGGAGAAAGAGGAGGAGAGAAATATCAATGTGTGGTTGTATCTTGAGCACTCCCTGCTGGGGACCTGGCCTGCAACCCAGGCATGTGCCCTGACTGGGAATTGAACCAGCAACCCTTTGGTTGGGAGGTCCATATTCAATCCACTGAGCTACACCAGCCAGGGCCTGATTAACTCTTAATGTTTGAATAAATAGTAGTGGATTTAAAGGTACAACTTAAGGTACCTACTAAAGGTAAATTAACCTGGTTGATTGGACAATGTTTCTCCAGTTTGTGTTTATTGTATTGTATTTTATTTTACTTTTGTTATTCAAATAAATGAAAAATCTATTATTTACTCTGAAGGAAAATACAAAGCACATTTGGAGGGTATTTATGTTTCTCCTTTCCTTCCCCCTCAAAAAACTGGTAAGATGGGAATGTGGCAAATTGTATCTGGTTTATAAAAGAATAATTTGGCCTTTATCGTGATTAGAAAGTTGACTCACCAAACAGAAACTTAAATAAAGTTCAGGAACTGAGCCCTCAGATCCACAGGGAGCTAAACTGAATCAAGGAGTCAGAGAGGAAATTCAGGGCTTCCCTAGGTAAGAAACAAATTTAAGATGAAGACAAGGGAACGACACAAGAGGTTTTGTAGGGCTTCTGGCCCTATGTATTTTCTTAAACAGTAACCAAAAAATTCATCAAGTAAAACAAAAACATCACCATAAATGTTCCCTTATCCAGCACTACTGGAGCACAAAATAAAAACTAATAATATAGGATGCTGTAGTTTATACACAGCATATATACACTGTTTCACTGGAAAGTCAGTTTTTACAAATGTCAGAGTGACTTCTACTTCCCCAACTTATCAGGTGGATTTTTTAAAATTTACTCACGTATTTCCTAAACTACTATTGTAAACAAAGCACTATGCTAAGCAGCCTAGATAATATAAAGAAGAAAATCTAAATGCCTAACAAACCACGGGGCCTAGACTACGGCAGGCTGAGGGAGAGATTTGCCAAGTGAATAAATGAAAGAAATGAAATGAAATGAAATGAAATATTTTTCCCAGCATACTCTCCCACTACCCATCCATATGGTAACTTCCTTTAAGACCCAGTTCAAATATTGCCTCCTATTGAGCCCATCCCATGGAATGGATTACCTGCCCCCACCTGTGTTCCTATGCATTCTATACCATTCTACCCATTATACAGTTGTTTATGTATTTAATTGTCCCCACTGGACTGGGGCATCTTGAGGGGGCATGATTTACTCATTTTTGTTTCCCCTAGCATCTAGTACAGTGTCTAGCACACAGAAGTTCAGCTAGTGTCTAAATTAATTGAGTAAGTTGCTTACAGACTAATAGAGGAGATGGTATATACACTTAAGTTCAGGATCAATGAAGCTTAAAGAAAATTACTGATCTAGATAAAGTCCATAATTTCCATAAAGTACAGTAAAGACTACCTCCAAAAAGCTCTAGAATGGATTGGAAGAATGGAATTTTCAGGAACAACCCCAGTTATCAACAATGAAGGCAGGCTTAGTGAGTCCATGATAGGGATCTGAAATGACTGGGGCATGGTTAGAGACCCACTCATGTGGAAAAGGGGAGATTTTAAAGACCGCACACAGCCACTTAGAAAGCAGGGTGGGGGAGGATCCTACCCAGTGATCTAGTTTGTAAGAAATATGTTCTTTTTGGGTACTTTCCATTGGGACCACGCAAACAGGCATATTCTATTGTCAGAATGGAGCAGCTCGGAGGGATCTATGTATGTGTGCACGTGTGGGCCCACACACACCTGCTGAACACTCACTGTCCCACACACTGAACTAGGATTGGAGGGAAGAGTTATCAATGAAGGCCTGGCAAGTGCAGGTCTGAAGTGGGGCACTAACCCTCAGGGCAAGTCAACAGCCACCTAAAATATAGACAACCTTGCCCAAAGCCACACAGCAAAGATTAGGTCTCACTTCAGTGTTCCTCCCACCAGCTGGCTCTGTGACAATCCACCCCCCACACACACACAGAACCAGCTGATGAGCCTTCAATGATCCCATGCCCAATGCTACAGTAAGGGTCAAAGGAAGTTCATATTGTAACAACCCCCAATCCAGGTCTGTGACAAGGAAATCCTGCCAGTCTTGGATTTTGTAGGAACCCTCCCCAGGAAGCCTGTTCCTGGTTGTGCCCTAAACCACAATCTGTCTACTCAGAGCATCTCACAACCAGTTTTACTCTGCCACTTCCTGCACCTGGATGAGAGACAGGAAGCAGCAAATCACTTTCCCTGAGGTCTCCAGCAGGTACAAGTTCCACAGTACCAGCCAGTCCTTTTAACTCAATCTAAAGCAGCCCAACCAGTTTCTATCAAAGTTATGCTGCCCTTGGAGAATAGAAAGATTCAGCAAAAATAGCCCAGATAATCCCAACGGAAGTGGCAGGTTGAAGTGCTACCTTCTTAAATGCTAACTTCCAATAAAGTGAGGCATTATCACCTGTATGGTTTAATGATGCATTAGTCACCCTAGCTAAGGAACTGCTTTCGTGGGAAGAGATAAGACTTCAAAAAAAACAAGGAGGCCAAAGTTCAGAGGCAAGAATGTTTCATTCAAGGAAATTCTAAATATTTTATTTATTTATTTTTAGAGAAGGGAAGGGAGGGAAATACGGAGGAAGAAAAACATCAGTGTGTGGTTGCCTCTCGTGCGCCCCAGGGGACCTGTCCTGCAACCCAGGCAAGTGTCCTGACTGGGAATCGAACCAGTGACCCTTTGGTTTGCATGCCCGTGCTCAGTCCACTGAGCCACACCAGCCAAGGCTCATTCAAGGAAATTTTAAAAAGTGTTTACTTCACAACTACTTTCAAACTAAATTAATGGGGATATTCAAAAATATGTGTCCTTAATCAGACGGCCAATACACATATGAAAAGATGCCCAGTGTCACTAATCATCAGAGAAGTACAAATTAAAACCATACTGAACTATCACTTCACACCTGTCAGAATGCCTACCATCAATAAATCAACAAACAACAAGTGCTGGCGAGGATGTGGAGAAAGGGGAACCCCTTTGCACTGTTGGTGGGAATGCAGATTGGAACAGCCACTGTGGAAAGCAGTATGGAGTCTCCTCAAAAAATTAAAAATGGAACTGCCTTATGACCCAGCAATTCTACTCCTGGGAATATATGAAGACACCTGAAACACTAATTCAAAAGAATATAAGCACCCCTGTGTTCACCGCAGCATTATTTACAATAGCCAAGACCTGGAAGCAGCCCAAGTGCCCATCAGTAGATGAGTAGATAAAAAAAAGCTGTGGTACAGTTACACAATGGAATACTACGCAGCCATAAAAAAAAAAATCTTACCTTTTGCGACAACATTGATGGACCTGGAGAACACTATGCTCAGTGAAATAAGCCAGTCGGAGAAAAACAAGTACCGTAAGATCTCACTCACAGGTGGAATCCAGACAGAGGCGCTGATTGCACAGACTGTGAACGTACAAGATGCCACTGAATGGTTCACTGGGAAATGGTTAATTTTATATGACATAAGTTTTACGTAAATAAATTACTTTTAAAATAACGTCTCAAGGGAAAATTTCATGTCATGGTACGCATTTATGGGATACTTTTAAGTGAAAAGGGGAAACAACAGATGCCTGGAAATGCATGCTCCCCGTCTGTGGTGAGAGCGAAGGCTACTCGCTTGAGGTCAGAAAGACAGGCGGCGTTCACAGACACACAGCCACGAAGACTGGTCTCCTCTAAGTGGAGGAACAATCAGTGCAATTTTTACTTTTCCTCTCTGTGCTTTCCTCTGTATTTTCCAAATTTTTCCAATCAAATATGCATTATTTCTGTAATAAGAAAAAGAACTACTCCACAAGCACCAAGTGTACAGACTTACAGAGAGAGTGTGTAAACCCTCAATAATATTTTTTAAATGCCCCCCAAAATCTAAAAGAAAGTATGCTAAGATCTCAAGTATCCTCATCCGGGGAGGGGGGGTAGGGCTATGGGCGACTTATTTTCTTCTTTGCTAATTCCTTAATTACAGAGCAGACGCGACTACAGAAAAAAATACTGAGAAGACAAAGCAGCATGAAAGTTATCTCACTCAGGAGCACAAACAGTGCCCACTGCAAGAACGGAAGTGTCAGGGTTGGGGTGTGGACCTGAGCCAGGAAGCTCCCCGTCTTTATACCTGGTGGCCAGCCACCGGTCTCTCTCCCTACAGTGGGAAACGATGGTGTTATTAATACACATGACAACTGGAAAGACCATTCTAAGCCCATCTTGTTTGTGCCAGATTAGCTCAGGAAACTGAGAAAACACACTTGTAAATGTTTAATAAATTCACGTAGCCAAGAAACGTGCCTGCATGCTTGGGTTATCTTTCCCCAGGCTCAGCGCCCCGAGGGTGGTGCAGGCCAGTAGTTAAATCAAGTTTGAAAAACTGGACCCAGTGGGGCCATAAGTAATAACATCAGGGCTGAATACCCAGGGTGGTAACAAAACAAAGTAATGAACCTGAATTGGCTCAGTGAAACCTCCGTAGCATTGAGACTACCTTGATTAGAAAGGCCCCTGCAACAAAAGGCCCACTCAGTTGAAATCTAATCTGTGTTAATTAACGCCCCCAGAATGAAAACACTTCTTTATCAGTGTGTGGTTCCTGGCTGCAGCTCTCCTATAAACGTGGCTCCTGAGTGGAGGGGCCTCAGGGTACCCCCCGAGGCCGTGGAGGCCTACGCCCCCCATACCTGGCTCACCCCAGGCCAAACCCAGGGGAAGGAGCCCAGGTGACACCCGTGGGTTTTCAGAGCTGAAATCTACTCTCCCCAAGGGACCCACTGATAGCCCAGGGATGAGTACTGGCCCCGACGCCTGTGTGCTCCTCGACCCAGCCCTCTTCTCTCCCACCGGGGCCGGGCCTGTGCGAACACCCCTCGCACTGTCCCATGGCCCAGCAGCCATAGCCTTGACTGTGAATGGACTCCTTCATCCACTTTTCAGCCCCAGGAAGGAGGCCATGCCTCCTTTCAGCCCCAGGTCCCTTCCTTCCCGGACCCCTTTGTCCCAAATGCACAGCCCTCACGGCCCTGGGGAAGCCAGCACAGACCCAGGTGCCTGGCACCCAGAGCAGGAGGCATGGGCACGCAGGGCCTGAGCTGGGCCAGGAAACTGGAATGAGACGAGAAGTCCCAGATTACGAACTCCCCCGGCATTTACTCAAATGTTTCACGAAGCCTGGGTGCCAGGCACCGTGAGAGTAAGGATCAGGCCAGTCCCTAGTGAGGGGGCAGGACAGGAAAGGCTGGGAACAGGGGGACATGCACACCAGTCCAGCAAAAACAAGCGCTGCTGGAGCCCATATGAGAGGGAAAGAGCTTCCCTGGCGATTCCAGGAAGGCCCCCCCGGCCTCCATAACTAACCCACAAAGTGTCTGGTGCAGTAGGTGCTAACTCAGGGTCCAGTAGAGAAAGGGAACCCACAGCCTAAGGTGATACTCCACCCCAGGACCCTGCTCAGCCACAAGAGAGGTGCTTAAATAATAAATAACAACAACAATGACTGTGTAACAGCTACACCCCATGGCCCGGGCCTCCCAATGCCTCAGGCAAGAACATTGCCAAGAGGGAATTTCGCCCCCAACGTACAGCTAGGGGCACTGAGCCACACAGGAGGCTGGCCCAGGGTGCTCTCACTGCAGTTACCCACCAACATCTTGGGCCCAAACTTGTCCTCACATTCTGGCTTCCTCTCATCACCCCAGTCCCCTCCCCACCCCCACATCTCCAGTCTGTCCTCATGAACAGACCCAAGCCAGTAGACCTGCTGTACCCCTCCAGAATCTCACTAATGGTTGTGCCTCTTTGGGGTGGGGGGCGGGCGGTCTCTGGCCGAAGAGCCCGATTCTCGGAAACATATTCCTCCTCACTTTCTGGCTACAGCTTCTTCCAAGCCCCAAACACCAAGCCCTCAAGTTTTCGAAAAATCAGGTCATTCAGCAACATTTCCTCAATGAGGTTCCAAGCCACCCCCGCCCCAAGCTGACGACTCTGCCACTCACTAGGATGACCGAGGTTCCTGAAAGAGATGACAGAATCTCGGCTGCACAGCCGGGAAGGGCTGTGATGAGTCACCTGGCTCCGTGAGGTGATCCCAAGGCCAGGCTCCACACAGCTCTTCCGAGGACAAGTCTCAGAGCGGGAAGAGCACCTGATTCTCACACCTGTCCTGGCCCCTCAAAGGCACTGACCCTCCCTCGGTGTCCCTCGGCCAAGAGCTGCGGAGAGTTTACAGTTACGGGCTACAGGCAACCGGAGAAGTGGCCCAGAAAAGAGCCCACAGCCCTGCACCCGCCCCTGGCCACGCCCGAAGGGAGCATCCTAGCTGTCACTGTCCCCAGGGCAGAACTGCAGGCCACCTGGGGGAGGCAGTGAGGACCCGCCTCACCCATCGCCATCCCCAGCATCTTTCCTGGAAGGGCACGTGTTGTTTCAACCTTGCCCCCCCGCCCCCACCATGGCATCATCAAAGCCAGAGATAGGATTTTAGTAGAGCCAGGAGTAAAGAAGGTCAAGGCTGCCCCACCACACCCCCTGGAAGAGGGTGGAAAGGCCATGGATTTCTGAGTCAGACGGTTCTGAGATCAAACTGAGGTGCCGCCGTTCACTAGCTATTTAACTCGGGCAAGCCGTTCACCTCTCTGAGCCTCCGTTTTCTCGCCTGTAAATTGGGAGCAGTAAAATCTAACTCCTTGGCTGTTGTGAGATCATAGAGGGAAGCGCCTACTGAAGGGTCTGCACACAGTAGGTGCCTGATAAATATGACCAAACAGCACCAGATAGAAGACAGGAGCCTGCCAAGGTCAGGCTGACACCACCCTGACCCAAAAGGGAAATAAGTGGGGGGACATGAGGACAACTTTTATTCTGTCCTTTTTCCCAATTCAGGAGGCAGTGGAAGGAGCATCAGAGCCCTGAGTCCCAATACTGTGCCTCAGGTCAGGAGACAGTCCTGTGGCTTTGGCAAAAGTGACTGACTTCCATGGTAGCTAGATGCACAGGCCCTGAAGACAGACTTCCTGGACTCAAATCCCAGGCCCTGCGCAAGGTACATAAGTTTTCTCACTCTACACTGACACAATCGCAATACCTGCCTCACACTGTGGATGTGAGGCTGCCTGCACAAAAACCCTTGGAGACAGGCCCAGTGCCTTTCACCGCAGTTAGCGTCTCCAGGCAACACGCACTCCAGCAACACGCACTCCCTGAAACAGCCGTAAGTCCCATCTCCTGCAAACTCTGGTTTCGCCCTCGGGAGTAGGCACCTCGATGTGGCCCTTGGGCAGCCTCCCTTGAACCTGTGTTTCTGAGAATCATTCTTGCATCCTGGTCTGCCCAGAGCCCAGGAGCAACAAGAAAAATCACAAGTGCCTGAGATGTAGGGTTTGGTCACTGGAGCCTTGGAAAGTAGGTGGCACGAAGGGGTTTCTAAGTTAAAGGCACCGCTACACAGGAAAATCAAGGGCGGAACAGACACTTTGGGAAAGGGGGCAATGAGGAACAAAGGCAGCCACTCTAACCCCTCTTGGCTCCTGTAGCACAGGTGCTCTCCGCTCCCCACCCCAGGGAGCGTGCGCCACGAAAGCCAAGCCCTGGTGCACAGTCCTCAGCGGGGGAGGGGGGGCAACACCACCCCTGCCTGTGCAGCTCCCCCGCTGGGGCAGGCAGTGACAAAACGGAAAAGCAGAGAAGAAACACCTGACCAAGCAGCCATATTTGGTATTTTCCAGATTTCATCATCTTTTATTTTTAGAGGTAGGTGTTCCAATTTGGTTGAGGTATCTTCAGGTTCTGTGTACATTGCTTAATTTAGGACATTTTTTTTTCTTTTTGGTGGTGGGGTAGGAGTTAAATACAGTTTCTCTCATCCACCTCTGGATTCGAAGCCCTAAAAATAATTCCAAAGAAACCTGTCTGCCCTACTTCATGATTCCAGCCCTCAGAGGAAAACCATCACCTGCTTCTGAAAATCGGAGAGCTCTGGCAGTGGAGCACCCAGAGAGGTGTGTCCTCGATCACAGGGTGCTGGGCTGCAGTACCAGAGCTGTCATCAGCTGACTGGGGAGAGGGGACAAGAAGGGGGACAAATGGCCCTGCTTCATGGCCTAAATCTTGATGACCGTTCCCCTGGGGAGGCCTGGAGAGCTATTTGTACAGCCAGTCAGAATGACCGGGTGTGGCCACAGGTGTCCCATTCTAACAGCCCTGATGCCGGGCACAGGTGTCCACAGGGACGGCCTGGCATCTGATCGGCAGTTGACCACATTCAGACAAAAGAATTGACCTCCCTCCACCCTAGCCCCCAGCCTCCTCCTCCCCTGGCTTCCTCCCTTTTTAAAAAGGAAGTTTTTTCCCCTTATTGTATTATATTCACAATGTTGCACAACCATCGCCACCATCCCTTTCTAAAACTTTTTCATTACCATGAACAGAAACACTCTAACCATTAGTTAGCAATAACTCCTCATTTCCCCACCTCCCAGATTCTGGTAACCTTTGATCTTTCCGTTTCTATGTATTTGACTGTTCTAGGTACCTGAAACAAAGGAAATCATGTAATATTTGTCCTTTCTTATCTAGTGTATTTCACTTAGCATAGTGTCTCTGAGGTTCCCTATGTTGTAGCATGTATCAGAATTTCATTCTATTTCACAGACAAACAATATTCCACTGTATGTACAGGCCACGTTTGGTTTAGCCATTCACCTGTTGATGGACACCTCAGTGCTACCCTTGAATAATGCTGCAATGAACATTGGTAGACAAGGATCTGTTCAAGCCCCTGCTTTTAATGCCTTTGACCTAGAAGTAGAATCATAATTCTGTTTAGATGTTTAAGGACCCACCAAACTGTTCTTCACAGTGGCTGTGCCACTTTCTATTCCCACCAGTAATGCTCTAGAGTTCCCATTTCTCCACATTCCCACCAATCCTTGGGCTGTACCCGAGCCCCAGGAAAAGGCCTTACCCTCCTGGCCTAAGGGTGCCTGCAAGCGGTGGGGACTGACCCCGGGGCTCAGGAATAACAGCCAAGGACTGCAGCCAGAGCGGCAGCTAGGAAAGCTTCCCCCCTGGTTCCAGTCAATCCAGTAAAACTCTAAGAGGAAAAACGTGAGGGCCGGAAGGACAGAGCCTTCCCGCTTCTGAAAACGAGAGCACCTAAAAATGGAGAGTCCGGCCCGATGTGCCCTCTGCCAGAAGATGCGGGCTGTGACAGAAGAGCATTCTAGTAACAGGGGCGCACTCAGCTGTGAGGCGCTCAAGGTTGCCACTGAGGTGCAGGAAGAAAAGACTAGAACATGTATTCATGTTTATTTTTATATCATCCTTTTAAATGTGTGTCTTATAGGTACACTAGCAGAGCAGCTTCTGTATATTGACAGATGAGAATACATATATTGGGGCACCTGCTAATTTATTAATAGGCTGTACATCATCAGAAAAGTTTGAAGACCAGTCTCCCTGCATTGCCACTTTCCCCTCCTGGCTTTCCTGTATTGCACCAGCAGCGATGGCACTGACAACGGGGAGAAATAAACTCGCAGAACCACCGCCCCTCCAGCCCGACGCTTCTCCATTGCCAACCCGCACTTTGGGTGCTCCTGCTCCTGGCGGAAGTGAGGGACAGATGTGTCTAGATGGTGGAGCAGGGAGAGGGGAGAATGGCAGCATTTTTTCTCCGGGAAGCACCCACTCTACTTCTGGTCAAAGCCTAAAAGTTAAGAACTCAGCGTTTCAATCAAGAGATA
The DNA here is from genome assembly GCF_022682495.2 of Desmodus rotundus. Lineage (NCBI taxonomy): Eukaryota > Metazoa > Chordata > Mammalia > Chiroptera > Phyllostomidae > Desmodus > Desmodus rotundus. The sequence continues at coordinate 33,657,681 of NC_071391.1, read as the reverse complement.
CCTGTGAGGGAGCAGAGGCATCACCATTAACTTCTGTGGCAAATTAGTTCATCTCCACTGACCGTGACTTTCTCATCTGTAAAATGGCAACAGTACAACAGCAGCACCTACTGTTAGCAGAGGGTGGCTGTGGGAGTAAGTGAGGCAGACGGCTTAAAGTGCTAGTGCACCGTCAGCCTGGCGGGGACTTCGGGTGGAAATGGAGGAGTGAGGACGCACAAGAGGCCAGAGCAGGAGCATTGCAATGGAGCTGGGGGAGGACAGAGGCACTGTGAGTGTGTATACACCTCTCGCACAACTGGGCATGACCACCCCACATGTTCCACACCCACCCACTGATCCACGGAGCCACCACCAGTGCCAGGCACCTTGAGAGATGTGGGTACAAGCCAGGCAGGGTCCACTCTCTGGGCTGGTTTCCGGGTTTCCCAGCCCACCAGGGCACCAGAGCTCGAGTAAGAGAGTAAGACACAAGGGACGCCAGAGTCACCAGCCAGAGTGTGAAAGTGAAATTGGGAGCTTGAGCTAGAGAGGGCCTGACTGGGATCCAGGGCCTCTAACAAAAGGCCCCCACCTCCTGCAGTAACACACACCACTGGGAATCCAAGAGGAGCCTTTGTTTTAGTTTCCCTAAATTTTCCATTCAGAGATTTTTTTTCTTTTAACCTCTCCTCCCTTCCAAAGCAAACTCTGCCGAAGGACTTTGTCATCTCAGATACTGAGGCGGAAACTCCACACCCTGCCTTAATCCTCGGTCACCGCACCCAGGGGGCCAGGATTTTATTGCTGATGTATGCCGACAGCATCTGCCAGCATCAGGATCCTGGGCTCCCCCTTCTGCCTCGGCCCCCTTCACTGGGCCATCCCACCGCAGGAGGAGCAGCCCCAGCAGTGCAGCTTCCCAGAGTGCTTCCTCTACAAATGGGCTGTTTAGTAAATTACTTTTCAGGGACAGGGAGCCCAGCATCTGGGCCTCCTGGAAAGGCCAGATAGCAGGGCCATTGAAGCACTCCCGGTCAGCACAAAACCGCTTATTCCAACAGAAACATCGAAATCATTTCAGGACACGCATGCTCTCAACGTCCTATTTTCAAAATTCCCTACCTTGTTTTTTAAACTGGCTGTTAAGCTTCAGCTCAGCAACTCACCAGGTACATTATTAACTGGTGTATACTTCTGTGGCTTCTTTGCTAGTTAAAGTTTAGAAAAGAGCATTCCCATTAAAATATAATTTCTCTGGCAGCCCCCAGAACAGCCCGGAGACTGTTTTGTTAGGGCAAACCTCAACTAGCCCTCCCCAGTCCCCTCCAGTCCCCAAGGGTCTTCCCAAACTGGCCTCCATTCTGCTCTAGCAGAGATAAGCAAACATCTGGATGATTCAAATTGACCTTGGCCTGTATCTGAGGTCTGGGCAGTGCTGATCAAGGACAAGCATTCAGGAAAGACTCAACACATGAGTGAGCCTACCAGGCCAGGGACAGGGAAGGGAGAAAACAGCTCTGCTTAATTTCACAGGGCCCTCTATTCCTGAGGCCCACCCCTTACAAGCCACAGCATGGACACAAGCCCCCTCCTGTCAGGGAGTCCAGGATGCCACTGAACCCTGACTCCAGGAGAGAGCAGCCCACCAGCTACCACTCACTACCCTCCACTAGTTCCCCTTCCCCAACAAGAAATGCTCTGCAAACTAGGATCCTTGGGCGGGACAGGCCAGCAGCCCAGAGAAGACCCAGACAAGCATTTGTTTTGTGCCCTCCAGTGCCAGAGTGACTTGGGCACCCCCATTAAACACACGGCCACGCCAGCTTGCTGCCTCAGTCCTCTGCTCAGCAGCCACCTGCAGCTTTGGACTCCAGACTCTTCTTTGGACCACTGCCCAGAAAGAGGGGCTCATCTAAATATGGACAAGTCGTTCCCTGTCTAACCAAACTCGTGCTCTTGGGTGGCATGGAAGCTCAGGGCCTGTGGGGAAGGAGAAAGAAGTGATGCAGACAAGGAAGGACAGGGGAGGGAACAAGCAGACAGAACCCCATTCAGCCCGAGCCAAAACTGAAAGTCCAACTGCAATCTTGTAAAGGTAGAGAGAACAGAGAGCTACTGGCCTCTACCCACAGGAAGTCATCTAGATGTCAAAAGGGACAGGCTGTCCACGTATTGCATGTTTCGGCAAACTCACGTGGAGGTGAGGAAGCCTCAGATACCCCCACCCTCATCAGCAGAGAGACCCACCCCACTCTCTTCCCAGGCAGCTGCAAGGGAAACTGCTCCCAGTCTCAGATCCGGACACAAAGACACACACGTAGCCCATGAAGCTCCATCGGACCCGCTGGGCTCCATGGAAAAGGCCACTCTTCAGTCTTGTTCCCACCCAACTCACAGGCAAGCCAGTGCCTAGATCTGGCCTCCTCCTGCCATCGTCCATGGACTTGAGCCTTCCAGGGCCAGGCTCCGCCGCTGCCCTCTGTTCTCCCAGGGTCCTCCAGACACTGTTGTCCAACTCCACGTCTGCCAGGCCGTCTGGGGCGGTTCACCCTGGGCTGCCTCAGAGCAGTGCAACATGCTGCCAGGACGGCCACACGCCCACCTGCCCAGTCTGAAGGGCTGCTTTGTGTTTCTTGCTCGCAAAGGAAGAAAACTGTTTTTGCAGCTGAACACCACAGTTTGGAGCCTTCAATAGAGCCATGGAGGTCAAAGGCCACCAGCACACCAGTGCCACCTCCTCCCTCCAGCCACCCAGAATACTTGCACGCAGGGGCTGGCACCACCGACCGGTACCTCAACGAGGCTCATAGGGACTTCAGTCCCCTGCTCACCACCCCACATCCCCACAGCCTTCTCTGGAAGCTGCTGGTGCCTCACAGCCTCTGGAAAGGAATCTACTGTTTTCTCTAGTATACCTCCCCTGCCCACACATGCCGAGAAGTTCTTAACATCTAACCTGCATCCTTTCTCCTTCATCTTAAGTCCACTTGGGGCCTCAATAGACAAGCAGACTACCTATGCCCTTCCTAGTGACCTTGGACATACCATGAGCCCAGAAGACTGACTTCATGGGCCACAAAAACAGAACTGCAGAGGTTTGCAGGGATAGGGGAGGCGGGCGAAGGTTCTGATGCCTTTGACGCAGGTGCTGCCTGGAGCTGTCTCTCCCCTCTTCTCCCTCATCAGCTCATCTTCGCCTGGTGGCAGGGGCGCTGGGCTGGGAGGGAGATAGGCCCACATGCCAGGTGGCAGAATTAGGGCTAAAGGATCTCACAGGCCGATTCTCTGAACCCGGTACAGCCATGGGAAATCTAACAGGGATAAGCTCAACGACCTAAATTTGGGTCCACAATCTCCCAGCAGAGGTAGCACAAGAGGGGAGAGAGAGGCTGAGCAGCAGCCCTTGCGGTACTATAGTTACATATTAATAAGGAACATATTTTGGGAAAAAGAGAAATGATGAGCTGTCCAGACACCACCTGACACCAGGGTCCAATTCTACATGTGACAATATAGTAGGCGTGCATTGCTTACACACCCCTTCACTAGGGAAAGCCACACCTCCACCTGTTGTCGTGTGGCACCTGCCAGGGACCATGCCCCACCCCCAGGGGTGGGCCCTTGACCCAAAGACAGCCAGCCAGTCAGGATCTTCTCTAAGAAGTGACATATTGAATACAGGTCCTGGGGGAGTGAGCATCTCTCTCCCTGACGAAAGGGGCAAGCCCGACTGAAAGGAGAGCGAAGCCCTCAAAATGCCCTGTCGGCACGGGCATCCAACAGCACCGAGGCCGGGTCAGAGCCACTCTGGAGTTCCCATTACTGGAGTCGATGTACAGCCTTCTCTGTTTAAACTAGTTTGAGGTGGGTTTCTATCACTTCCAGCCTGAAGAGCTGACAACATCACACGCGCTTTCCGAGGATTACTGACAAAGTAAAATATGCCCAGAGGTAAGGAAGATGGAAAGGGAGTGAAAAATCATGGTTCATGAGAGGCCATGATGATTCAAATTGGTAAATCACGATACAACCATATAAGGAAATATTATGCAGCAATAAAAACAGATGAGATGAATCTTAATTAATGACATGGACATTTTTTCTCATATATAATTAAATGAAAAAACACAAAACAGTATAACACTATATTATCCTATCTACGCTAAAACACACACACGTACATAACCGTGTGTAGATAAACAACAAAATGCTAACAGTGACTCTCTCTAAGTGATAGAATTACAAGAGATTTTTATTTTCTTCTTCTTGCTTGTCTGCATGGAATAAATTTACAACAATGAACATGAATACCTTTAAATAATTTTTAAGAGTAATTCATTTAAGTGCTTGGAGAAAAGCTCCAATTTAACCACTATTGAGGCTTCTAGCAAAAATTGTGTCCTACGCCTGGCTAGCAAAGTATTTTGGGTGGTCTCTATTCTAACACCCACTCCATTCGGATGCTTCACACAGCTGCTGCTGGGCCAGCACCCCAGCGCAGAGACTCGATCACTGCCGGCCCCCGGACCTGGACGGCCCAGCCCTTGGGCTGGGGGCAGCGGGGAGAGGCACTTAGGAAGAGCTGGATGCTGCAGTCACACCAGGGGCTGTTTGGCCAGAGCCCCAAGGCTCAAAGGAGAGCCTCTGGAATTTCTCAGGGCATTTGTCCTTCTGAAAGGAGGGACATCTTGGTCCCTACCACCTGGGAATGAGCTACTGAACCTTGGGCAACTGGAGAAGACCTGAGCCCAGCAGATGCCTCTTGGAATTTCTGATTTGGGGCCTCACAGACCACAGAGGAAGGGAGGCTGCTCCCCAGTGGCTTGTTCTGCTGGAAAAGTTTTCCTTGTTCCATTTCTAATGTCTGCCCTATTCCCTTTCTCTCCTCCAGCCCCCTCACCCACCCAAGAGCAGAGCCGAGCCTGGAAATACTGGCTCAGAGAAGAGCCAGGTGCGGGGCAGGAGTGCTGAGAAAGCACAGAGACTTACAGGAATGTGCTATGCAGCTGGAAGGAATTCCCCTAACCTCTGGGGGGCCCCATGGTTAATTCACCTCTCGGGGAAGGGGGCTGTGTCTAAAACCCCGCCCCTCCAGGCAAGCCGTGTCCAGCACTCCCTCCGTGAGCTCTCATCTCCGAGGTGAGAAGCAATGTTTTCATCCGGGTGGAACAGCCAGGCTAGGGAGCAAACTGTTTTCTTACAGCAGCTCAGACGTTTTTCTGGTCACGCCTTTTTTCTCACATGACATTTACTTTCAGAGCCAGACCCGAGGAGGGGGTCATGTCTGTTTTGCTCACTACCATATGCCTAGCTTAAGTGCTACGGCAGACACTCGGTAAACAATTGTTGAATGCACGCACACAGCGTGTGCTCACGCTTCCAGAGCCCGCACAGCTCCCTGTTTCTTTCTATTGTCAGGACCAGCACACACCATGTCAAAGAAGACCTGGCATGACCAGTCCACCGAGCCAGGGCATCCCCACCCCTCCCACCACTATTCTTGCAGATGGGTGAACATTCCAGAAAGGGAAGGCAATTCCCCCTCCCCCTCTCCTTCCCCCACAATTTACACTACGGCCAGATGGAACACCCTAGAACTATTCGCCTCATGTCAACTCTCTGTTCAAAGCCTTCAGTAACTCCCCATCACCCACAGAATTAGGTGAAAGTCTTTGGTTCAGTGTCCAGGGCCTAACAACCCACCAGGCTTCTCCCCTTTCCAACCAAGCTCCCATTCACTGCTCACCTCCGAGAAACCCCCACTTCAGCCCAGACTCGCCATCTGTACCCCACTGCTCACAGCCCTCCCTCCTGCTCTCCCAGCCCACCACCGTCCCTCTGGCTGCTCCCCTTCTCATTTACTCCAGCTCTCATTTTCAGCACCCCTATTTGTCCCTCACAACCCCCTGCTGTATCTCTCCAGATAAGAGAGAGAGACTTCAACTGGATGGTAGACCACAGAAGAACAGTGTCGTCCTGGCCTCTTCTCTGTGTCCCTCAGGGGCCGTCATCATGCACATGAGGAATAAACCCCTGACTGGTGAATGCTCCCCCTGCCCCGCACTCACTACCCAGTGCCAAACCCACAAGGCACCAACAGTGCCTACCTGCCCAGACCATGGCCCAGTCCCTGCTCTGGGATCATTGCTAGTTAAGGCAAAACACCCAGGCTCAAGGACAGATGGACCTCTGGTCGAATCCTGGCTCTACCAATCCCTCACTGGGCAACCTAAGCCAGTTAATCAACACCTCTGAGACTGGGTATTTTGTCTGCAAAATGAGGTAGAACTGCCTTCACCTTCAGGCTTCTGTGAGGAGGAAACAAGATAATGTAAGGTGCTAGCACCCAATAGATGTAAGCCAAAGCCCCACCACCACCACCCCAAGAAAAACACACTGGCTCAGGTGTTGTGCATGAAAACCGGTTGGACGGCAGGCACGGCTCATCTCCCCTCACCTCCAGTTGGCCCCTGAAGACAGAGGAAACAAAGCCTGGATTTACTCCCGCTCCCCCCAAGCAGGGAGGTCTCTGGAAGAGGTCTTTGTTAACACAACTTTAGTTTAAAGGTTTCTTTATGAGCCAGACACACTGTTTCTGTTTGTAAGAGTCAGGGAGAATCAGCCCACAGCTTAATATCACTGAGTGCTGATAACAAGGCCTTTGTTCACATCCCTCAATTAAACTCTACAGTAATTAGCAGCCGCCTACTCCTATTGCTTAAGGGAAACAAGGGAGCAGGGAGGAGGCATGGTCCTTATTCATAGAGACCCAGACACAAAACTGTTATCAGTAACACAAGACAGAAAGTCACACACCAGGGAGAAAGAGCAAACCAAACCTCGATGGGCTTTCGAATCTCAGAGAAAAGGGGCAATGGGAGAGCAGCTAAATGGTGCACATGTCATTTGATATACGTACGTCTCTTACTGTGTTCAGAAAAGCAGACCTGCGGCATCATTTCATGGTTGCATGGCCCCATAATTCAGTTAATGGATTCCTAATTGATAGACAGATAGGTTTTTTCAATTTCTTAGTATTATAAACAAGGCCGCAATGAACATCCCTACCCAGGTACCTTTGCAATCAGCCTAGTTACTGCCCTGGAAGGATGGAGTCATAGCGATAGAACTGCTGGGAGTCTGTACTTTCTGGTCATGTCAGTAAACAACGCAATGCAGTCCAACGTGCTGCAGAGAACTTTGCCCGTTCCCAGAGCACGGACGTATAAACGTGCACTCCGTACCCACGCCCCAGCCTCCCCGCAGGCCTGTACCGTACCTCACTGAGATAATCACGGGGGTCCTCCAGCACAGCGGTCCCCAACCTTTTTGGCACAGGGACTGGTTTCGTGGAAGACAATTTTTCCACAGACTGGGGAGACAGGGATTGTTTGGGGATGATTCAAGCACATCACATTCAAGTTCACCTCCTGCTGTGCGGCCTGGTTCCTAATAGGCCCGGACCTGTACCGTTCTGCGGCCCAAAGGTTGGGGACCCCAGCTCTACCAGGTACCCCTGCCATTGGCCAGACCTCCCTGCACACAGCCACCAGTGAGATTTCTAAAATACCAGCCTGATTCTGTACTTTGGTGCCTCAAGCCACTCTGCCCTCACCCCAACAACCTCAGGACAGAGCCCCAACCCTTAGCCTACTCGCCAGCCTGATCTGTGGGTGGCTTCTCTCCCACATGCCCACAACCTCACCTTCACCCTTTGGCACACTTCTTCAGTGCCAGGTGTGTTTGCCTCTACCTTGCACTCCCTCCCTTTCTGATCTCTGCCTCACACAAGTGCCATCTCTTCTGGGAAGCCTCCCTGGACCTCCCAGGGTTAAGTACCATTGCACCCTCTATGCGCTTCCAGCAAAGCACTTGCCAGACTGTCGTGTTTGTGAATCCATACACTCACGCACTGCCCCAACCTTCACTTCCACCTCCAAGCTCCGGAAGGAAAGAGACCGTATTCCACCCATCCTTAGATGCCTGGCTCTAGGACAGAGCAGGTCTAGCAAACACTGGTTGGTTGAATACATAAATACAAATACACAAGAACACATGATTGTTAGCTCCTGAAAACAACTCTGGGAGGCAGGCAAAGCTACATGAGTGTTCCCATTTCACAGAGATGGAAGCCGAGGCCCAACTTGCTCAAGGTCACGCAGTCAGCTGGTGACAGAACCAGGGTAAAGCCCCAGCTCTCCTGACCAATAACCAGTGAGCCCAGGTGTCGTGAACCGTACGGCACCACAGCTTCCCGAAAGCAAATCTTCCACTCTTTTTCCTCCCTCATTCTTGCTAAGGGGAAAATGGCCTTTTGCCATTTTTGTTTTCCAGAAGTGCTTGCAACATCATCTTGGAGAACATGGCCCTGTATAGGCTGCACGGTGGAAGAAAATGACACGTTCCACCCTCCTGGAGCAGGAATTGGTTATCTGACTAATCTTGAGTCAGAGCAATTCTCTCTGGTCTATAAATATTTGTCATCGTTTGGATACCAAGCGTCCCATCACTGACAGACAAGGCCATCCATAAGCAAGGTGTGTATACACAGGGTCCTCAAACCTTGTGAGGCTCCCCTGTGTCTGATACCCGGCTGTCACCACAAGAAGTGGCCGCATCACGGAGTGCCATCAGTAGCTGAGAAGCAAGGGGTCCTGCCATGGACAGACTGGAGTGAGGCAGAAAGTGCCCTGCCCACAGCAATGGCCAGTAGCCATGGGAGGTGCCAGGCAGGACAAGGAACCACTGTTTAGATGTCCCTAACCCACTGTACCCCTTGGGCCCCTGTTTCCCCTGAAGAAAAGCAGTCCAGTGTTGAGCCTACAGAGAGAAATACTCCAAGCAGAAAAATGCTACATCAGACCTTTGGAAAGGATTGCAACAGCAAGAACGCTAATGTTGGTTGGACATTCACAGTATGTCAGACATTGTTCTAAATGCTGTGTGTGGACTGACTCCTCACAAAAACCTATGAGACAGGTGTGTTATTAGGGTACGCCTAGGGCAACACAGTTAGTGGTGGAGCCGGGATTCGGTCAGAGCCACCCCTGAAGAGACAGCCTGGCCAGGGGGCTCTCTCGAAGGCCGGGCCCCCAGGGGATGGTGGTTAGGGAATCCCCAAACTCTCCCCTGGGCCAGTCTATGTTCCCAGATCCAAAGCCACCACCCACGGCACACTCCTGGCAGAAAGGAGAACATGCACAAAGGTGTGGAAGATGAAAGCCGAAGAGGCATCAGAGAAAAACAAGCCATTCATTGAGGCAGAGCTGTTTTTGTTTGGTTGGTTCTGGCAGGTAGGGGAGAAAGGACAGGCACGGTGGGGCCGATGGATGAAGCGTCTTGCACGTCAGGCTAGACTTTGGACATAACTGAAATGGGCAGAGGTGCACCAAGTGCCTGCTACGTAGCACACAGTAGGGCTTCAATAAACAAAAGTTCCTTCTCCTTATGCAGAGAGGTCAATGGGGACCTCTTGAGGTTTTCTAAGCCAAGAAGGGACAAGATTGAATCTGCATTTTAGAAAGACTGTTATCTCTGTTCCTCTTCTAGTCTCAGATGAAACCCTTAAAGGGCAAATGTAATACTGATGATGATGATCAAGATATAATATTAAAATGACATATTATAATGATAATGTTCTTGTTGGGTATTTACTGTATGCTGAGTATTACCTTTAGAACTGTGTATATGTTAAATTCATTTAGGTCTCACCACCAGTCCTATGAGTTATGACACTATTCTTGTCCCCACTTCACAGATAAGGAAACTGAGGCCCTCAGAGGTTAAGCTGAGAAGCATTATCATTAAGATTCACACCCAGTCAGTCTGACGCCAGCACTCCTAAACCCAAGGTGAGCTTCCTGGAGCACCGTGCCCTGCGACGACACTCCAGGCCAGGTGTGTCTCCCAGCCACCTCCATCCAGCCCCTCACCCCCAGCCCTCCTCTCCCTCACCAAACACAAACTACCCCCAGGCTGGAAACACCATCCCCCCCCCCTCCCCCGCCAACCCTAAGAGGCTGCTAGTATTGGAGGGGAAAAGGAGCAACAAGAACTTGGCTCTTGAGCTGCAAAGAGAAAACGAAGGAGCAAGGAGGAGTGGGCCACCAGATCCCCACAGGTTTCAGGGTGGAGAGCGCTCAATTAAAATGCATTTCTGCCGGGGCTCAGCAGCGGCATCGCAACAGAGCCACCATTGTCTCGTCTACACGGCTGCTGCCCACAGCCCAGCAAGTGGCCACGAAACAGGCTGTCGTCATGGAGCCGGAATGCGGGGTCCTGGCCCTCTGACGGCACCAGAAACGCTGCTCTGTTTACCCACGCTGCCCCTATTTAAAAACAAAACAAAAAGCCCCACTCCACCCTCAGCCCTTCAGCATCCAAGACACCAGGGAGGACAGACGGTGGCGGGAGGACACTCCATATGCCAGCACTATGAGGAAGGTCTGCCAGAAGATTCCCAATGAGCCAGCCAGGCTGGGAGAGACAGGCCTCTCCCAGGATGCTGGGGAAAAAACTTTGGGAATATATAAAAATCAGAAACAGATAGCTACCATGCGGGGCATGAACAGAAAATGTCAATCCCTGGAAAGGCCCCAGGCCCCTTTAGAAAATCTTCATACCAAAGAATCTGGAATGTTTGGCCACGGGCTCGGAGTCCAGGCGCTGTTCAGGCAGACGCCCTGCATAAATGAGAAACCCCGCAGGGCAGAGGCAGGCCTGTGTGTCCAGCCAGCTCTGGGACAGAGGCAAGCTGAGGCTGGCTGGTCAGCCATGGCTACCGTATCCCAGCCTCCACAACCCAGAATAGGTGCTCCCAGAGTCAGGGCCTGGGGCCAGGTTCGCCCTGTCCACTGAGCTCAGAAACAGGAGGTCCAAGTTGACTGGCTCAGTCAGAGTGCTGACTGGTCCCCACTCCACTCTGCAGCAGTCCCACAGACAGGTTTAATCAGTAACCCCCAGCAGAGCAGGAAGGAGAGTTAGATGTGTTCAGAAACCCATTCTTCGGTTCTAGGAGAACATGAAACCCATGTCACCTGGGTCCCCCAAACAAACCCATTTTAAAACCCATTCTGCTAGGCAGCCCTCTGACCTCAGGTCCCTGATCCTTGACAGGTCACAGGTGGCCCTTCATGCTCTGCTTCGGTCCCTGCCTGGCAGGCTTCACCTCCTACACACACCCCCACACACGCTCCCTATTGCTCCAGTGACACTGAACTACCTCAACTTCCTGGACTTCATGTCCTATTTGAAGACACCACCTTACCTTTTGCCTCCAAGGCCTTTCTTCCCTTCCCGATCTAGCTGACTCCTCAACCTTCAGGACCCCACGCGAGCGTCACGTAGTCTATAGAGCTCTCCTGGACCTCCCAGCCCATCGATCACTCTGAGTAACAGCAAAAAATGCAGAGCCTCTTGGGACACTAGTAAACCTAACCCCTGTCTGGGGGAAGGAGGGTTGCGGATAGAAGGGGGCAAGAAAGACCATAACTGACCCCTTATATTTCAGAACTAAAAGCATTTGGGAAGTCAGAGCAGAAGAGATTTCAACTCAACCTCAAATGGAACTTCCTAGCAATGAGGATGTCACCACTCCAGGAGGACCTGCCTTGTTGGGCAGCGGCTCTCCCTGTTATCCAAAAGAATCAGCACTCTGCCGCAAGGACCTCTGTATCGGGACGACATCAGGGACCCCAGGCCTTCCCATAAAGGCCTGAGACTGTGGGAGCGAAGGAAGCGGGGAGAGACGCTCGTGGTGAGATCCGGGGAGGAGGGGCAGACCTCTGGGGATAAAGCCTCTCCCAGGGGTCCCAGACAACCAGGGGAAGGGAGGAGCAGAGATGGAGAAGAGACACATTTCAGGGGGCAGGCAGCTTGGCATTCCCTGGAGGGGGCTCTGTGATCGCCTGGAGCTCCTGCTCGCCCAGTCGGCCTCTCTGGTCCTGTCTGTGATGGCTACAATGTTTATCCCGCACCATTGCACCACCATGCCTCACTGTGACTGCCGAACAGAAGATCCAGAAAGGAACAGACAAAGGACAGATTCAGACGCCTTCTCCCCCCTTGTTCCCATGCCCAGGACCCCTCACTCCCCCCCTCGGGGAGAAAGCATCCTGGGTGCTGCAGCTCCTGCAGGGCAGATGTGGATGGGATGAGGGCCCAGGCCAAGATCAGCAGGCATTCAGGTCAATCTTCAATAATATTACCAACAAGATCGAAACTAGTATTGAATGAAGGCTAATTCCATGCCAGGCCCTGTGCAAGCATGCTACATAATCTCTGATCAGTCCATTCTCTGCACACCAATCAGAATTATCCTCCTTCTAAATCAAAGGGCAGACCGTGACACCCCTCCGTACAAAGCCCTCTATGTGAGAACTGCCACCTCACTCAGGGTGCAAACCAAAGTCCCTTCAAAGGCCTGCAAACCACCCTCCCCACATACATCTCTCTGACCTCAGCTCCAGCCACACTGCTCTCCTGGCCTTTCCTCCAACAAGCCAAGCGCACTCCAACCTCACGGCTTCTGCATTTGTTCTTCACAAAATGTTCTTCCCCCAGACGTCTACATGCTTGATCAGATCTCTACTCAAATGTAATCTCCACAGAGAGGCCTCCTCTGACCATTTCCCCGACCCAGCCCGCTCCTCCAGCATGTCAAGCCTCTTTCCTGGCTTATTTTCCTCCATGGCACTTATAATCCTCTATACTACATATTTTAGCCATTTGTTTACTGTCTTCCTCTCCCACTAAAATGTACTCTCCATGAGAGCAGAGGCGTTTGCCAATTTTGTTCACTATCCCACCCCAGCATCCAGAACAAAGTCTAGGTAATTCAATGAATGAATGAATGAACAATCCTACAAGGGAGTTGTTCTTCCTAGCCCCTTAACACAGACGTGAAAACTGAAACTCAGAAACGCTGAGTGTGGTTCAACTGGCTGGATTGTCACCGTGAACGGAAAGGTCGCAGGTTCCATTCCCAGTCAGGGCACATACCCAGGTTGTGGGTTCAATCTCCAGTCACGGTGCATGTGAGGAGGCAACCAATCAATGTTTCTCTCTCTCAAAAGTCATGAAAAAAAAAAATGTCCTTGGGTGAGGATAAAAAAAAAGTTGACTCAGTTGTCCAAGGTCACACAGCTAGCTAGCAAAGGGCAGAGATGGAATTAAAATCCAGGCCTGACACCCTCCTTAACTCTGTGGTGCCATGTTCTTTGACCAAAATTAAGGGTCTGGGCAACCTACACAACAAGCATTTTGAGTGCCAGCGGATGGGGCCCCTTGTCACCGGTCCGCACGTTCCTCCGGCTGGACTCCTCCACGTTTGTGCCTCTGCCTCACTCATCTAAGAACGCCCGGCACGGGGCCAGAGCTGACATGCAACAAGTGCCCGCCAGGTGTTCGTGATTAAATCAACCCTCCTCAAGGCACTCAGTCTTTCTTCCCGCACACACTTCGCATATTGCTCACTTTACTGAGTGTGAAGAAGGGCAGAAATATTGAGTACACAAAACCGAACTACAAATGAGCCATGCCTTGAGGAAATTTACAACCAGGTGAAGGAGAGAGAAGATACAGACACCAAAAGGTGTAATATGAAGCAGGACAGTCACGTGAGCAGCACACACAGAGCCAGGAGCACAGCGGGGTGGGGAGGTGCTACACACAAGCAGCTAGGCATTCACACCCTAGAGGCGATTAGAGAGGAGAAGAAGGTGGGAAGCCTGCTCATTCATTCATTCATTCATTCAACATTGACTCCTAAGGTTTTCTTTGTTGGACATCATTCTGAGTAGTAGGGATAAAGAGATGAATTAATAAAACATGAGAACTCACCGGCTAATGCAGAGGCGGAGAAACACTAGTATAAGCTAAGGTGATACGTGGCAAGACAGGATGTTAGGGTGTAAGCTCCATGGGCACCGAGGCGGTGTCGCTCCCTGCTGTACTCCCCAGCACTTACAGCGCTGTCAGGCTGATGAAGGCTCCTCTTTACATGTTTGTGAGTACATGAATGAAAGCACAACGAAGGGATGTCACAAAGCCTCGGTGGAGGGGGGTCAGGGAAGTCTTCCCGAGATAATGTCTGAGCCTGAAGGATGCATAGGAGTTATCTGGAAAGAGAGCATTCCTGCAAAAGCAAAGGCACAGACACAAGAGAGCGCTACAACCAATATGGTCCATCTGATGTTGCTGGGGTGTGTTCAGGACAAGGCGGACGGTGTGAGCTGATGATGCGGACCGCAGGCAGAGAAGCCCCCCATCAGGAACTTCTTGGGGGGCCATGATGAGGGAGCACATTAGGATGGTCTTTGGGTCCCTGGGAAAGAACAGAACTGAGACAGGATAACCAGTCGGTACCAGCTGCACCAGTCTAGGTGTGAGCTGGGGAGGGCAGGGCCTTCAGCAGGCGCCAGAGAAAGGCACTGTGCCAGGACCCTTTATCAGTCACAGCTGCCAGACGTCTACCACTGACAAGGGAGGCAGGCAGCCACGAGGAGCTCCAACGTGCTTGTGAGCCCACGGATGCGCAGCCCGACCAGAGCCCTCTGGAGAATGCTGCAAAACTGCCTGGGGTGGGGGGGACCATGTCACACCCATACATGACCACCGAAGCAGGGACCCTGCTGACTGGCTGGGGACAAGGAGGAAGCCGGGGAGAAACCAGAACAAGTGCTCGCTATTTATTTCACTTTCACTTTGAGGATACTACAACTGCAGAAACCTGGCTGGAGTCCCAGCTATCACCCTTGACCTGAGTGACCTTGGGCAGGTTACCTGATCCCCCTCAACAGCTTCCCCATCTATAAAGGGGAGCTGCCACCACGAGCCCCATCCTATCCCACCCCTTACAGCATCCTGGAAAGGTTCCAATCAGCTCCAAATGACACTCTGAAAGCACCTACTGTGTGCTCTTCCTTGTACCAGAGGGGAGACAGGAAAAGGACACGCCCAGCACCTGCCCACAGGGAAGGAGCCCAAGCAGGCAGTGCAGGACTCCAGGAAGGGCATCCTCGGGCATATTCTCTGCCAGTCTGACTGCCCAGCCCAGCCCAGCCCTGGGAGGGGAGAGGAAGTGGTGAGCTGTTTTACAATCCATCAAATTAATTGCCCCAAATGGGAAATTTACAGCCCTCCTACAGCCTCCTGTGTATCCCATAATCTCCCATGGCCCTAATCTCCTGAGAAAGAATGTGTGGGCTGTAATCTTTCCTGCCCACTGTTCTCAGGGGGAACACCTTGGAAAAACCTCATTTCTTACCAGGGGTCGCCCCAACAAGTTGCCCCTCACAGCTGATGGCCCGGCCAGGACCTGACTCTGCCCAGGACCTGACTCCGCCCACCCCCACCCACCAGGAGCCAGCCCAGCCAACCTTGGCCTAGACTCTAGCCTGAGAGACCTGTCCAACCAGCCCCTTTGGTAAATACAACTTTTGCTCTCTCCTCCTTTTCCTGAAGAGAAACAGTCTGCCAGGAGGCAGAACTAGGAGTAATGGCTTCTGGGCAGAGACTCACCCATGAGGCACAGCAAAAACAGCTCCCAATGAGGTGTCGGCACTGGTTAACCTCAAAACCCTCTTCCCATCTGGGCCTCACCTTCTTCTAAAAAATCGAGGGAATATAAACAGCATCCCAGGAACCGCTCACCCTGCCTCTTCATGACCCAGGCTTCCTGGCAGTAAACCTGGATCTCTTTCCACACCATGAGCTGTAAGCTCTACTTTCTGGAAGGGAAGAGGCTTCCAGCTGGAGAGCAACACCCTGTCCCAGCGAGGAGACTCCCCACCTGCCCCAGCATCTGGTTCTCTCCCTCCACATCATAGGGCCCCCCCATACCCGTGCCTGATCCAGGCCTTTGCCCCCCTCCCTGCATAAAGACAGTTTTTGTAGACACCCTACTAAATGTTACTTCTTCCATGAGGGCTTCCTGGATCCCTCCCTTCTCAATACCAGTCCCAAACTCTCATGCCGCCTCCATTCAAGGGGCCTTGAGGGTAGGGGGCTCTGCACTCATCACTAATGACAGGGAACTCACTCTAATCACAGAGTATCTCAGAGGGCTTGCTGCACAATCCTGGAGCCAGTTCTCTACAGCACCTGCACCTAACAAGTCCTCAATCACCAGTGGGTGGTTTCCCAGACACTGCTCCATGTGCCAGGCTCCTTGACGTGGGTTACACTCCTGGTGGCCAAAACCGTGCCTGTTGGAAA
The DNA here is from genome assembly GCF_022682495.2 of Desmodus rotundus. NCBI lineage: Eukaryota > Metazoa > Chordata > Mammalia > Chiroptera > Phyllostomidae > Desmodus > Desmodus rotundus. The sequence continues at coordinate 33,641,484 of NC_071391.1, read as the reverse complement.
CCAGTGCTTGGACCCTCTCTCTTTGACAAACAGCTTTCTCACTTACTACCTTTGAAAGTCCAGCAGGGGATGGATTGCTATGATCCCCTTTTACAGAACGACCAAATATGTTGCCCAAGGTCACACAGCTGTAAGGGGCTGAGCCAGGGTTCAAACCCGGGTGTTCTAATGCTGGTTCTAACCCTGTTCTCCCACAACATCTGCAAGCACAAGCAGTCTGCTGAAGCGATCTGGGCTTGAGAGACACACAATCTAAATCCACCCTGCGTGCGCCCCTCCCCCCAGGAGCCGCACCCAGAGCAGCACAGGCACAGCCACAGATAGGGAATCTGGGCAGAAGGATGGCAGAGGGCATTTCCCCATGCTCTCCACAGCTTCCATCTGCCATTGATTATCTCTGGTGACAGTGAGCTCACTACATCCCAAGATATTTCAGAAGGTTCTGTTATAAACCTGGAGCCAAATTTCTTTCCTGGAGAATACAAACGACCCTTCCATGTGACAGCCCTTAAGATAGCTGCAGCCAGCCCTCCTTTTCCTGTGGGTCTCCTCTTCCCTATGTGAAGTATCCCCTGTTCCTTCAGCTGTTCTTCAGGAGACAAGGTCTCCAGGGCCCATCACAGTCATCCCCTCAGAAGGGCTTCCGCTGGCCACATCCCTCTTAAAAGAGTAATCCCAGAATAAGCCCCAGGACTGCGTGACCTCCCCAAAGCAGAGCAGCATGATCACCTCCCGTGTTGTGAGCACTGTGCAGCCACTAATGCAGCCTAAAGCAAAATTAGTGTTCTGGGCGGTCACACCATCCCGTGGACTCCTATGGAGTCCATGGTCAATAACCCCTTCTTCCCAGAGGGCACCGGCCATGCAGGGGCATGAATGCAACTCATTGCCCTCGGGTGGACAGAGCAGAAAGGGCAGGAACTCTGGAGTCCGACCTGGGCTGGACTCCTAGTCCTGCCCCTTCTTTCCTGAGTCTCCCAGACAAATTCCTCACCCTCTCTAAGTTTCATTTTCCTCAGCTACAAAATGGAGGAAAAATCTCTCCCCACTAGGCTGATGTGAGGAATAAATGAGGAAAAGGAGATAAGCACCTAGCCCGGACCAAGAATTTACCAGAGGTCAAAGCTGGTGAGTGGTTGGGCTGGGATAAGGGTCAAACCCAAGTCTGTCAGCCCAAAGCTGTGTGGCCCCGCTATAGCCCCGCCCTGTTTTCTTGTCCCACAGCCCTTGCCTACTGAATGTCCTCTTGGGTCTGTCTTGCTCCCTGGTCTGGACCGTAAATGCCTTGAAGACATCCTTGTCTTCATGGCCCTGGAACCCGTCACGGTGCCATGTGCTACAGAGTAGGAGTTGATGAATGCTGATGAGCGAATGATTATATGAACTACTTAATGAACTGATATCATGAAATAGCAGGGGGATCACTTTGTAAAGTATAAGAGCGTCTAACCATCCAGTACACCTGAAATGAATACAAAATAATATTGAGTGTAAACTGCAGTTGAATAATAAGATGAACAAAAAAGAAGACAGGCACCCTTTCTGCCCTATCTCAGCAGCACCAATCCCGCCAGCACCGGCCAGGTAGCAAGAAGCATTTATATCCCAATGGTCTGCAGTTCTGGCTCAGCCAGCACTACTCCTCCCAGACAGGGAAGCCCATTTCAGCAGCAACATGCTGCCTTCCCCACCACAGAATCTCCAAGACTGGTAAGTTTTGCTCTGAGCTGTTCCTGGAGCCAGAAGGAGCTGCGTGTAGTTGGATGAGCAATGTCTGTGACAGTCCCTGGTGACCCCGAGAGGGAACAGGTCCTATGTAGGGAGGGTTGATGCTAGGGTTTCTCCAGCCCCAGCTCTCTGGGACTTCATTAAAAACATCCTCTCCCTGTTTCCAGGTAATTAATAATAAGAAAAAGAAAGGCACCTCTGTTCATACTCAACAGGCCATCTCAAAACTCTCCAAGCCACACCTGATAAAGCAGTCCTGTCTCACCGCCTGTGCCACGGCTCGATGCCACACTGTCCCTGTGACTTGAGTACCAACAGCCCTTCACAGCCTGGTTGAGTTCCCCTCTAGAGCCTCTACCAATTATTCCTACGGTTCTGGGGTCAATGAGAACCTTGGTTCTATTACTTTGGAGCCTTAACTTCCCCAACCCATCAAACGGAGTGGTTAACATGGTTCAGGGAGAGATAACCATGTAAACACCGTGGCCACGTACTACACACAGCAGACGTGCACACACCGTGGTTTCTTTCCTCCTGGTGTATTACATCCCAGAGCCTTGGATCAGTGTTGTCCTGGGCATGGCTCAGCTCCAGCTCTGCAAGGAGAACCTCAAGAGCAGGGCTGACATCTCCTCTGCTCACTGCAGGAGTTCCTGTGACTTTGGGAATTCAACAGGCATTCAAATACTCCTGATGGGTATCTGGTAAGTCAACCCATTTTAATTTGCGGTGGTCATGGTGGATAGGTTTGGGAGAAAATGTCTATTTTCAGATAATTCCCAAGAAGGGGTGACTGGAAGCCATCAGGGAGATAAGGGTGCTGTATGGTGTCCAGACTGGAGAAGAGTCTTTGGGGACACTCAAGCCAGAGTAGCCCAAGGCCAGGCCCTCTGCCTCTGGGACTCTTGGCCTACAGCTCTCTCAGAGGCAGGGAGGCACCGCTCACTGGCTGGCTGGCTTCTCAGGCAGAGCCCCCAGGAGAGAATATCAGAGTTCAACAAACCATTTAATAAATTAATTCAATAACTATTTTCTCTCAGCACCAAAAAAAAAAAAATATATATATATAGGTAACCATGTGAGGTGATGGATGTGTTAACTCTCTTGACTGTGGTGATCACCTCATGATGTATATGTGTATCGAAGCACCTTAAATATGTACAATTTGTATTTGTCAATCATACCTCAACACCAGAATATAAAGTTATTTTCTGAGCACGTGCGTGTTCCAAACACTATTCTAGGCACTAGGGGGTAAGACCCTGAGCCTAGGGTTCCTTGTCTTTGTGGACATTAAATTCTGGTGGGAGAGACCAATGAACCAATTAAAACATAAAGTGTCTGGGTCGGGTTGAGAACTCTCAAGAAAAAGCCCGTAGGGCTAAGGGAATAGAGAGCACTGGGGGGAGGAGTCGGGAAAAGCCGCCCTGAGAAGGGGACCTCTGAGCAGAATCCTGAAGAAAGGGAGGGAAGAGCAGGCTGTGGGAATATCTGAAGGGAACATTCCAGACAGAGGGAACAGTTGGGGCAGAGGCCCTGAGCTTGGCTGTGCCTCACATGTTTGAGGAACAGGAAGGAGGCCGGCGTGACTGGAGCAGAGCAGGAGGGAGAATAGGAAGGAATGAGGCCGGGCAGGTAATCGGGGATGGGGGCGGGGGCAGATGACCCAGGGCCTCGCGGGCCACTGTGGAGGACTGTGAATTCTGCTGTGTATGAGATGTAGACCTTAGGTGGTTAGAGCTGCAGAGTAACATAATCCAGCTTCCATGGCAGAAGCATCTCTGGCTGCTGTACTGGGGGTGGGGGAGAGAAGCAGAAGGACTAGGGAAGAGGGTACTGCAATAGCCCAGGCAACTGAGAACAGCAGCGTAGACTAGGATGGGAGCAGGGGTGCCGTGACCTTGGATACATTTCAGAGTAAAGTTCCCTGGAAATGTGCCTGATGCCAGGCAGTCCCGGACATGACCTGCTGCTTGCACTGGGAGGTCCAAAGACAAACTGAATTTGGTCCCCTGAGCCCCAGCCTGGGCATCACTGCAGAGATGCAGGCAGGAAGCCACAGGACTGTTTCTGAGGGAAGAGAGTTGGGGAAGCTCGAACCTGGCTGGGAGGGCCTCTCCTAGCAGGACTCCCCACCCTTCACCCCCTCCCCACATCTCTGAAGACCTGGGTGGCTCATGTCACCAGGAAACCCAGTGAGGCAGCTTGGTGATCTGGGTCCAAGCCCCGGCTCTACCACCTCCACCTCTGGGACTCTGGGCAAGCCATCCGAGTCTGGGTCTCAGTTCCACGTGTGTGTGTATGTATATATATATATATATATATATATATATATATATATATACATACACACACACACACACATACACACACCATCCAATGCAAAAACTGGCCCCCAGGCCTAGAATCAGAATACACCAGCCATTCCTAGTTGTGCAACCTTGGACTTACAGCCTTGCTGGGCCTCTACATCCTGATCTATGAAGTGGGGGGAATAACACCTTTTAGGGCTGCTGTGAGGGTTAAAGCAAATGTGTGAGAAGTGCTAGTCACACAAAAGTACCTTCATAGCTAGGAAGGCCCTCCAAGGCCTCTAAGGGATGTTTCATCTGATCCTAGTGACTCCTCCTCCTCCTCCATGCCACCATCACAGCCCCACCTACCCACCCTGGGAGGATACGGGGGCATCGGGAAGACCCCTGGCTCACACCATCCCCTGCCCCACCTTAGGCTCAGTATTAGTGGCCCACTTCTGCAGCTCGGTGGAAGTTCCTGGCAATTTTAAAGGTGGCCTCAGGCTCCAGTCCACCAGAAACAACCAGCACCCGTGGGTCATCCACGGAGATGTGTGCCGTCTCAGTTCCCGTGGCTCTCCCTGCCAGTGGCGCTGACCTCATGTGAGCACACAGTAGGGGCTGAACAGGTGCCATTACAGAAACAAGCCTGGGTGCCGTCCTGACACGGGGTTGCAGGCCAGGAAAACCACCACCAGGAGCATTGGTGTTAGATGTTCCGCGTCACTCAGCTGCAAACGTCACTTTCAGTTTCTGTCAGACCCACAACCTCGGCTAAAGTTTAAAGGCCCCATGCAAGGGCTTTTGGCAGATTCTGCCTACAAATGATTAGCCATGGAAATAAGTCCCGGAGACCTCAGAAAGATCAGGACAGACCAAAGGAAAATAAGGTAGTGGACCTAAGAAAAGTCAAAGTCTTCTCCATTCTTCATCTTTCCTTCTATCTCTGGGTGGTCTCTAAGGATGTTGGGAGGTCGGAGCAACAAGTACGGGAGTATTATGCTGTCTGTCAGCTAAGTAAGTCCAGGAGGGACCATGATACACTGTGGGGACCAAAAGCCTAAACGTGGAGCTTTTCCTCCACGTTTTCTCCAGTTGGAGTTGCTACACACACAGGTTGCACTGACTTGAATCCAGTGTCTTCGCCTTACTGTGTCTAACCCTCAGCCCCTTCCCCTAGAAGCCCTGAGCACACAGGCCTGGGAACCAGACTCTGTCGGCAGGGTGGGACAGAGGCCACCGGTGACGGGACTTCCGTCCAGCCCCAGAGCTGAGGGAGGAGAACAAGGCCACCCTCGGCCGTGGCCCCTTGGACAGCACTGGCGTTTGAGCGAGGGTGAGGACGGCTGTTGACCTCACTTTTAGGGGGGTCAGGTTTTAAGTAGGTCACCGTTCGGACACTTACACCACCCACTCTTTATCTCTGTCTCTTCTAGTTTAAGGCAGGAGTGCTGCCAGGCAGTGGTGTGAGTTACCCCGCTTCTCCTCCTTTGGAGGCCAAACCCCTCACCTGCCAGGTGGGACCTCTCACAGGCTCCACCCTACTTCCTCCAGCCACACCCCTGAGCTGGAGTCTGGGAGAATGACCCCCAGCCCCCACACATCCCACTTTCCTCCCGCAACCATGGTGGGGCCCTGTTCACACCCATGCTGAAGCCCTGGGTCCGCATCACCCTTGGGACAGAGCCCCAGCGTCTCTGAGTAGCCCTTTCTCAGTCTCCCTCCTCTTTCAATGTCACTGAACACGCCATCCTCCCCACAGCTCTGTCCGCGCTGCTTCCTCTCCCCTGAACATCCAAACTCCATCACCTGACAAATCCCTGCTTGTTTTCCAAGGTCCAGCACAGGATCCCTACCCACCTGCAAAGCCTTCCTGGCCACCCATCCTCTGTACCTCTCCAGTCCCAGTGCTTTCCCCATCAAATCATTTCCACAGCATCCTCTAGTTGTTGACATGTCTGTGTCCCCACCAGGGCACAGGATCTTTGAGGACACCAAGGACACTTTGATTCATTAACTGAATGCCTACTATGACCGGATACCTTCTAGGAGCCAGCGATATAGCAATGAACACAACAGACAAAACGAAGCGAATGTTCTAGTGGTGGTGACAGCCAACACACAACAGAACCTCCCTATATTCAAGACGGTGAAGTGGGCTCTCCCGGGAGCACGCCCACGCCCTTCTTCCCCAGGTGTGTATCTTCATGTTTTCTCCCCAAGTTCTAAGGGTCCCCACGAGACTTGCAACCAGGGGAACAGGGAGCAGTGGCAGTTGGTCCGGGGCTCACCCCCGGCCTGTCTCCAAGGCCTCCTTTTCTCTGACTTTTCAGTGAGCTAAAAACAGCCCCACCTTGGCTCACTTCTTTCCCATAATATTTCTAGGAACCCAAAGCAGCCCCGCCTAGGCTCTCCTGTTGCTTCTTCTACCCTAAGCCCTTCCTTTGTTTCACTGTCCCCAGCTTTAACAAAAGGACTCTCAAAAAACAAAACAAAACAAAACTGTTCTGAGTTCTTTACATTAACTCAGTTAGTTCCCACCACAATTATTATTATCTGCATTTTGCAGATGAGGAAACTGAGGCTCCAGATGATACAACTGGCTCAGGATCCACAGGCTAGTAAGTGGCAGGGCTGGGACAATCCTGTACCAGACCATGCGCCCAACCGCTGGTCCATCCTGCCTCTCAGTGCTGTTTTCTCTACTCTGCTTTACTCGTTTTGGTATCCACGGTGCCAGGCCAGCGCTTGGCCCACACTCGGTCCCCGGTAAAAGTCTGCTAAGTGAAGGGGCCCCTGAATTATGAATGCTGGTCCCCTGCCTGAGGCACCCACTCTTCCTCTTGCCCCCACCCAACCCCTTCCAGCTCACAAGACCCTCCTAGCCTTCCCTGACTCACCCTGCCCCTGAATTATCTCCTCCTAGACGTTCCTCTCCACGCTGCACCTGCACTACTTACCCTGACACCTAATCACACACCACGGGACGTCCTGTCGCCTGAAGCCGTGTGGACATCTTCGCCAGCTCCCTGATATCCCCCGGAGAGTAACCAATATGGTGCCAGGTACACGGCAAAGATGGATACAGAAATACTAAACTAAATCCAGCCTCCCCTCTCCACGTTTCCATTCTCACCAGAGCTATTTTTCCCCTTGCCCAAGGGAAGCTAGCCAGAGCTCACGTCAGACACGACCTCTGCTGCAACTAAACCCACACTGCGGAAACCGTCAGCTCGAACAGCAAGGTCATGATTAGGGTGCAGCTGTGGTTAAAAACGAGTAGAACTGGACGTTTTTAACCCTTTGGTGAAACCCATCAAGATGTTCGATGCCTCTATTAGAAAATGCCCCTAACAAAATCTGAGCTGGACAATATGCGCAGGTACCTCCTGGGTCTGCCAGAAGACATGAGTCCCTACAGGACATAAGACAGGAAGTTAGCCACATATATTTAGACCAGTGGAGCCATTGCAGAGAAAAGATAAAATACCTGGTATGAAGGAAAACATTGGGTTGGCCAAAAAGGTTGTTTGGTTTCTTCCGTAAAATGGCTCTAATAGTGCTTAGTTGTCTTTAACTCATTTGAAACAATTTTGTTAGATTGTACTGTGACAGCTGTCATATCAGCATGCATTTAAAAAGTTTATCAAAACTGGTGAATTTTTGTGTAGCCATTTTAACATTGAAGTTCGAAGAAAATAAGCAACATTTTCAGCATATTGTGCTCTATTATTTCAAGAAAGGTAAAAACGGATGCAACTAAAATGCAAAAGCAGATTTGTACAGTGTATGGAGAAGGTGCTGTGACTGATCAAATGTGTCAAAAGTAATTTGCAAAGTTTCGTGCTAGAGATTTCTCTCTGGACGACGATGCTCCACGGTCAGGCAGACCAGATGAAGTTGATGGCAATCAAATCAAGATATTAATTGAGAACAATCAATGTGATACCATGCAGGAGATAGCCGACATACACAAAATATCCAAATCAATAAAGTTATTGGTGAAAATGAAAAATGTGTCTTTTATTTTATGGAAAAAATCACACAAACCTTTTCGCCAACCCAATCCTTGCTCAAATTTATTGACTATACTATGTTCTGAGAACCGAGTACTTTACATGTATTATTCTCATTTAATCACTGCAGAAGACCCATAGGGTGGATACCAGTGTTTGCCCCATTTTATTTAAAGGTGAAATAACTCACCCGGGTCCCACAGCCGCAAAGGCGGGCCGGCAAGCCTAAGCACTCACTCTGCCTCCCAGAGCTGCCCTGTCTAAAGTCTGCAGTGGGGACAGTGAGCTGTGTGTGAGGCTGAGTCTAGAAAGATGAGCTCAACACAGAGACAGCAGCCTAGGGAGGTGGTCCCTCCACCTATCCCACCTGATAACACAACCAGGCAGGCAGAGCTTTCCAGGAAGGCTTCAAATGGGCAGGGACAGGAGAGCCAAGGGAATGTTACCAAACTGTAGGAAGGAAGTAAAGAACTTAAGGTCCTTCCAACCAAAAGGTTGGTCATCAATGCATTTTTCAGATTGATTTATGACCAAGAGGGGGAATTGTGGACGAAAAACAGGGGTTCTACGGAGAGTAACTCACAAGGTGATCTGACCATTGATTCCTACCTGGGCAGGTCACAGTGGGTAGTCACATCTCAGGCACATAACTTCTTCAAAAATTTAGAAAGAACTTAATGTCTTCCGCAAGGACAAAGTACCCTGGGCCACAGAATGCTTAGCATAACTTAAAAGCTCAATTCTTGGCTCTCTGCCAGCGGGCACCCAGCCCCAGCTCCCTGGGCCTTCCCTGCCTGCCTAGGGTGTAGATCTGTCCGCACCCACTGCCAAGGCTGAGCTTCTGAGCCAAGGACAGCTGTCCTCCTTCCCCAGGTGGCCATAGCTCCTATCCCCAGACCCCTCACAATACCTCTGAGGCCCCTATGGAGACAGAAGGGACCAGCCACTGTCTCCTGCTTAACCTCACAGACTGCCTCCCTCTCCTCCACCAGGAGTGTCCAGGGACAAGGACCTGGGCGACAACCCAGAGGCTGCAGGAAAGGATTAGAGTGAGGTTTTCAGGCTAACTCTCCTCAAAAGCCAAATCTTTTCACTATGAAAGGAGTTTATTTTCAAAATCTTCTTTCCCCTTGGGGCGAGACTGCCTCAGACAGTCTCTGAGCTCAGGGTGCAGCCCCCTGGCAGAAGTCTGAGAACCACCTCCCCTGGGGCCAAGTGTGAGGTCCAGGGGCCTCGCTCTAATTGGACATGTGTGTCTTGGAGGCAGGGGGATGACAATTCCCAGCAGATCAGGCAGGGATCTGTGCAGGAGCTGACTCTCCAGGAGGCCTCACAGGGCTTGCTCCTGGTGAGTCCTGGGCCAATAGTCCAGCCCGTGCCCTACCTCCCACTCTATGGCCACAGTCCCTGAAGTGACTTGTGTACAACCTGAGCGTTTGCCTGAGACAAATCAGGGCCGGCCTCCACAGCACAGTCCACCACAGAGTAGGGTGGGGACAGGCCAAGCAGGGCACACAGGGACTGAGAGGACCCCCATTAAGGACCACTGAGGCTGATCCTGGCCTAGCCACCTAAAACCTGCTGGACAGGTTCCGTAACCTCACCTTCCTTGTCTGTAAAATGAGGATCACAATAGGACCTACCCTACAGGGTTGGCAGGACGGTTGGAGGAGCCCTACCTACGAGACCGTTGGAGCGGGGCACAAGGTGAGCGCGGCACAGATACTTGTAAAATAAATAAATACAGAAGCGCTCTACAAAAGCAACTGCCTTCTCAGAGTGACAGTCCCTCTGCCCCGGCGCTCGGCTTACTGCACCCCCAAACAAGCAAATTCCAACACAGACCTTAGAGGGGGAAAAAATTCTCAAATCTTTCTACTGACTCAAGGGGGCCATGAGCACCAACAGGTCGTCACTGTCCACAGGCCCAGCAAGGTCTCCGCACAACTCGATTATTCCACCTTCAGGCCCTGGGCTCCTCAGACACATGCAGAGTCAGAAATAAAGAGAGTGTGCTTTGGAGCCTAATTTAAATATCTATCTGTACACAAAATAGGAAGCCAATTACTTTCCTCTCCCCCAAAGAATTAATACCCCCTCGGAGTTTTAGAAACCATCTGGTGCCAAGCACACAAACACGTCTACGGGTTCTCAGCTGCGGAACGCTGGGGAGGAAGTCAAAGCAGAGGCCCACGGAGCCCTCTGCAGCTCCCACCCACACACCAGGGCTAAAAAATACATAATGACTCAACGCCTCGGCAAATGGATGTAATTTCAGGTACCACCAATTCCACTTAGAAGTGCATTAATGCGCACAGTGATTATAACTATTTGGCTTCACAGCACTCATCTATCTGTTTCTTTAAATCCCCAGATCAAAATGTGTTGAGAAAAAAAATCTTTTTCCAAACGCTTTCACGGGCAGGGAAGGGAAGCATTTTCCCTCCCTGGAGCCCTGACCACTGACCTTGTATCCCCCGCCACCCCGTTAGATCACAAACCCCAGTGAACTCCCAGTTCCAATCAGCCCTCTCTTCTCGTGCATCTGCCCATGCCAAATATCAGATCGGCTCACCCACACCAATCTGGCTGAGTGCTGATCTGCACCCAACACAGCCCCAGGTTGCTGGTGAGCTGTTCCCAGCACTGAGTCACAGTCCTGCCCCTGCCCCATCTCCCCCAGGACCAGCTCAGGGAGGACTACAATGGCGGACACCTCTACAACTTACTCATCATCGCCACTGTCTGCCGGGACACGTTTATTATTATACAGAAGAAGAACAGTACCCATTTCTCAATCAACTGCAGCCTACTTGCTCTGCTATCAATGTCAATCACCCAGAACAACCCACCCCTCGCCTCAGCCCCTCCTCTGCCTGCAGGAGGACCTCTGAGTGGTCATGGGGTTCTGAGATGTGGAATAGTCTGCCCACCCCCACCCCCACAGGAAGGCATAGTCCCCATTCAGTGGTCACCTATATGTCCAGCCCTGTTAGCAACCTGTGTGACCGGCAGCAGCATCTGGGCAAAGGAGAGGGCAGAGCACTCCCAAACTCTGTGAAGGAAACCAGAGGCCGCCAGGGAGCCTGGCTCTCGGGGGTCTACCCTGTGTAACGGGGTGGGCCTTAGAGACAGCTGTGCCCTACTGACACCGCCCGCAGGCCTTCCCACAGCTCCAGCCAATCAATTCTGACAAACATCCTCACCTAAACAGAAGGGCTCCCAATGCCTGAGTGCCTACTATGGGCCAAATAGCATGCTAGGAGCTTCGGATAGGCCATCACATTTAATCCTCAAATTACACGTGGGAGGAAAGTAGCGCTGTCATTACGGTGAACTAGGGAAGCTGAAGCTCCGAGACGTTTTCACTTTCATGGAGTTTGTAGTAATGCTGAGCCCCAGGCCTACCCTCTAGAATTTCGGACTGCGCCTTCTAGAACATTGCTTCTACTTCAGTCTACCCCCCTGCTCCCTCACCGAAGCTCTAAAACAGACGCCATAGGTAGTGCCTCAAAAAAAAAAAAAAAAGACCTAGATGCCCTGCCAGGCAGTGCAAACACTGATACTAATACCTAGGAACCCTCTCACTAGGGGAGGGAGGGGGTGGGGTGGGGAGGGGGGGGCAGTAAATCAAAACTGCCCACTTGGAAAATGTGTCCATCATAAGTACGAGACACCTATGCCTCTCCCTCTGGTGGGACACAGCGCACAGGGCTTTGAAGACAAGGAACCTTCTCTGACACACAGCACCAACCACGTTCAAGTGCCCGGCTTCCTCGTAGAGACAAGTCGCAACAGGAAAGCGCAGCTCTCCCCAGGGTTCCCTGATCCCAGGTTTCCCCAAAGAGAACAAACCGCCGCAGCTCTGCTGGTTGTGCCACATGTCACAACCATAGGAAGGGGCTTTGGTCCCAGGGGCAGTCATGATAATACTTGATTCTTATACAGCATGTACGACATGGCGGGCGCTGTTCTAAGTCCGCAGCGCGGTCATCGTCCCCAGTTTACAGATGAAGAAGCATCTGAAGGCACAGAGAGCTTTAAGTGACCTGCCCACACTAGCGGCAGAGCCAAGACGTCAACCCAGACACTCAGACTCCAGGATTCCCGGCTCGTAACCCCCACGTGGCACCACGGCTCAGACACAGGAGTCGGAAAACCCCTGCGGCCACATTGCTGATTACACCACTCTCCCGCAGCCCAGCTATCCAGGGCCAGGCCCTACTCCTCAACTTAGCACCAGCGTCTTCCTGACGCAGACGGGCGCACGCACGCCCTCGCCCCCCAGCTCCTCTGCATTTCCTTCCCTGCCTCTCCCACTAGCTGCCCACACTCTGCCCCAAAGCTGCCTGGCCATCCTCACACTCACCTTCTGGAGCTCCCGAGCGGCCCCTCCCCAGGCGCCCAGCCCCAATCACCCACACTGACCCTCCGTCCCTCTCTTCTGGACCGGGCACTGCTGGAGGGTGGAGGCGGTGTCTTCTACTTCTCTCACATCACCCAGTGTGGAGACTGGCACACAGTACAGGCTTCATCAGAGTCTGGTGGCTGAATGGATGACTCCTGAGCCACAAGCCTCTGTGTAAGCTGCTCCCCCGATACTCAGCTCACCACCCCTTAGGGCGATACGCTGATTCCATCTGTGGACAGCACAGACAACTGAGTTTGCAAGCGGAGAGAGTATGATTATTGCAGAGGTCGCTGCATTAATCTAAAACACTGCTCTGGCTCCCCTCCTTCCGGGAAGGAGATGGGCTCATCCCATTTCATCCAGGGGAGAGAACGCAGGAGGCTGTGCAGCCAGGGGCCTGGGGATGGGGACGAAATGGGCCCGCTGCTGCCTCCTTCCCCCAGCACACGGCCCACCCTGCCGGCACTGCACTGTTCAGGGAAGCACAGGAGGTAGCTAGCAGTCCTGGAAGAGACTGCATGCTAACTGCAAGCTTTCAGACCCCAAGTGGGTGAGGGCTCTGCCTTGGCAGGAAAAGCCTCTGAGAGATGCTGAGAACACTGGCCGTGTCGTTGGAAACGTTCTTCCGGCAGAACCTGAGAGACAGCCTGGCTCTAAGCAGGCTTAAGAGGCTCACCACCCCCTAAGCTGTGGTCAGCTGACACCTGGGGGGGAGTTTGGGGGGTGCATCCCCCAGAGCACCAGGGACCCACCCACTGCTCCACCTGGGGGCCATCCACCCCACCCATCATCACCCTTCTATCCTGTGAAGGACTTGCAGAGGGAGGTGCATGGGGCTCTGTCTTGGCACCATCAAGAGAGATTCAGAAGGCCACATTTGTGGAACAGACCCTATGGGAGGATGCAGGACAGAGCGGGTGGCCATAGAAGCCAGAGGACACCTGGTATCACACCACACAAACAGCACACACATTCGGAGCCAAGAAGATTCAGGCCCAAGTCCCAGCTCCCCCACTGATGCTTTCTTTGGCCTTAGGAAGATATTTTCCCTCCTTCCCACTCCAGGCCTCAAATGCTTGACCTGTAAAACAAGGACAATAAAAATACCTGCCTCTGAAAGGAATGTATACGTTTTCGACTAGTACAGAGAACCGCGAAGATTATCACTGTTGACATCTGTGGCCCAGGCAGCACCAGACAGTAAGTCTGCCCTTCAGCTGTCAGAGCCGATAACCAGGCGGCTGCCCAGATTAAGGAGCGGACATCATGCAGCCCCTGGGTGCCCAGGAAAGAGGCAACGAGGAGCCACTTTCACACCTCATTACCCAGGGCTCTTTGCCCCCAGCTCCCTGTAGCGTGAACAAGGACCCACGGCCTTGGAACAGTGTGCCCTTGAAGGACAAGGTAAATAGTGTTGTTTTTAAGTTAACTTTTTATTTGGAAATCACTTCAAATTTACAGAACAGTTACAAGAATCGTACAAAGAACCTCCATATAGCCCTCACCCAGACTCACCCGGTGTTAACATTTGTCCCATCTGCTCTGTCACCCACTCCCCTGTATAGGCACACACAGAGAGAGTTCGTTTTCCTCAGCCACTTCAGAGCAAATACCTCAAGGACATCTTTTTAATAACCATAATCGTTATGCAGTTTTTATGGGTCCAAACCAATTTCTCAGCAGCCCTATAGTTGGCATGCTTCCAACACAGGCAACCCCAGTTCAAGGGCACCAGACCCTCCTGCAGCAGCTGAGTGAGATTAGGGTTCAGAAATCATGTCTCCACCCCATCTCATGGATGTACAAAAGAGGGGCTCACATTTACTGGACACTTACTATGGGCCAGGTACTGGCTAAACCTTTACCATCAATTAATTCTTGTACTTCTCACATCTATCTCCATTTTACTGGCGAGGAAGTGAGGCTTAAAGGGAGTAGGTAACGGATCCAGGTCAGCGAGCCATAAGTGGTGGAGCTGGAATCAGAACCCAGGAATCCAGAGCCCATGCATCCACCCACTGCCTCCTTACACATGCTACCACCACACACACCACCCTTGTGCGTTTCTCTGCATGATGAAGGTGCCTGGCTGTGCTCTGGGCTTCCAGAAAAACCAACCCTGCTGCCAGGCCAGCATCCAGGTGACTATGAGTAGGATGCACGCAAGAAAGAGAGGTGGTCTGGCATAAATCAGTCCAGGCAAAAGAAGACCCAAGGTCACGACAGCTGCTGATGTTGTCTTTATCGAGGCCTGTACATCGCGCTTTGGACACCCAGGGCCCAGACAGGCTGCAAAGCCGGTGAGTGGTCTCCCCACACTTCCCAGTCACTTAAGACTGAACCGGGGAACTGGTACCCCTGGAGGCACACGTTTCTGTTTAGGAAAACACAAAGCCATACAACCAACACAATGCAGCCCTGCCAAAGTACTGACCTTAAGTGGAAGATATGGAAGGGGGCGTTATAAGTTAAATTGAGGGTAAAGTGTACATGAATTTTTGTGCAGAACCAACATTTTGAGGGCATTTCCTACCATCTCGTCTCCCAGGCGAGTCGACCATCACCCTCTTCTGGCACTAGGGCTGTGGTCAAGAAGTCTGAACAGCTCCGATCTGAGACCACTGCAGGTCCGCCCTCTTCTCTGAGCCCTAGCTGAACTAGTGCAGTGTGTGGCTTCATCGCTCTGAGCCCACAATTCTGCACTGAACTCCGCAATAACTGGGGGCCTCCAAGCAGATAATGTTCGTGAAGCACTCGGTAAACAATACAACATTGTGGCCAACATAAACAAATCAACAAACAAATGTTGGAGAGGATGCGGAGAGAAAGGGAACCCTAGTGCACTGTTGGTGGGAATGCAGACTGGTGCAAACACTATGGAAAACAGTATGGAATTTCCTCAGAAAACTAAAAATGGAACTGCCCTTTGACCCAGCAATTCTGTTGCTGGGATTATACCCTAAGAACCCTGAAACACCAATCCAAAAGAACCTATGCACCCCAATGTTCATAGCAGCACAATTTACAATAGCCAAGTACTGGAAGCAACCTAAGTGCCCATCAGCAAATGAGTGGATCAAAAAACTATGGTATATTTACACAATGGAATTCTATGCAGCAGAGAGAAAGAAGGAGCTTATACCCTTTGCAACGGCATGGATGGAACTGGAGAGCATTATGCTAAGTGAAATAAGCCAGGCAGTGAGGGACAAATACCATATGATCTCACCTTTAACTGGAGCATATTCAAAAGAAGAAAAAAGCAAACAAAATATAACCAGAGACATTGAAGTTAAGAACAATCTAACAATAGCCAGGGGGGAATGGGGAGGGGACAGTGAGGAGAGGGGATTACAGGAACTACTATAAAGGACACATGGACAAAATCAAGAGGGAGGGTGGAGGTGGGGGAGGGAGGTGGGTTCAGCTGGGGTGGGGTGGAGGGATAGAGAGAAAAAGCATACAACTGTAATTGAATAACAATAAAAATTAAAAAAATACATTAATCCAAAACACTTCTCATTTCAGAAAATCTAAATGGAAATGTTTTGACAGCCATTTAAAAACAACAGGCAAATACAACCATACTCCTCCATGCCTTTCGGTCTGCCAATATTTACTCATGCCGGTTTACTGAGATGCTGCTGTCTCAGGCTGAACAAAAGATTCAAACCAGGCTATCTTCAGAAGAGGCAGAAAACTGGAGTGGGCACCTCATTAAATCACCAAACAGTCCACACCATGAAGTGCTTTCTAAAATAAGCTCCTTTTTATGAGGTACACAACACAATGGAACATTACTTGGGCATAAAAAGAATGAAGACTTACCATTTGCAACAACATGACAAGTTAAATAAGTCAGACAGAGAAAGATAAGTACCATATGATTTCAATTATTTGTGGAATCTAAAAAACAAAATGAACAAATAAAACAGAAACAAATTCACAGACTGGAGAATAAACTGATGCTGGCCACATGGGAGAGGGCTCAGGGGGCTGAATGGAAAAGGTGAAGGGGTTGAGCAGCACCGACGGATGGGTACAGAACGGCCACGGGGATGTAAAGCACAGCATCGGGGACACAGGCAATAGTGCTGTAGTAACTGTGAGCACTGGTAGGTGGGTGCAAGACTGTCAGGAGGGTCCCTCTGTAAGTCATGTGAATGTCCAACCACTCTGCTGCATACCTGAAACTAACACAGTCTTGAATGTTAACTGTAACTGAAAAGAAAATAAGCTCCTTTTTCCAAAGTCTGCAATTTTAGAAGCCAAAATTCACTCCCATCGATATTAAGAGAATGGAAGGACTGCAAGCAGAGCACAGGAAACCGACGCCCACCCTCTCCACACACCCAGCACCGCGAATCGGGGCCAACACTCCCCCCGCCAAACCCACCCCCTGTCCTCTCTCTGGGAAAAAAATTAAAAAGAGCCTTCCAAAGAAACCAGTGACCAGTTTCTTGAAGAGCTTTGCCCAGATCTTTTCTGGGGTGACTCTGAGACCGTGGCACACACCATGGCTCTCACTCCTTCCTTCAGCTTTCTGCACAACGCCGCTCTCGTTCCTTCTGCCCAGACCCTAACGTTTCAATCCATGAGTCGGTTTTCACCCTTGATAAAAACAACCAGGAAACGAAACGTAAAGTGTGGGATTATGCCAAAACTCGCCAACCTGGGAGAACCGTTTCTTAACTTACAACAAGAGGTTTCAGAATTTCCCTTTACAATAGATGTAGCTGTGTAAGCAATTAAATAAATAAATAAAACAAGTGTAAGCTGTGAGTTTCCCAGATATTCTTTCTAGAACAGTTGCTCTCTGGTTTGAAATAAAGTTTCTGGGACTACTGTTCCCAGGAACACTTCAGTGAGAAAGATGACAACGAAATAAAACAACAGGCTGGCACTCTGCAGGACAAATTTCACTGACATGAAGTTCAACATTCGTCTGGGAAGGAAGATGTGGCAGCACGCTTCCCGGGGTGGCCTGAACGACTGTCCCTTGGCTGACAGCGTAATCAAACCTCAAGAGGGTAGCTTCCTGGGCCGTCCAGTACTCACAGGCTTTCCTGAAGGGCCTTCCGCACTTGGTGTCTAAAGCCAGCTAGGGTTCCACCTAGACATTCTGTCACCCCTGGTTCAGCCTTCTCTCCCCACTCCTCCCTCCCTCCCTCCCTTTAATGTCAGACTCAAAAACATGCTTGCTGAATACAAAAACACACTCTAGATATTTAGCATTATCTCTAGAAGGGTAATGCTTCTGAAGGAGGCTTGAACCCTTGGCTCACGCCAGTCCCCACTCCCTGCCTCCCTGTGACAGGCTCTTAACTGCCCATTCCCAGCCTCCTGGGGCCCCCAGCCTCCCCACAGCCTCCCTGCTCCTTGCTCCTGTCCCAGGGGACTCGAGTACTGGCACCCCTGCACAGGGGCGACTCAGAGTGGTGCCACCGGTGGTGGTGATTCACCCTACGAGACCAATGCCCTGATATTTGCATTTAAATGTTATATTCCGCAATACAGAGATGAACCATAAGATTTATGCTAATAATCCATTTATTTTTACTCAGAATGACATTAAATAGCAAATAAAAACACATGACAAGTAGAGGGAAGACTGCAGAAGAAAGGAAAAAGTTTTATATTTTAATACCTTTGTTTCTAGCTTTGTGAACAAGTGTCTCTGCACTTTCATCCTGCACTGGGCCCTGCAGATGTCGTAGCCAGTCCTGCCCCAAGGCCTTGCTTCGGTCCAAGGGTCTGCGGGGTGGAGTGGAAAGTCAGCCTCACTCCAACCCTCAGAAATGTCCTTCCCAAAAGCTTCACTGCCCTCATTTGGGGATGTGCACCCACAGGGGAACGGCACCCACAGTGGATGGCCCTCCAAGGCTCCAAAGCACAGAGTGAGACCTTGTGCAATCAGGTGCTTCCCTCCAGGAGCCAAGTCACAGAGGACCAAGACCTGGCAACCAGGGAGGGAGGACAGTCAGGTTCAAAGGCCAACAGACATCCCAGTCCCCAGACACAGAGCAGGAGGTCCTGAGGTTAAGAAGCCAGAGGCTGGGTTCCTGCTTGGTGTGCTGTTCTTGCCAGCAAGAAACCACACACAAGAATCCTGAGGAACAGGCACCAGCCTTGATAGCTGCCGTTCCCAGCTACTTCGCTTCTTCCACCTTGCCTGGTCTCCCGCACACCCTGATCTCCTCAATAAGAAGTTTTCCAAGACCTGCAACACCTACTGAACTCCTTGTGTCCCTTAAACACTGCTGCTTCAATACATACCAAGTGCCTACTAGTGCTGGGACAGGCACAAGTCTCAGAGGTGGGAAACAGGGTTCTGCCTTCAAGGAGCAACCTGGGCACTGGCAGGGTAGCCAAGACCCCTGCTCTCTGCCATTCATCCTTCTTATCAACTCAGGACCTATTCAAAACCTGCTGTAGGGAGAACCCAGGAGGGTTCTCCTGTGCTCCCATGAAACCCCTGAAGACCGGAGGCCTCTTCTAGAACTTCACCCTCCTGGGTCTCATGTCTGAAAGGCTATGTCTGCCAAACTGTTTTTACTAGGTAATAAATTACCATCTTCCATTTCTTATTAATCAGAGTCAGGCACCATCACCAATCAGCACAGGAGACCAAGGACAGCTACCTTTCCCAGGTTCCTCAGTCCCCCACAAAAACCAAGACGGGGTCAGGGACAGCCTGAGTTGGAGCAATGGCACATGGCATGCAGCTCTTTCAAGTATCGATGCTGGCTCTCACCGGCGACCTGGGGTAGGAGCCACCAATGCTACCATGGTTATCGTATTAGAGTCTGAAGACCCAAGGCTCTAGTCCCAGCACTGACACTTCTGTCAAATCACTGAACCTTCATGGACCTGGGTTTCATCACCCAAAGAACAGGATACCCATGCTCTGCCGCTTCTAGGGCTATTATAAGGATCAAGTATGAAAAGGTACCAGAAAAAGCCAACTGCCTCTGCTGTTGGAATGACCAGGATTATGACACATTTCCACACAGGTAAATGGAACTGGTAACAGTTCATACTCCATCAAGTTGTTGTAAGAATTAAATCAGGTAACAGTTATAAACAGTTCCTGGTGTTTTTCAAGGACTCGAAAAGATGAGGCTATTAGCCCTAACTAGTGCGGCTCAGTGGATTGAGTGCTGGCCTGTGAAACAAAAGGTCACTGGTTCAATTCCCGGTCTGGGCACATGCCTGGGTTGCAGGCCAGGTCCCCAGTCGATGTTTCCCTTACACATCGATGTTTCTCTCCCTCTCTTTCTCTCTCCCTTCTCCTCTCTCCAAAAATTAAATAAATAAAAATCTTTAAATAAAATAAAATTTAAAAAGATGAAGGTATTTACATTATGGCAACTACTATTATTGCTGCTACTGTTAATAGCGCTATTATCACAATCACCATTACATCCTGCCACCTGGCCAAGGGACGCATGGGAAAGTAGTGAAGTCTTAGAGCGCGAGTCTTCTTAGAGGGATTGTCAGCATTGCCTCGTCTGGAATTGGGAGAACCAGGGTAGCTTCCTCACACGTTCCATCCCTAGTTAATCCACAGTTAAACACAAAGTGCAGAAACCAAAACTGAAATCCACCTACCTTAGCTTGAGGTTTTCTCCTTCAAGAAACAGATTTTGGAGAGTATTCAAACATCTGCTAACTGTCAGGAGCAACTGGTGCCTCCTGGAAACCTCACACAACTTTCCAGGCAAGGACCCACCGGGGAAAATAGCCTCAGCTGTGGCGATGCTTCGTCCCTCGAACTGAGCCATATTAGAGAACTCCCCCACCAAAAAACCCCGAAAATTCAGAAATGCTCATGGCAAATCCAAGAAAGCAGACTGAAGCAAAGCAATTTTTTTATGTGGGGAAAAGGAGAATAATTACTCCCAAACCTTCAAGTCTTCAAGAAATTGTCCCAGCCAAAGAACATATATATGAACAGCCCATGGATACAGACAATAGTGTGGTGAAGGCCCAGGGACAGGAGGGTGGGGCTGGGTGGAGGTGGGCAAAGCGGGGGGAAATGGGGGACATCTGCAACAGCATCAACAATAAAAAAATGAAAAAATACAAAATTTGTCACAGAAGGAGGTAGAAAAGACAGTCAGCTGCCACAGGGTCTCAGGGGGGCTGTCACACACTGCGTTCCCCTTTGCCTGGAAGGAGTCAGCCAAAGCCCTGTAGGTAGGGAACCAGGGCTTGCTGAAGGGTAATCATGAGGGACCTCACAGTGCTGACACAGAAGAGTCAAAAAAAGAGACGAAGGGCAGGAGACTGTGACAACGGCCTAAGACCCTACACACCCTCAGATCCCTCAGCTCAGGATTTTGCCTAGAACTTCATGGAAAAGACAGAAACCATAAACAGGAGAGGTGGGTACCTCTCCCCTCACCAAACCGAGCGAGCTCCCCTCACGGGCACAGGCACTTGCAGCCCTGCCTGCTGTCAGTGGAGGAAGTGCCCTGCTGCCATCTGAGACCAATGAGGCTTCTGCCCTGGGTCCCTTCCCTCTCACCTCTCCGAAACGCTGAGCCAGCAACTGTCCCTTCTCCGTCCTGCATCGGCTATTTCCCCCTCCCTACTGGGTCACTCCCATAGGAACAAACCGTGCTCTACAATCTCCTACAATCCCTCCCTCAAACCCACATCCTCTCCAGTTCTCAGCTAATTTCTCAACCTGCCTTGTAACAAACCTGCCTGAAAGAGTCACCCCAAATTGCCGACTCCATGTCTTCACTCCACATTCTCTTCCGCCTACTGCAGCCAGCTTTTGCCCTTTAGGCAAAAAACCCTCATTCTCGGAGGTTTCCTCCAACCTTTTCAGTCTCCTTTGCTGGATCCAACACTTTCCCCAGCCTGTAAATGCTCCTATGCCCCAAGGCGTGGGGCATCTTCTTTTTCCTGTCTACACCCTCCTCCTGGGCGACTTCATCTAATCCTGTTGCCTTGAATGGCACCTATAATACCCAAGTGCATCTCCTCCGTCTTCTCTCTCCCTCAGCTTCAGGTGCATACTGACCAGCTGACATGTTCACATCTCAAGTGGAACATGGCGAGACAAGTTCTCCCACTCCCCCCACCCCAGCCTGTGCCTCCCCAGCCCCCCGATCTCAGTGACGTGAGCACCAGCCAGCCAGGGGATCGAGCCTCCAGGAGTCATCTGGACCCTTCTCTTTCTCTCACAGACTGCATCCAAACCATCGAGCCTGACCCTGACCGCTCCTCTCCACCTCCACGGCTACACCCTCACTCAGGCCGTCAGTAACTCCTGCCTGGATTACAGAAACGGCCACCTGCCCGCTACAGCTGCCCACCCACAGTCCACTCTACAGCAGGCACAGTGATCTTTCTAAAGATGCAAGTCAAACTGTCCCTCACCGCTTAAAGTCCTCCAATGACATCTCACTGGACTTAGAATGAAGTGTAAAAACTTCTAACCTTGGCTCACAAAGCCTTACGCCATTCACTCTCTCCTATCTGGAAGGGCTTCTCATGCCACTTTCTCCCTTGTTCACCATATTCCAGCCACACTGGCCTTTCTGCTCCTCGAACTTGATGCTCTTTCTTGCCTTAAAGCCCTTGCACTGGCTCTTCCCTCTTCCAGAAATGTTTTTCCATCTCCTCAACACAAGGATGGGTCTTTGTCTTTCATATTTTACCTCAGTTACCTATTCAGAAACACCACCACTAATCTCCCATCCAACCAAGCCACTCGGTCACATCATATCACCTTATTTTAACTTTCTGCATAGTAGTTACCACTCACTGTCTGACATTATTGTTTACTTACTTAGTTTCTGCCTCCTCCCCTCCCCCGGGAGATTGCAAGCTCCATGAGCACCAGGACCTGGTGAGCCTCATTCATTTCTACAGCCCCGATGCCTAGAACAATGCGCAGCACACAGGAGCTAACTAATAAAATGTCAACGGATGCAGTTATGAGCGAGAGAGGGTCACCCCGACTTCACACACACACAACCACAGTCCTAGTGCTCACTTCTATAAACCTCATCCACCAGGATTTCTTTTTTTTTAATTGATTTTAGAGAGAGAGGAAGTGAAAGGGAGAGAGAAACAAAGGGAAACACTGATTTGTTGTTCCACTTAGTTATGCATTTATCGGTTGACTCTTGTTTGTGCCCTGACCTGGGGGCTGGGGGGAGGGATCCAACCTGCAATCCCGGTCTATCAGGACGAGGCTATAACCAACTCAGCATCCGGCCAGGGCTCATCCATCAGGATTTCAACCATCCTGAAAGAGCCCAAACCCAGGAGGGAGGCTCTGGGGCTTTATGGCACCATCTGAGCGTCGAAAACGCTGCTCCACTGCCCACTAGCAGTGTTTTCAAGTTGATGAAAAAAGGACTTCTGACTCACTGTCCCCAAAACTACATTTAATACTGGTCAGACCACAGTCCAGACAGATCTGAAGCTAGTTCATTCATTCAGTGAACAAACATTTACGGAGTGCCTACTCTGTGCCAGGCACTGGGGCAAAGAATCAAAAGCAGTTCCTGAACTCATGGAGCTCACTGGAGAGCAGGCAGAGGGAGAGACATTGCCACACAGGTATAACCAGAGCGGGAAAGCAAAGACTATACTAGTGTTAGCGTCTGAACAGCGCCTCAATTTCATTTCTACAGACCCAGGTCTGGCATAACTTGGCTTGTGGGGCAAGGCTCCTGGGCTTTTGCAGAAAAGCTACTGCTTGACTCAGCGGAGGCAAGAGTGTGATTGCCCCAGCTGAGCACGGGCTACGGAGACACGCAGCATTCGAGTAATATTATTGGCTAACCGGTTCTCCTCCCCACCCCCACTTCTCCCCAGCAGGCCCTCGCAGGGCAGGGGCGGGGTGAGGTGCGGTTCCAGCTCTCCACTACCATCCCAGAGAACACGGCCGAAGAGAAAGGCCACCCCAAACGAAATTTCCTTCGTCTCCTTTGTCCCATTCTCACCGTCCCCACCCCCGGTTCCCAAAACCCGGACGCAACTCCTAGTCTGCTCTCCCCACCCTAGCTCATCCCGGCCCCGGCTCTGCGCAGCCGGAGACCCCGAAGGGGAGGCGTGTCCGACCCCTCACGCCAGCGCCCGAGGCCAACCCAATAGCCAGGTCCAGGGCGCAGTTTGAAGGCCCCAGCCCCCCCCGCAGCGGGCGAGCCCCCGACCCCGGAGCCCCGCCCGGGTCCCTCAGTGGAGACGTGGACCCCACCCCGCCTCCCTCCTGCAGGCCGCCTCATAACTCGGGCAAACAAAACCCCACACTTCGGCGGCCCCGGCGCTGTGCGCGCCAACTCGCCCAGGACCCCTGCGGGAGGAGGGGGCGCAGTTGCGCAGCGGGAACCCGGTGGGACACCGCCGCACAGGTGCGAGGGCGGCGGCGCCCGGGTCACTCACTCGATGAAGTAGCTGGCGCCCTCCTCCGTGAAGCCCTCCTCCCAGCCGCGGGGCAGGTCTGCGGGAACGCGAGAAAAATTAAGATCAAACTTGGCCGCCCAGAGGCGCGCCCCCCGGGTGCCCCAGCCCGCCCCCCGGCGCCCACCTGAGCGGATCATGTGGCCGGAGTTGACGGGCTCTCCGGTGCGCGGGTGCAGCCAGGTCGTGCAGCGGAGCTGGTCACTGCGAAGAGAGGTGCACCTGTTAGCGCCGCCGCCACCGCGGGGGGCCCCCGTCCGGCCCCGCACGCCGCCCGGCCCCTCGCCCCCGCCCGCGGCCCCGAGTTCCCGCGCCGCACTTGACGAAGAAGACGCGGCCGTCACGACACACGCCGTAGGACCAGTGCTCAGGTAAAGTGTCCCGCCCGATCCCCGCCGCCGCCATGTTCGTCGAGCCCCGAGCGGCCGCGGGCGCCGCGGGGCGGGGGGGAGGGAGCGGAGGCGGGGGAGGGGGCGGTGCAGGCGGCGGGACGGCGGGCTGGACCGGAGCGGGCTCGGGCGGCTCCCCAGGGCGCTCCATCGCACGCAGTGCGGGCTTCTTCGGCTGCGAGCGTGCGACCACGTCCCGGCGTCCGCAGGAGTTCACCGCCGCACCAGCTGCCCGAGCGCGGTGGCCGCGGCCTTTGTCCCCCGGACTTCCCCGCCCCCAGCCCGCCGCGCGCCCCTTGGCCCCTGAGGCCCGCAGGCTCGGGCGGGGCCAGGGCCGCTGTCGGGGCCCCGGGGGCAAACTCCGGAAACCGGGTGCACCCCCGAACGCCCCATTAAACCCCACCCGATCCCTGCGACAGAACTTTTCTCTCCGGGAACTGTACATCTTTCTGATCTATGTAAACCTAAACAGGTTGCTTCCATATTCCTAGCTTCGGTTGCTTCCTTTGTAAAATAAAGTTAGTAATAAATATTACACGGGGTTGTTGGGTAGATTAAATGAAGTAACAATGGAATAAAATGCCTAACTGGCCCCTGGCACGTATTAGGTCCTCAGTTAGTGCCAGGTCAAGCAGGATTACGTTTACCGAAGTTTGCAGCTGAAATACGAAGCAGGAGGGTGCAGGTCTTCTCCCCACACACCACACATACAGCCCTAAAGTTGCAGGGATCACAGGCTCTGTTTTCAGTTCTCTTCAAGTGTCAGAAAGAGATGCCTGTGGCTGGGCTGTACCTCAACAAGATCCTCCAGGTGGGACCTCTGGAAAGTTCTTTCCATGGCTGGAGGCTTCTCATATTCAGGTCTCTGCTCTCAGCTCCTGGGGGATCCGTCGTCCCCTGTCCCCTCTGTCCAAAGGAGACTCTTCCCCTCCTCCCTTCACTATTCCATTACTGTGTACACTTAATTGAGGTTCTTATTTGCGATTACCTTGTTTGTTGTATGTTAGACCCCGCCCTCCCTGAACTGTCAGCTGGATGAGAGGAGGGGCCTTGGTCTGTCTCATCCACAGGCCTGAAACGGTGCCTGACTGATGCATGCAGTCAAGTGCTGAATGAGTGCAGGAAACACTCCACACCGACACCCCTGCACTCTGAGCAGGGACAGAAGGGAGGCTGGACTCTGGGAGATACCAGGCCCAGCCTCTGAGGGACATCGGCTCCAGCTGATGGGATGAGACCCACATTAAAGTGAGACCGTGGGCAGCGTGGGCACTAGTTATTCAGAAAGGTGCCCCAGACAGGTAGAATTCAGAAGACCCTGAAGGACTGGTCAAGTTTGACTGGGAAGGGAAGCATTGGGAGAGCAAACACAGGGTTGTGGGAGGGGTGTGGGATGTTCAGGAGGCTGTAAGAACGCCCTTCCTTGGGAACAGTGACTTGGGGAAAGGAGACCATGTGAGTTAGAGAAAGGGAATTGGTGTGATTGTGGAGGGTCCTGAACACCTGTCTGAGAGAGCCTCCTCCTACCTTTGAGGAGATTCTTGAGCCAATGACACTGGGAAAATAGTGTCTTCATTGTTAAACATTAATTTAAAATAATACATTAAGTGGCAAATGTCATGAACACACAATTCACAAAAAAGTAATACAAGTGGCTTTTAAACAAATGAAAAGACACTCAACCACTTCATAATAGGAGAAAGGTAGACTAAAATTAAGGTTGAGATACCATTTTTAAGATATCAAATTGGCAAAAAATGCACATTGTAGAAAAAGTCATCTTGTTCATTGTTGGTGGGACTATAAAATGGTTGTCTCTTTGAAGGTAGTTAGGTAAAAAACTATTAGAATTTAAATACCTTTTGACCTAGCAATCCCACCACTAGAAATCTACCCTGCATTAGTGCCCACTCAGGGGCACAAAGGCCCGTGTACCAGAGTATTCACCGTGGCGTTGTCCATAGTTACAAAAGACTGGGGACCACCTGAATGTCTGTCAAAAAAGAGCGGGTCTGTATGGTGGTGAATGTTACCTGGACTTGCGGTGGTGATATTTCACAATATACACAAACATGGAATCATTATGTTAGATGCCTGAAACTAATACAATGTTAGGTGTCAATTATACTTCAATTAAAAAAATAGGTTAATTATGTCATTCCCACAATAGAATGCTATGCAGCTGTTAAAAAGAATGTGCAATAGATTTCTATGAACTGCCACGGAATGGTCTCTAAGATACTAGGTGATGTATAAGATGGAGACCTGTGCATATGGTTTGCTACTATTAATATACAGGGAGCACCATGGCTGAGTAAGATACCCCTTGTTTGTGGCCCCCCCAACAAGAATAGTTTGTCATCCATCCGTGGACTGAAGTGTGCGGGCACATTGAGGAGGGTAGTTAGTGAAGACTCCAGGAGGTGAGTGTTCTCTCAAATGCGAAGAGAGCAACACAAAACTTCAAGGAAATGAAAAATCAACAAAACATGACACTACCAAAGGATCACAATAATCTTACTAGTAAGCAATCCCAAAGACATGGAGACCTGCAGTATACCTGATAAATGACTCAAAATAGCTGTTTTAAGAAAATTCAGTGAGCTATAAGGAAATGTGGAAGACAATTCAATGAAATCAGGAAAACAATAAATGAACAAAATGAGAAATTTAAGAAAGGGATAGAGCCCTGGCTGGTGTAGCCCGGTGGACTGAGTGCTGGCCTGCAAACCAGAAGGTCACCAGTTCAATTCCCATCGGGCACGGGCCTGGGTTGCGGGCCAGGTCCCCAGTTAGGGAGTGTGCAATCACACTGGTGTTTCTCTCTCTCTCCCTCCCTTTTCTTCTCTCGAAATTAAAAAAAAGTAAAATAAAACTTTTTAAGAGAAAGATAAAAATCATAGAAAAATATCAAACAAATTCTGAAGCTGAAGAATACAATGAATGAAATGGGGGGGGTGCAATAGAGGGCATCAACAGCAAAATGAATCACACAGAAGAAAGAATCTGAGTTAAATGGTAAGAACTTTGAAATTACCCAGTCAGAGGAGAACAAAGAATGAAAAAGAGTAAAGAAAGCCTACGTAATCTGTGCAGTACCGTCAAAAGAAGTAATTTGTGAATTACTGGAGTTCCAGAGAAAGAAGGGGGCCAAAAGGTTATTTAAAGTAATGATAGCTGAGAACTTCCCAAATCTGGGGAGAAGTTTGGGTATCTAAGTACATGAAGCTCATAAGGCACCAAACAAACTCAGAGAGGTCCTCTCCAGGACACGGTCTAACAAAAGTGTCAGAAATCCAAGACAACGAGGGAATCTTAAAAGCAGGAAGAGCAAAGAAGCTTATAACTTAATAGGAACTTGTAAAACTGTCAGCAGATTCTTCAGCAGAAAACTTACAGCTAGGAGAGAATAGGGTGATATATTAAAAGTGCTCAAGGAGAAGGGTCTAGTCAAGGAACATATATAACGGACCCATGGACATGGATAACAAGGTGGGGATTGACTGTGGGGGGTGGGGCAGGGGAGAGCAAAGGGGGGGGAAATTGGGACAACTGTAATTGAACAATTAAATAAATAAATAAATATATAAATAAATAAACTCAAAGAAAAAAACTGCCAACCAAGAATGCTCTATCTGGCAAAATTAAACTTCGGAAATGAAAGCAAGATAAAACATTTCCCCAAAAAACAAAAGCTGAAGAGGTTAATCACCACTAGACCTGCCTTACAATAAATGCTGAAAGGAGTTCGTCCAGCTGACATAAAAGGATGCTAATGAGTAACAAGAAAATATACAATATGCTGCTAAAGGTAATTATTTATACAAATCCAGAATACTCCAATAATGTAATACGATTGTGTGTAAACCACTGAACTCTAATATAAAAGATAAAGGACAAGAGTATTAAAAATAACTACAATAATTTGTTAATGAATACAATTTAATGAATATAAAAACAGGTCAATTGTGACATCAAAAATTAAAAAGGGATGAAAGGGTAGGTTTTTTATATGTGATCAAAGGTAAATTATTATCAGCATAAAATACACTGTTATTTTATCTGTAAGATGTTATATGTAAACCTCTTGGTAACCACAAAACAAAAACCCACAGTAGATTCACAAAAGATAAAGAGAAGGGAATCAAAACATACCACTATGGAAAATCATCAGTTCACAAAGGAAGGCAGCAAGAGAGGAAGAAAGGAACAAGTGAACTCTAAAATAGCCAGAAAACACTGACATGCATTAGTGAGTCCTTACCTATCAATAATTACTCTAGGGAAGGTGGGATGGGCAGAGGAAGGCAAAGAGGGAAAAATTGGGACAACTGTAATACAATAATAATAATAAATAATTACTCAAATTTCAACAGCTAAATTCTCCAGTCAAAAGCCATAGAATGGCTCAATGTAACTCATTCCAACAGTAAGGACACACACAGGCACAAAGGAAAGGAATGGAGAAGGACGCTCCATGCAGGTGGAAACCAGAGAACAGGGATAGTTATATGAGACAAAACAGACTTTAATCCCAAAATGTTAATAAAAGACAAAGAAGGTCATTGTGTAACGATAAAGGGTCAATTCATCAAGAAGATAAAACAATCATAAGTATGCGTGCACCCAACATCAGAACATCTAACTGTATTAAGCAAATACTAAGATTGGAAGGGAGAAATAGACTGTAATCATATTAGGGGACTTCAGTACCACACTTTCAACAATGGATAGATCATCCAGACAGAAAATAAATAAGGACGTGATAAACTTGAATGCCACATTAGACCAAATGAACCTCACAGACATCTATAGAACATTCCATTCAGCAGCAGCAGAATACACATTCTTCTCAAGTACATATGGAACATTCTCCAGGAAAGATGATAAGATAGGTCACAAAACAAGTCTTAGCAAATTTAAGACAACTGACATCATACGAGGTATCACTTCCAACCACAATGGTTTGAAACTGGAAATCAGTAACAGGAGAAAGCTGGAAAATTCACAATTATGTAGAAATTAAATAACATACTTCTGAACAATTAATGGGTCAAAAAAGAAATCAGCAGGGAAGCTTAAAAATATCTTGAAGACAAAAACACAATATACCAAAACCTGTGGGATGCAGCAAAAGCAGTTTTCAGAGGGAAGTTGATAGACATACACATCTACTTTTTAAGAACAAAGAAAGAGCTCAAGTAAACAACCCAACTTTATACCTCAAGGAACTAGTAAAAAACAAATTAAGACAAAGTTAGAAGGAAGGAAATAACAAAGATCACAAAGCAGAAATAAATGAAACAGAGACCAGAAAAGCAATAGCAAAGATCAACGAAACTAAGAGCTGATTTTTTTAAGATAACCAAAATTAACGAACCCTTAGCTAGACTAAGAAAAAGAGAGACACCTCAAATAAACAAAATGAGGAATGAGAGAGGAGACATTACAACTGATACCATAGAAATACAAAGAATCATAAGAAACTACTGAGAACAAGTGGATAACCTAGAAGAAACCGATAAATTCCTGGAAACAGAAAATCTCCTAAGACAATCACGAAGAAATAAAAAATCTGAACACACCAAAAATAAGGAAGGAGATTGAATGGGTAATCAAAAATCTCCCAACAATGAAAAGCCTAGGACCCAGATGGTTTCCCTGGCGAATTCTA
Organism: Desmodus rotundus; assembly: GCF_022682495.2. NCBI lineage: Eukaryota > Metazoa > Chordata > Mammalia > Chiroptera > Phyllostomidae > Desmodus > Desmodus rotundus. Next base: position 33,611,545 of record NC_071391.1, on the reverse strand, counting down.
CCAAACATTTAAAAAAGATTTAGTGTCAATCCTTCTCCATTCTTCCAAAAACTTGAACAGAAGAGAACACACCCAAACTGAATTTCTGAGGCCAGCACTACCCTGACACCAAAGCCAAGTGAGGACTCCATGTGAAAAGGAAACTAGTGCCCGCTTCAGCAGCGCAGAGACTGAAAGGGGACAATGCAGAAACTAGCATGGCCCCTGCCCAAGGGTGACACAGAAATTCGTGAAGCATTCCACAAGAAAAATAAAATAAGTTAATTAATTAAAATAAAATAAAATGCACCCTACCCATAACAGGCACTCAGTGAATGTGTTTTCAATGAATAGCAATGAGTAGATTGCTGTTCACCACTGTGTAGAATACCTGTTACAAAAGTGCTCGATAAATAACTGGAGTCAGTTGACTGCCTTTTTATAATTCTAGACCTCACAGAGGCTTTTTAAAGCATGTTGCTCATACAAAAAGAAAATATAGCAAAAATCTTCTTGTAGCCCTGGCTGGTATGGCTCAGTGGATAGAGAGCGAACCAAAGGGTCGCCGGTTCGATTCCCAGTCAGGGTACATGCCTGGGGTGTGGGCCAGATCCCCAGTAAAGGGGCATGCTAGAGGCAACCACACACTGATGTTTCTCTCCCTCTCTTTCTCCCTTCCCCTCTAATGTAAATAAATTTAAATTTTTTTAAATCTTGTACATATCACCTACCTTATGAGAAACAAACAAACAAACATTACAAACAGTTGAAACTCCCTATGTAGCCCCGCCCAATCCTGCTCATCTTCCCCATCTATCCTGATTTGGTGGTTTGTCATTCCGAAGCGTCTGCTATATGTGTCCCTGTGTTTGTAGAAGCAGTATGACTGCAGGTAAGGCCAAGATGCCATGAACAGCTTAGAGCTGAAAGGCAACTCTTATGCTTATTTTAAAAGAAGTCTAATTTTTACTTATAGGTGACAGTATTAGAGAGAGCCAATAGAAAAGAGAACAGTGCCTAAATTTACTTAGATTTCTGGAGATTTTAAAATTTGATTTCTCTAATGGATATTTTTATACATTAGGAATTACCTAAAATGTTTGTTAATTTTCAAGTTGACTTGTCTAGAAAAACACAGGCCATTTTTGCACTTTTATTTAAAAGAAAAACAGCAAAAAAGCTCATAAGAGGCACTGAGGTACAGTGAGCGATAAGAACACTAGGCATCCTAGTGACCTTATTATGAGTCTCAAAGTAGGTCACCTTCTCTGAGCCAATTTTCCCGTCTTTAAAATTGGGTAAATTAAAAAAAAAGAATTTATGCCAAACCCCCTTCCCCAAAAATCTGGAGTTAGCTTTTGGGGAAGGTGTAAAAATCAAAGAATATAAATGTGAGACTACTTTTAAATTATAAGCTGCAGGTATGTGGTAGTGTTAGCATCACCAGCAACGACGGCAATATACGCCACCTAGTAGTGAAACAGAGTAACTGCATCCGGATACAATTCTGTACGTACTATATTGTGGGCATCACAATTCAGAGCCTTACACGGATTACTGGACTTTGGAGGAAAGACGCTAACATAAAAGACAAAAAATTATCTCAGAGGAAACAGGCAATGTCAAAGTAGAAAAAATGTGAGATTATCATTAAGTATTCAGAGATGAGAAAATATGAAACAACAGATTTCTATAAAAAAGAAAATTCAGGGAATGAAAATGAGCTCTGAGCAGTGGTGAGCTGGATCTGGCTCATAAGGGCCCACAGGAGCTAACTGTTAAATTCCCAGGAATTCTGCAAGCCCATTAAGCACACGCATTATTAAAAATTAAATTATACAAACTAAAAATTAAATTATATTCAAAACAAATGTAATAAATACTCAAAACTCACTATTTCCTAATTATTTGACACCATTTTCCTATTGCCCAAAGTCTTAAAGTCATTCATGTCTATTGTTCCTGTACAGGGGAAATACTACAGGATGGCCTGCTGGCGAGCATCTCCCCGGCTCCATTGTGACACCCACTGGTAGCCTGAAGTCCGAGCTCCTGGGAGGTTTCATGCCACAGAAACAGATAAACTTCACAAATCAGAGTTGTCTTCTCCCACCCCAAGGGAGAGTTAAACATTTACCGACATACCAACATACGTTTAACAACATAAAACATGTATACATATATACACACATGTATGTACATTTACCAGGGTGCCACTGGCTCCTGGAAACTAAAAATATGAAGACAGAAATGAGAGACTTAGTAAGATTGGAAGATAGAGTTGGAAACTACCAGAAAGTAGGAAAGGAGATGGACAGCAGTTGTTGGAAGATTTAAAAAAAAATTAGAGTATCAGTCCAGAAAGTCTAACGTGAAAACGATAAGCTCCAGAAAGAGAAGAGTGAAAACACAGTGGAAGAAATATTAAAGGAATAATTCAAGAAAATTTCCTAGAACCACAAGACAATTTTGAGGCTGAAATAGCTTGAGTACCAGAACAAATAAAAAAGATAAAACCAAGATATTACTGCAACTCTCAAAACACTGAGCAATAAAGAGACAACCCTAAAAACACCAAGTAATGGGGAAAAAACCAGGTTAAAAACAAAAGGAGTGGAAACCAGAATGACGTCTGACTTCTCAACAGCAGGAGGGTTTGGCGGGGGTTGGGGGATGTTCTTGTTTGTTTGTTTGTTTTCAAAGCTAGACAAAATAAGCAATGACAATATTTTTAGGAAAAATTATTTCCAACCTAAAATCTATTCCCAAAGTCTCAACAATAAGAGTAGAAAAAAGATTTTTTCCAAAATCTCAAAAATTTTTTTCATCCTTTATGTGCTTCCACTTAATCAGTATTTATTCAGAACCTACTATGTGTCAGACATTCTTCTAAATATTAGGGCTTGCCCTGGCCAGTGTGGCTCAGTGGATTGATTACCGGCCTGCAAACCAAAAGGTTGCCATTTGGTTTCTTTTTTAAAAGATTTTATTTAGTGGGGAGAAAAGGCATACAACTGTAATTGAATAACAATAAAATTTTTTTTAAAGATTTTATTTAGTTATTTTTAGGGAGAGGATAAATGAGGGAGAAAGAGAGGGAAAGAAACATCAATGTGTGGTTGCCTCTTCCACGCCCCCTTACTAGGGACATGGCTTGCAAGCCAGGCATCTGTCCTGACTGGGAATCGAACCTGAACCTACAACCCTTTGGTTCACAGACCTGCACTCAATCCACTGAGCTACACCAGCCAGAGATAAGGGTTGCCATTTTGATTCCCAGTCAGGGCACATGCCTGGGCTGCGGGCCAGGTTATCCCCAGCTGGGGGCATGTGAGAGGCAACCACACATTGATGTTTCTCTCCCTCTTTTTCTCCCTCCATTCCCCTGTCTCTAAAAATGAATAAATAAAATCTAATCAATAAATAAATATTAGGGCTATAGCAGGGAACAAAGTCCCTGCTCTAATGGGGGTTCCTTATAATCTGAAAATATCAATATAATAATTTAGGTAGTAGTCAGTACTCAGGAGAACAGCAGGATTGGGGAGATGGAGTGCTGGGTGGGAGGGTGCTTTTTAAAGGGCTTCTCTGGTGAGGTTACAGTTGAGCAGAGACGTAAATGCAGGAGCAAGCCACATGGGCATCTGGGGGAAGAGCCTCCCAGGCAGAGGAATTAACAAGGGCAATTGTTTTGGAAGAATGTGAAGCCAGGTTCCTGTGACTGGCAGGGTGGGAGGAGATAAGAGGCAGAGGTAGCTGGAGGTCAGGTCACAGGGCCCTTGGTGTGGGCACTTCCCATTTGTGCCTCCAGACCCACTCCTCACCCTGCTCTGTTGCCTGGGAAGCTGATGGTAGGGACCACTCATACCTTTCATTTTCTTTTAAAGACTCCAGATTTCTCAATTTGAGTGTGACATCCCTCCGTTTCCTGCCAGATTCTGACTGACACTCCCTTGTAGGGCAAGATAAAGATTTTAGATTTTATTTTGAATGAGATGGGAACCACCAGAGGTTTTTGAGGACATGCAATACCATGTGACTTACATTTTGAAAATCATCCTAGATGCTGGATGTGGAAAAGACCTAGTGGGGGTCATGGGGGCCAAAAGGAGGCTTTTTCAGTAGGAAAGGTAAGAGAAGGGGACTCAGGCTAGGGTGGTTTTGGTGGAGGTGCTACGTGGATGAATTGGGATGTTGTTAAGGTAGAGCCAAGAGAATCTGGTGATCAGGTAGGTATGTGGTGTGAGAAAAAACAGCACAGATGACTCAAGTTTTGGGCACGAGGATAAATCAAATTTCCATTTACAGATGTCCTGAGAGTGCAGCCTTGGGCTACAAAACTTTATTATTTGAAATAAAGTCCAGATGTTTATTAGAGGTCCAATTGGCGATGTGGATTAGATGGACACATATCTGAGGCTGGAGTTCAGGGAGGGCCTGGGCTGGAGGTACGAATTTTAGTGGTCACCTCAAAAATAGCGTTTAAAGCCATGGACTAGATAAAATTACCTAAGAGTTGGTATGAACAAAGAAAGGAAGCCCAAAGACTGAGCCCTTTCTTCGGAAGCTACTAGATGTTCCGTCAAAAGGAAAGAGTAACCCAGGAAAGAGGAAGAAGACGTGAGACGTAGAAATAGGGAATCTGACACTGAAGGCGGCAAGAAACCCAACGTTGATGGAGACCCCAGAACTGTAGGTCTCAGGAGTAACTTGTCTGAACGGGAGCTAGAGGGATGAGGGTCCTGGGACAGGAATCACCCAGGGAAAAAACAAAGAAGTAAACTCGACTGAAGATACTGAGATTCAAACTACGGTTCAAAGTTTGGGGATGAATTACAGAATGGAACACAGAACACTAAGTGGATGGAAGAGCAAGGTCATGACTAACATAATTTATGTAAATATATATTTACAGGAATGGTAAGATAGAATTACATCAATAATATATAGAATATTCAGAAATAAAACATGTTATTATGAAGATTCCAGGGGAAGAGGTATCAACTAGAAACAAAGAAACCCAAGAACGGGGGTATCATTCCACCTCTAAGTATATATCCAGAATTGCAAATAGACTCAGACAAGTACACAAACGTGAACTTGCACAGCAGCACTGTTCACAATAACCAAAAGGCAGAAACAGCCCAAATGTCCAGCAATTAACAAATTATGGTATATACTTACAGTGGGACATTATTCAGTCACAAAAATGAAGTGCTGATAACATGCTACACCATGAACCCCAAACACATGATGCTAAGCAAAAGCCGGACATAAGAGGTTCTATGTTGTATGATTCCATTTGTATGAAATACCCAGAGTAAGGAAATCCACAGGAACAGGAAGCAGACGGGTGGTTTGCCAGAGGTTGAGGGGAGGGGAGAGTGAGGAGTAAATGCTTTGACTATAGGGTTTTATTTTGAGGTGATGAAAATATTTTGTAATAGGGGTGGTGGTTGTACAATATTATGTGTATACTAAATGCCACTTAATTGTTCTTAAAAATGGTGAATTTTGTTATGTGAATTTTACCTGTTCTTTTAAAAAAGAACATTATTTAGAAATAAAGCATATTAAATGTCAGGGAAATAGCTGAGTTGTAATCAGTTGCCCTAGACTTCAGGTTGCAAAAGGGAAGGGGCTGTTCTCAGTTAAGACTTGTAAAATACAACTTTTCAAACCACATATATGCTTAACTGCAATTCAGTAGGATTAACACCTGTCACTTGTTTTTTAAAAGAAAAGAACAGTTCTCAAAGGAGACCTTCAAATCGTAGGTGTTCATATAGACATAGATTTGGACAAGATCCATACGCTGATTCTGTGTCAAAATAGATGTACAAAGAAAAAGCACATGGAAACTTTTGTTTATAAAGGGAGAATAAAGCTTTGGCTCATGTGGCTCAGTTGATTGAGTGCCAACCTAAGAACCAAAGGATCTCTGGTTTGATTCCCAGTCAGGGCCCATGCCTGGATTGTGGGCCAGGTCCCCAGTGGGGGGCGCATGAGAGGCAACCACACATTGATGTTTCTCCCTCTCTTCCTCCCTCCCTTCCCCTCTCTCTAAAAATAAATAAAACCTTAAAAAAAAAAAAAGGGGAGAGTAAATGTCTAAGTCTGGAGTACAGATGAAGACCATACTATATTAAACAGAATGGAGAAGCATGGAAAAAAATTAAAAATTTAATTAGACTGACCACTGGGGAAAAAAGATCAATAAGGAAAATTATTGGGGACAGTATCAATAAAACTCTTAAAACTTCTACAGCAAAACAGCATAAACAAGATCGAAATCAGGAAAAATAATTATAGCACATGAGGAAAGTTTCAGAGTAACAATGTCCCAAAATAGAAACTGGGCGTGAACAATTCACAAAAAGTAAACATTAAGATACTCATCAATAAGGAAAGAAATAAAACAGAATAAAGAGAATCACTGCCTCTCTTAATAAAAATCTCAACAATTAAAAACAGGCCCTGTCCAGGAGCTCAGTTGTTCGGTGAAGCATGGTCCTGATACACCAACATTGAGGGTTTAATCCCAGGTCAGGGCACAACCACCAACCAGTGAATGCGTAAACAAGTGGAACAACAAATCAGTGTTTCTCTCTCTCCCTTCCTGTCTATAAAAATCAATTTAAAAAAGAAAAGTGATTTGAAAGGGTGTAAAGAAATGCCATTCTCATGTACTTTGAGTACTTATCAGTACTTTTGAAAGGCAGTTTTACAAAATACACAAAATATAAAACATGCCTGATTCCATTTCTGGGAACTTGTCCCAATAACTACAAGGCAAATTGTCACATGACATGTCTGGAATACTGAGTGTCCACAACTAGGACGTAACAAGGATTATGGATGTGTGCAGTATGATACCCACATGCAATACAAGGGTCTGTAAACATATTAACAGGTGGTTATCTGGAGGGATGTTCACTGAAATCATTAGCGATCCCTTTGAATGATTTAACTGCCACATATTAGAGATTCTTGAGAATCTAAATCCCATAAATTACACAGCCCCTAAGTGGGGAGCCAAGTTTCTGAAAACCAAGTTTGCCTCCTTTGCCCACATTCAAAAGGACTGCAGGTGGTTTTTACATTTTCTTTCCTACATTATTTTATATTATTACTTTTTTAAGGCATTAGAAAACTTCTCACAGCCCTAGCTGGTGTAGCTTAGTTGGTTGGGCATTGTCCTGCAAAGTGAAAGGTTGCCAGTTCGATTCCCAGTCAGGGCACATGCCTGGGTTGCAGGTTTGGTCCTAAGTCATGTGAGAGGCAACCAACCAATGTTTCTCCCATTGGTTTCTCTCCCTCCTCCATACTCCCTTCCCATCTAAAACTCATATTTGTAGTCTAATATTTGCAGTAATTGTCAACTCAATGACAAGAATTAAAATACATGCTCATAATTTTAAAGAAAACCTAGAGATCCTTTGAAACATCAAATGCTCCACCTACAACTTACTAGTTTTTGGTCTGGAACCACTAATACTCACCATCTGCTAGCAACCCAGGATCTGCAAACTATCACACCTTTATGAAGGATGTTACCTTTTTTACTTGGCCATGTTTGCCTTACTGTAAGGTTACTCCTTTGTGATGGTTACCCAATTTTAAGACATGACACAAAAGCACAAGTGATGAAAAACTTACACCTAACACTAGTTAAGAGATGGGTAAAATACTGAAACGGTTTCCTCACCGGTTTCCCACATTTGTGAGCCCTTTAGGGAAGGGACTGAATCAGTCTGCACACCCAGCATAGAGCATGTCATGCTGGGCAGGCAAATACAGAGCCCCGAAGAACAAGGTAAGTGACTTGGGTGTCTACACATGACCCCCCCCCCAACAGATCAATGCTGGTTATGATGCTGTCTCTTGAAAACAAAGACTACACATTACTACTACTTAAGGTAAAGCTTAAGTAAAACGCTTATTAAACTTAGAAAAGAGGTGTTCCATATAAAGGGCCTGCTTTAACTTTTCCTGCATTCTGAAGGGATGGCTCCATACACCAGCCAGACACCCAGCCTCTCATTCACTGGTCTCACAGCCTCCAACACACTCCAGTTGTTCAAGAGAACTGCCCCCTTCCAGACATACCCATGTACCTCATTAGGTTTTTGTTTTTTTTTTTTTAAATTCAGTTACAATTGTCTGCATTTTCTCCCCATCCCTCCACCCCACCCCAGCCAGTCCCACCTCCCTCCCCCTTTTGTCCTTGTGCCCTTTATAGTAGCTCCTATAGACCCCTCTCCCCACTGTCCCCTCCCCAGTCCCCTCATTAGGTTAAGAATTAAAAGAAATATTCTGCCCTGGCTGGTGTGGCTCAGCGGATTGAGTGCTGGCCTGCAAACCAAAGGGTCACCAGTTGATTCCCACTCAGCGCACAGGCCTGGGTTGCAGGCCGGGTCCCCAGTAGGGGGTGCATGAGAGGCAACCACACATACAAGTTTCTCTCCCTCTTTCTCCTTTCCTTCCCCTCACTATAAAAATAAATAAAACCTTAAAAAAAAAATGGAATTGAGTCAATTTTATCTTCACTCATCCAAAAGTTGCAAGGCTCAGGGACCTGAGCTCACCTCAGTTCTTCCTGTTTCTGCTGCTCCAGGTAGAACTGTGCTTGCTCACTGCACCCTGAACCCCTTCCTCCTCATCTGTAAGCCTCCCCAGCAAGTATGGAGTAGGTACCACTTTCTTCTGGGGTCCCTCCATACTAAAAGTACTTCTCCAGAGACGCTTTCATATACGTTTCTGATACTACATTCCCACTGTGGATAACACTCATCGCGATTCTAAGTATTTAACATTGAATGCATTAAAAATACGACAAACATTTTTGCCCTGACATCCAAACAAGTCACTATTTCCTGTTCTTTTCCAGCCCCAATGAAGTTATGACCTTCTCAACGAGATGCAATTTATAAACCAGACACTATAATGGATGCTACTTAATGCTGCGGAATTATACAATTTTAATTCTGATAAAACACTTCCGTGGCAAAAAAAAGAGCAACACATAGGAATCACTGATACACAGTTTTCTTTAAGGGAAAGAAACACAACATGCGTCTAGTTAAACAATGATTTTATTGCTTGAGTACAGACATTTTATGCAACCAGGGCAGAGGCTGTGGATGACTCGCTGAAAAGAAACGGGGAGGGGGAGAAGACTGGATTAATACAGGTCCTCCATATTCATTTATATAACCTCCCAGCTAATGGAGTTACTTCCAAACAGTTAAAATAACCCCAAATATATAAAATGCACCAAACTGAACTGCTGAGTTCCTGAATCGGTTCACTGAGGCTCAAGTGCAACGAATGAATGACGCTCACTCAGCCATCCAAGGAAGAACTGGCCAACATAAGGAAACCCCTCTCTAGTGCAAACTGCGAGTGTTTGGAAATTAATCATCACAGTGAGCAACTGGTGCACAAATAAAATAAACCCCTGGGAGCAGTGGTATCCAGTGAAATTTTACCCACTATCCAGAAGGGATTCAAAAGGCTTAGTTCACGTTCTAACCCAGGGGTTTGCAAATTATGGCCCTTTGTCTGTCTTTGCAAATAAAGTTTCAATGGAAATCGGCCACACCCATTTGTTTACATATCATCTATGGCTGTATCCCTGTTATAATGTCAGAGTTCAAAAAGAGTAATTAGTTGACCATATAGCCATAACCTAAAGCATTACTGTCAGTCCTTTTACTATATTTACTATCTGGCTAATTCTTGTTCTTGTTAACAAATAAGGTCAATACTTACTATTTCCAATTGGGAGGGAGGACTCGTTTGGTCTTGTAGTATCGAGCCAACCGGTGAATACGGCTCTCGATCAGAATCAGACGGAATTTAGCATCCTTATCCTAAAAATAAAAATTGGTTATCAAAACCACCAAACATTTTTACAACAAAGGAATGTACAGACACCATGCACTTTAATGAAAACAGGTGCCCAATGCCCTGTAGTAGAATCACAAGCTCAGGTTCATGTGGCTATATTAAGTCCTTAAGGGAATTTAAGGTTTCCTTCCACAAGACTGAGGAGGAATGATTTGTAAAACTCAGCAAACACACACCTCAGCATTTTCAATCAACTGGATATACTGTAAATAGGGGAACCAAAAGCTCTTTTCCCCAATCTCGTCTGGTAGAAAACTTTTTAACAAACCCCTCATTCGAGGTGTGCTCACTGACTTGAGAGAGGGAAGGAGTGGGAGTGGGGCGGGGGGGAGAGAGAAGGGAGAAAAAAACACATCAATGTGAGACAGAAACACCAATCAGTTGCTTCCCTCATGCATCCAAGCAGGGAGAGAGCCCAAAGACCCTTTGGTGCACGAAACAATGGATGCTGCCACCAACTGTGCCACCCAGCCAGGGCTAGAATTTTAACTTTAAGGCACCTTTTGTGTGACCAGTCTGTGCCCTTAACCACCGTATGTAATTCAAACCTGATGCGGTACATTTTAGTGAAGTACGTTAGTGCAAGCAGTTCTAACCGTTCCTTCTCTTACCTTTCTGTTCCTCTCAAGATGCTTTCGAACAGCAACAGCTTTCTTAATTAAATGGTAGAGATCCTCAGGAAGATCAGGAGCAAGTCCTTTGGACTTAAGAATTCTCAAGATTTTATTGCCGGTCACAAAACGTACTTGTGCAACGCCATGTGAGTCTCTCAGGATCACACCTGTAAAAGGAGTAACATCTTACCAATTCCCAAACCAAACACACAAACTGGAGCATGTGCTATCAAGGTGCCAAGATCAGGCCACTTTTCACGTTTCCCATCTGTGGTACGGGCCTGCTTTTAGACATCACAGAAACCAACACGAGAACTCACGCCAAGCTCACTCAGACATCCAAGGAAGGCTTACCCGACACTAAGGAGGGCCCTTCTGGTGGAAACCGCGAATGTCGGAAGACCATCGTCACAGTGAGCTGGCTAATTACAGGACATCAAAACTATTCCTAAGATTCCAGCTATGTATATTTGCCCCCTCAAAACCAGCTGACGTTTATTAGGACTATCAGCTGTTCTAAAAACTTAATGTATCTTTATTTTTTAAACATCTCAAAATAGTACCATCGGACTACCTGACAGCCTGCTGCCTACTTCCTATTATTGTCTGTGGTGCCTCCACCATCCAAGCTGCAGGAGGGCAAATATTTTGCCCCCCCTTTCCACGTCTGTATGTATTCTCAGGGTCCAGAACCACACAGCAGGCAAACATTTGCTGAATGAAGCCACTGGCAAAGTCACACACAGGTGAGGTCCACACTACATGTAACTGGGAAACTGACAAGCATTCTTGAGTAGCCCATCTCAGCCCCTTCACCTCGAAGCTTTGTGATTTGAGACTAGTTATATAAGCACACCGTGCTTCAGTTTTCTCAACTGTAAGATGGGGAAAACTGCTAATATTTACTTGAAGTATTGCTGTCAGAATTAAATGAGGTGAGTTTACATAACGTGTTTAGAACCATGCACTTAGGAGAGTATCTAGCGAAAGTAAACACCTATTAAACCTTAGACAACGCTTTAGTAATTTTGTCGTCTTCAGAGAACCAGAGTTCCATAAAATGAAAATTAGGTCTGGGCCATCCACAATAAAGCCAGCAGAGAGAATAAAAGGTTTTCAAGGCACATTTATCAACCCGCAACTTCCCCCCTCGCCCTGGCTTTTCAGCCAGTTGCGTGAAGGCAGGAGGAAGGGACTACATTAAAACAAAAACACTCACCGATTTGTGAAGGTGTCAGGCCCTTCTTGGCCAGTTTGTAGATCTGCTCCTTCACGTCGTCAGATGTCAATTTCAGCCACTGTTTGTAGAAAAGAAAGCGGCCTTAAGACGACAAAACCGGTAAGATAACGAGGCATGGCGGCCCCACCGCCCTCGAATTCGCGCTCCTCATGATGCACACATGGCCCCCATCCCGGGGCCGCTTCCCCGGAGCGACGAACGGCATCCCCTTCCCTCCCTGGTCCCCGCACGCTACTCACGGTGGGGACGCTGCGGCGGTAGGGCAGAGCCGACTGGGACAGGCCCTTCCTGGGGAGAGAAGCAGTCTTGGGGTGAAGGGGCGCTCTGTGCCACAGCAGCCTAGAACATCATCCCCTCCACCCGCGGCGCCAACTCGCTCCTTCTCCCCCCACGCCCGCGGCCGAGCCCTCCGCCCCGCCGGGAAACCCGCGCTCACCCGGGAGCGTGCATGCGACCCATGATGGCGGAGAACCGAGAGCAAAAAGACAGCGTGAAGTGGAACGCCGCAGGAAGCCACTCAGCACGCAGGAAGTGACCTCACACGTCCCTGCTTCCTTGACTGCGGAAGGCGGAGCTACGCTGCGTGGCCCTTGGCGTCAGAGCAACTACGGATCTCGAAATGCATTTCAGGGTGATGGTGGAGTCCTCGGTAGACCGCACTACACATCCCGGCGTGCCCCGGTTTTGACGGGTTTGCGGACGGAGCGGGAAATTAGTCTGCCTCCGGCCGGGACTGCGCGTCTGGAGGGGTCGCCTGCGCCACGATCATGCAGGTTTGGGTCTCGGACTGGGAGTGGGCGTGGAGCAGACAGCTGCCCTAGGTAAGGCTGTTGTCTGCGCCCCCGCCCTAGCGAATTTGGGTGTTTGTAGTTCAGCCGCACACAATTCATTTCATCACCAACGCCAGTCTTTATCTTAACATTAGATATCGCAAAGGCTATCCGCTGCCGTTAATACATTCTCAGATACGTGCCCGACTGGAAGTAATTAATGGTAATGGTTACCCACCCCCTTCCTCCACCACCGCTACCATTTCCTTTCTTTTCTCCGCATTCAAAGATATATTCATTGATTTCGAAGAGAGAAAAAAAACATCTGTTGGTGGCCTCCTGTGGCCCGCCTGGGGATGGGACCTGCAACCTAGGTATGTGCGTGGCGGAGATGAACCTGCAACCTTTTGGAATAACGGGAGGGTCCCCCAACCAACTGAGGCCGGGTTGGAACCTTCTGATTTTTTAAAGACAAAGGGGGAAAGTTATAATTCTACCATCTAAGATATTGTCACCGTTAACACAATTATTAGAGATTCTGTGAACAAATGGCTTTTAAAAATTGTATAGGCTTTTAAATTGAGTTAAAATTCACATACCATAAAATTTTCTATTTTAACCATTTTAAAGTGTACAATTCAGTGTCTTTTAGTAAAACCACATGGATATTACTTTGTATGGATGTATCACATTTTATGTGTGCATCAGTTTATGGACATTCGGTTTGTTTATACCCTTTGGCCATTATGAATACTATGAACGTGTGTACAAGTATTTGAGTACCTGTTTTCAGTTCTTCTAGAGATTATACATACACGTACACAGTACATGAATTGCTGGGTCATAGAGAAACTCTTAACTTTTTGAGAACTGCCAGACTGTTTTCCACAGGCAACTGCACTGTTTTACATTCCCACCAGCAGTAAATGAAGGTGCCAAATTCTTGGTATCTCCACTTTTTATTCTAGCTATCCTAGTGGGTGTTAGTTACTTATTTTAAGTTTGATTTGTATTTCCCTAATTACTAATGAGGTTGAGCATCTTTGCATGTAATTGGCCATTTTGGAGAAATGTCTGTTCAGTCATTTGTCCATTTATAATTGGGTTGGCTTTCTTTTGGGCGTTAAAGGACCCCCCAAAAACCAGAATTATCTTCTGGAGGGCCAGGCCCTTGTGGTACAGACTTCCCCCGCTAGGCTGGTGTTCTAGGAATCTCTGTATCAGTGTACCAGCTGGCATTACCACGAGAGGCTGCATTCAGCTTCAGGGAATTTTTTTGGAATATTCTTTAATGAGTTTGCCCATTTCATGATGGGTGATTTATCAGTGCATGTGCCCACACTGTGCTGAGTGTTCAGTAGTTTCTGACCAAAACTGGCATGACCCCCATGCCCCACCTTCCCAATTCACCTGATCTCACCCCAAGTGATTGTTTCCCCAGAAGAAAAAAGTCTTCAAAGGGAAATGTTTTGCCAATGTGGAAGAGGGGAAACAAGTGACAGAAGCACTAAAAGGCGGCAAAATCAGTGAGTTAAAAAACTTGGAAAAAAATGTCTTAATAGGTGCATTGCATTAAATGGAGAGTATCTTTAAGGTGATTTAAGTCTAAACATGTAAGAATAAATACACAGTTTTTTATAAATAAATCCCAGCCTTTTGAGGGGGTTCCCCCTTGTATGTATACCTACGCACGGCCTAGCTTCTATAGATCAAATAAGATTACTCCTAAGGTAATAACTGTTGCAGGTGTATGATGGGATTCATTCATGGAGTTCATTACACTGTTGTCTAATTTTGTATGTCTAAAATTTGCATGCTAAAGTACTTCAAAAGTACAGGTGAAATAAAGTCGGTTTTCTTTTCTGCAAAGACTGAGTTCATTACTCCCAATAAATTGTCTCTGATTGTGTAAGTTATTGCTCTTCGTGGTGTCTAAGCCTTTTTACATGGTATGGTATGGTTTGGTATTAGAAGAATGTACATTTCCCTGTTGTGCATACATGCCTATAACATGGCTGTTACTACACTATTTAATGTTTAAATAAACTACCAAAGGCCAGGGACTACACTCACAGAAGCATTTCAATTCTATGAAATGGTGATGGGGCTCTAGGAAAGTGGCAGTCCAGATCTTGTTCAAAGAACCACACTTAAAAATCAGGCACATTGTATTTGGACATTGTTAGGGGCAACCGAAAGGGCAGTTCTGAAATTCTGGATTATTTGAACCTAATAAACTCCTGAGTGAAATGCAAAGAACAGCAACAGTTAGCTCAAAGTTTGGAACCAAAAACATTAATGTGTTGATGAGGAAAGAAATGATAGCAGAGTTCCTTTATTCCAGAAATATTTTAATACAATCATAGTACAATTATGAAGTCACATCCAATCCACTGAATATATTCGAGGAATTAATAAAAATATTATACATCTTTACTCACTACCTTAATATAATTAAAGTATTTGGTTCTTATAAATCAGACTAAATGCCATGTTCATATTTGCAATGCTAGTAAACAGCATGTAAGTTCACCTATGAATTATAGTGGTGTGGCTTCACTCCTTATTGATCTGAAGTCTAAGTATCAAAATTCAATGTTTTCTTTTTTAAATGCCACATTTGAATCCTAGAAAAGAACGGTTAGCAATTTAAGGCAAGATATTGAAACTTTTATACAACTTTAATTTGAAAAGATAAAAGAATACTTTTATCAAAGATCATACATGCTTTAACATTTAGATACCTATTGATTCTTAAAAAGGCAGTAATAAAAATGTCAGTGCAAGTTCTACATTGGGTTCCTCAGTAGAGAAAACAATAGGTTTTTGGAGCAAACCATTATTTTCAAATCCCAAAATACTCCAAGAGGAAAGAATTCTGGTGCAGCACTTACATAAAGCATAACTATTTTTACTCAATAAAGATAGATACAAAACATGATTATACACAAAAATTAGTGTCTTGGCCAGTTTGTTTAAAATTTAGTTGGATTTACTTGAATGCAGGCTTTAAAAAAATGATTTTGAAAACCAACTGATTTAAAATTTATTGATAATAGTAGTGCAAAAAAGAGGTGTCTCTGTCCCCACCCCCCCCCCCCATTTTTTTGGTAAGGGCTGAAGATTAGCATCTCACAAAGAAATAACATATTAAAATATATGTAAAGTGTGTATGTGTGGTGTTTTAATGACCGAAAAAGGCACAGAATTAGTTAAATTAAGAGAAGACATTACCATTTGTTCTGAACTCTGGTTAACTATAAAATATTAATCATAATATACACTTTTAGATAAGAACCCAGATTTCTTGGAACTGAAAAGTGACACCACATTTCCTAGCTCTATTACTGCGCTCACGGACCCTGCGGTAAGACTGCCGACAGGCGGTGCACACTACCAGACCGTACTGTGACAGTGGCTAAGTGACAGCCTGTGGAATGCAATTAGGTCTCAAAATCTCAAGTGAAAACATTTAGTACTTTTACACTTGCAAAGCTACTTACACACTTCACGAAAATGTTAACGGTATGTGAAAAAAGAAAAGTGGTGGTGATTGACCTGCATTTTAATTAATGTATTAAATAGACAACACATTTTAACATTAAAAAAAGACATTCATATATCATACGGGGTTTCCTACAAATGGACCATTAGTGTTAGGCACCAAAAATTTCAAGTTTCTCTCTCTCTCTTTTTTTTAGCCTGTCTCACCAGTACATCCTCAACTGTCTCTCTCTCTGCTCTGCAGGTATCACCTTGTGCATGAGACACTCGCACCGTTCATACAAACCCTGTCCTGGACACCTGAACTGCAAACGCTCCTTTCTCTCTTCGTATTTGCATTGCCTATTTTGTCAGTTACCTCGCAGCACCTAGATTGTTACAATCTCTATTATCATTTAAAAAGTGAATTTCTATTTTAGCCATGAGAATATATATATACATATTTGTCCAAACTAAACATAAAACTATGTGAACTTGAACAAATAAAAATGAATCTTATTCCTAATGGTTACTGTAAATAACTTCAATATGTCCCTTACGATTCAGAGTCACATTATATTAAGGAAAATAACTTTTGAATGTATGTTCACAAATGTAAGACAGCTTACAAGACCCAAGTTTGCCATAAAAGCCTATATAAAAATTCAGTCTGGACCCTAGAATCTTATCCTGGGCCTGTTGTGAAGAGTCGGCCCTACTCACTACAGTTCTTCCAACCAGGAATGGGTACACGGGTAAACAATTTTCACTTGTTTAATGAGGGAGTGGAGTACAGATATATGGAAGTGAAACGACCAAACTTCAACTCACACTCCTGGGAATACAGGTGGGATTATAATGGAATGATAAAATTTAGTGTATCGCTACATTGATGAATCTCAGTTACCAGGTAACAAAAACATAAATGGCTGACTTTAAATATTTAAAGTCACATGTCAGAAGTAGAGAAAATGATCTTTCTGTGGGAAAAACACTAGTGAGTGTACATAATATTTTGCCTTGAGTAAGTTGAAAGTGAGTGAAAACTATTTACTATTGATCGAGTCAGGAAAGATAATCAGAATGAAGTGCCAGGGAAGCGTGTGAAGTTAAGGCACCATTATTTACAACTTCAGTAATTGGCACTTCATTCTGAAAAAGGCTTCAAAGACATGAAAAATAAAAAGCAGTATTATTTCTCCCTACTTCTATAAACTACTTAGTAGTTCTTAACTATTGATAACCTGTGCTTTGCTTTTCGGCCCTGTGCACAGCAGCTGCACTTTGGTAACACCCCGCACCTGTCCTGTCCTTTGGCGCCCGCAAACAGGACGGTGGTGACGGCTGCAGAAGGTGCAAACCAGCAACACAAACATGCGGTGTCTGTGTAAGACACAGTGAAAAACAGACCAAACTAAAGCTAGTTCTCTGAATTACTCAAGAGAGGGTTAAACTGTTCACCAGCTAAGTCTTCTTCAGACTTATTATATATTAAGTTTAGGGTTTATAGCATTCTACATAATGACTTCAAAACATCAATGGCTTCAACAAATTCATAAAAGTTAGTTATGTGACGGTCCAACACGTGTGTTGAACCCAGCACGTACATTTACTTTATAATTTCTGTCCAAGTATAAAAACAGTATAAACAGTTCTCAAGTGTGTATGCGTGTGCACGCGCACACGTTTATAATGGTCTTTGCTTCCAAAGCTCGGAAATTCACTAGCTTACAAACAGGTTGCCGCAGTCAGCTGATACCACTTAACCGTCTCTTTGCTCAAGTTGAAATCTTTCAAAGGCAGGGTTATTCCACCCAAGAAAAAATTCTCCCGCAGAGATTCTGCACTGAGTACACTTAGTTGGAGTTCTCTCTGTCTTAGGATTTCTTTGCTATATCCACTGTACACAAGCTACAGCAAAGGCAAAAAGAAAACAGAAGGTTATACATTATTTGGTTTCTTGGATTATTTTAAGTAGTAACATAAGCGGTTACTAGTTAGAGTGACCACAATTAATAACATTGGTTAGACACAGCCAGTGGGATTTGTCTCATGCTTTAGACGCACGCTTTGTATTTCAGGGGTCCTGGACTGTATCATCAGACCTCTGAATGTCCGAGATAGGAATGCACAAAGTAGAAAGTTACTATGGCATCAAACCAAAAACCATGGTTTTTCTGAGATGGAGGTATGGGGAAGGGAAAAGGAATTACCAGGCGGCATGCGGTAAGATGATCTAATAGCTAGGAAAAGGGGAATAGAAGGAAGCAAGTTGAGAAAGCATAATTATAATTATTTTACAAAAAATGATAGATTAAAATTTTCTTGTTACCTTTTTTCTGTTGGATTTTATCTACCATAAAATGATACTCTCTCATTACCTATAATCCAGTGCAAACTCATCAACTACAAATGCAATTTATGGCAAATCTGGAATGTTGAAAGCTACTCCCTTTCAAATACTACGTTCAACACCTAGAAATTTTTTTTTCCAAGAAAGCCTCACCATAATTTCTGAAAAACATCTCCCTAATGTAGCCCTTCTTGCTACCTGACTATAAGAACTAAAAAACTAACATTTCACTTTCTTGAAAGCACAACACTAACTAGAAAAAAGCCAATACTGCTTTTTGAGAATGATACGAATTGGTCTTCACCAAATACTTTTTATGTTTTTAATGACTGAAAGGACATTTTATGACTTTAATAAGTTTATAACCTTGATAAAATTTAGGACTCTCTGCTTTCAAATCTCTATCCAGACATTTCTGTGCGGATGCAATGTTAATGCGAAAGTATAAAGTGTCTATCCTAGAGAAGTCGGTGACGAAGAATTGGTGGTTCCCACAGATGAGCAGGTGTTTAAGTTGCCCGTGACTAGCTGGTCAAAGTCACAGTTCTGCCGCACACTGTTCGGCCGGTGCCCTGCTTGCTGCTTTCCATTTAGAGCACTTTATCTCAAGAGGGCTGCTGACAGACTAAAACAAACTAGCTGGAAAATGATTTTGAAACTACGTTGTATTGAGAAAGGTAAAAGTACTGTAGATATTTTTTTAAATCCTCACCCGAGGATATATTTATTGATCTGAGGGAGAAAAACATTGATTGGTTGCCTCCTATACGCATCCCAACTAGGGACTGAACCTGCAATCCTTTTGGTGTACGGGATGGTGCTCCAACCAAGTCACCTGGCCACGGGAGTACTGAAGATATTTTAAGAGAGTAAACTGAAGGGGCATTTAAACTTCAATTATGTGAAAGGCTGCCATGTAGGTTCCAAGAAGTACAACCGAGACCCACAGGTGCAAATTATAGGGAGCGAAGGTTTCGGCTCAGTGTAAAAAATAATCTTAAGAGTTGGAGCTGCCCAAAACAAACCAGATGGCCTGGAGGGATTTCAGCACAGATTGAATATGATTTTTAACTTACCATTTCATTGAATGTTGGGTTCCTAGTTTTTCGTGAAACTTTGGTTTTACGTTTGGATGTTTTGTGGGGATCTGGAAGTAGGTATGTTTTGACGTATGGATTTGGGTCAGCCCCATCTTCAGTGACCTACAAAGAAAAACAGTCCCTTAACAGTGACGCTCCCACCGAGACCTGGGTTTTCCCTGCAAGCACCATTGTCTGTAACCACTCACAAGATCTTTGATGTGCATCACCATGATGAAAAGAGTACCATTTCGGTAAGAGACAGACAGTTTCACCGATCCTCCTATTTGGCCTGGAGTAGGACTGAAGGGACCTGCATGTGGAAATATAAATATGTTCATCTTTATTTTATCTTGCTTGCAGTGGTTCAAGCTCAACAACAACAACCACCATTTGCTTTAACTCCAGGACCATCACGTGCACAGTAAAAAAGGGTTAAGGGCCCTGGCTGATGTAGTTCAGTGGTTGAGTGCTGGCCTATGAATCAAACATTTGCCGGTTTGATTCCTGGTCTAGGGCACATGCCTGGGTTGCGGGCCAGGTCCCCAGTAGGGGGGCGTGCAAGAAGCAACCACACATTGATGTTTATATCACTCTCTCTCTCCCTTCCCCTCTCTAGAAAATAAATAAAAAAATTTTAAAAAGGGGTAAAAAACCAGGTTGGCCACTGGATACTTTTTTAGTAATCCCATTCTATCAGGAAAATTATGTTTATCTAGCAATAGACCAGCTTAAAAAGAACACCTGCTCTCATCTCACTGGACCACAGCCAGTAACCCCACTATAGCCCTACAACATCTATTGAGAAGCTACAGACTTGCAGGTCATACAGAAGCCATGAACTATCAATAAAGAAAAAAATCTCACCTGCAGATCTAGCTATTCCTTCAGCTTTTTCATCACGAAGTAAAGGGTGAAAAAAAGTACAAACAAGATCACACTAAGATAGAAGAGGAAAAAGATCCATTAGTTTAAATATTACGTAGCACAAAAAAACAGTATGTTGTTTTTCAAAGAGGACAGTCACCTCTGCTACATCCATTGAAGCACTCATCAAACTCTGTAAATAACTATTTAACTCAATTTTTCTTTTGGCTGCTACATCTTTTATGTGTGTTCTTCCTAGAACCATCCTATTAGGAAAGCTACAAAAGAAAAACAAGAACAAGTAGGATTTAAATTATTTCACCTGGAAGTATTTACAGACTCAAGTACAATATTTACTTAGAAACACACTTTTTATTATCTTAAATGCAAACTAGAATGTTAATGCACTACAAACTAAATTTTGTGATTTCTCTTCCAAGTAGTGCAGATGAAATGGTTCCACTATCCACTACCCTTTTATGGAACCTGGTAAATAAGTGCATAGTTTTGCTAACTTGCTGTAATTTGTACTTACTTTCTACTTATTTCTTCTCAAGATTAATCATTCACAGATCTTATGTGCAAGTTTTATCCTCCATAATAATCATTAATCAGCCATAGCTATTTTAGATACCAGTACGATCCGCAAGTGACATAGGGCCCAAATCAAGATAATCTTAACTCTGCTTATTTTGGTGGCAGTGGAAAAATGAGAGTGCACATGGAAATGAACTCTGATACCCACTCTGCTGCCTCTTTACTTTTCATATCTAGTTTGAGAAGAATACGAGCAACCTGACACAGGAAATCTACTGCCCATCAACTGCGCTGAGACTGAGGCTTTCCAATGGGTATCAGATACAAAACTAAGCACTAAGTTTCTGATTAACAATCTCAATGCCTCAGCTTCCCCCGCCCCCCCCCCCAGAAGAGCTCAGTATGATCATAATAGATTATTTCTGCAGTGATTTAAAATCTGAATTTTTAAAACCAAGATTCCAAATTTTATCTTGTGTTGCTTACTGTGGTACAGACAACAAATTTAAAGCTTCAACTAAAATGAGGAAGCTGTGAAATCCCAAAATTTAAGATTTTGATCATTTGTTCATTAACTCATTCATCAAAAACTCACAGTTCCTTGTCTAAGTCTAGTACTGTATTAGGCCCTTGCGTTACAAAGGAAAATCAGTCACACGTGGCCCATAGTATCTTACTAAGTGTTAGGACAAAACTTTTGACCAAAACATATTAATAAATAATTTCCTATAAAAAAGTATTAATGTGTATGAATAGGAACATACCCTGGTAACTTCCAAAGTGGAAAAATAATACTGAGCTTGTTGTGAAGTTCCTGAAACTCGTCAAATGTCCGGAACACGAATGATGGCTCAAGCTGTCCTTCCCTCAAAATTCGGACTACGTAAATCTGAAGAAATCACACCCACACACATTAGATTCATAATAGAACCTTTCTGGACAGAAAATTTATAGCTCAACTGTTGTATGTAATCTGAGTGCTTTTAACTTGGTAATATATATGTCACCAACAGGAAAGAGCAAATATAAAACTCGTATTTATGGCACATCTAACTACATTCTCAGAGTGATCTTAACCACCGTACGATATAAAAACAAGAACAGGAAAGTAAAAGTCATTTTATTTCCAGGACTAAATAAAACAACATACTCCCCAAATTTATAAATGTTGTACATTTCCAATGAAAATATTAATCAGTAAATTCATTTAAGAGACTAAATAAGAAAAGAGGCAAAATTTATGGCAGCTGGGGCAGGAGAGAAAACTTCCTTGATATTTAAACTATTATAAAGTCAAAGTACTTTAAAGAGCAAAATGCTGATGCAGAGTCAGATACATCTACGGAAGGAATAAATTCAGGGATATGTATAAACTCAGTGTATGTAAAGGTGGCATAATCAATCACTGGGGAAAACAGATTGCTCCATAAAATGGTGTTAGGATAAAATGATCAGTAAACATACAAAAATTTATTATTAAAATAGGTGAAAATACTTTAAAATAATAGTAAAGTTGCTTTCTAAAATTTATCAATTTGTCATAAATTTAAAGACTCACAGTGCCACAAAGTATTATCCAACAAAAATATTAGCCCAAGGTTGAAAAAGAACAGCAAAAACGATGATCATGCTGTACTACTCAGGGGCGGGGAGCATACTGAAGATCCTGTGTTTAAAGAACAAACTTTGTATGTCTGTGTGTGTGTGTTATAATACTTCATCATCCCTAGAGAGTAGATTAAGAACTTAGACTTTTGCCCTTGCTGGTGTAGCTCAGTGGATTCAGTACGGGCTGCAAACTAAAAGGTCGCCAGTTCAATTCCCAGTCTGGGTTGCAGGCCAGATACCCAGTAGGGGGCATGTGAGAGGCAACCACACACTGGTATTTCTCTCTTTCTCCTTCCCCTCTCTCCAAAAATAAATAAATAAAATCCTAAAAAAAAAAAAAAAAAAAAAAACCTCAGACTTTCACTTTATCTGCTTCTCTATTGGTTGAATTTGTTACACTGAGCAAAATTTACCTTTGAAATTAAGAATGAACTGAAGATAAGGAAGAAGAA
This sequence comes from Desmodus rotundus, assembly GCF_022682495.2. NCBI lineage: Eukaryota > Metazoa > Chordata > Mammalia > Chiroptera > Phyllostomidae > Desmodus > Desmodus rotundus. The sequence continues at coordinate 33,588,651 of NC_071391.1, read as the reverse complement.
AAAGCACTACCCTTTTAGTCTTGTCTCTGAAAAGAAGAATATCATTTGTCCCTCATGGTCTTAGAGCAAATCTACCAAGAAATAAATACCAAAAGACAATTAGGGATGCTCCAAGGACATTTATTTATTTTTGGACCACCCATGGAAGAAAGAAGTGTGAAAAGAATGAGTGCTTGAAACTTCAGCAGAGTCAGTGAAGGAAGCAGGAAAAGGCAACAGCAATGCAGGCGTGAGTCTCCAAAATCAAACCAAACTTACGTAGTGTTTATCTGGGTTGTATTTCTTATGATAAGTGAAAACAGAGACTTCCTTGATTCGGCCATCTTGCTTAAAGGAGTATGTTTTCGGTGAAAATGAAAGGATGGGCTCATCATTAGAAGGAAGACCAGAAAAACGCAGCTGAGCAAGGTTGTGAATGAAGAAGTTAAACTTTGTGGCAATGCTTCCCAAACTTGATTCAATCAGCCTACAAAATAATCAGAAAATGCGTTAACAGTAAATGTCCAGGAGAACACACGTTCAATTCTTTTAACATAATAAAAGATAAAAATACTTCTATTACCTTTAAAACATTAAGCAGATTCTTGCTCGCCAAAAGATTTCCTTTGTTCTATTGGCTAAAAACCCGTTAAAATACATTCAATCCCAGAAAAAATTTTAGCACACGATTCTCTATTCCATCCCATCCCACTGTCTCCAAAAAACAATGCTCTGATTTCTTGAGCCCTCTGGAGTCCAATACTAATTAAAAGCTTTTAGGGATAGAAGATGATTGGTATAATGGCAAAAAGATGATTTCATTATTGTATTCCCTTATAATAAGTGGGGGTAGAAACAACTAAATGGGTATAGAAGGAAGCTGTCCAGAGTAATCACAATTTTAAAAAATCTCTTCTATCAAGTAGTAAAATAGAACCTGGTATCAGAGTCCTTCAGATAATTATAACTTCCCTCAGTTGGGAAAATAAGTTTCAACAGAATGGGGAATTTGGTGAGAATCAATTCAGAAAGCAGGCCTGGATAAAACATTTTAGGCAAGCAAAAGAAACGAGACGTTTCAGAAACAGGATAAAGGAATCCAGAAAATGAAAGGAGATTCAGAAAGAGAATGAGAACCTCACACAAAGATTCTTGCCTTGCTATGGACCAAATGTTTGTGTCTCCCAAAACTCATGTGCTGAAGCCCCTTTATGAAGTTAGCAATTAAGGTTAAGAGTAGAGCCCTGATCCAATAGGATTAATGTCTTTAAAAAATGAGACAAGAGCCCTGGCTGGCGTGGGTCCATGGATTGAGCATGGGCTGCGAACCAAAGGGTTGCTGGTTCGATTCCCAGTCAGGGCACATGCCTGGGTTGCAGGCCAGGGGCCCAGTGGGGACCATGTGAGTGGCAACCACACAGTGATGTTTCTCCCCCTCTCTTCCTCCCTTCCCCTCTGTCAATAAATAAATAAATAAATACTTTTTAAAAAGAGAGACAAGAAAGCTCATGATTTCTTGCTCCATCTCCCTCTTTCATGAGATAAAACAGTGAGAAGGCTAGTCTGCTTCCTTCCCTCACCAGGAAGCAAACTGGCTAGCACTTTGACTTGGACTTCCCAGCCTCCAGAACTATGAGAAAATAAATTTCTGTTGTTTAAACCACCTCATCTGTGGTATTTTGTTATGGCAGATCAAGCAGACTAATATATGCCTGCTTCACAGCCTTACCCAGAGGAGCCAACGAATCTTTAAAAAAAAAAAACCAAACCAAAACCCACAATACCTAAATTATCAGAATTAGTTTGAAAGGCTATATAATAGTCAGCTTCCTTCAATGCAATTCACCCAAGACTCTCTCTTTTTTTAAAGATCTTCACTTTTTGGGGGGTAAAGATTTTATTTATTTTTAGAGAGAAGGGAAAAGAGGGAGAAAGGGAGGGAGAAAAACATCAATGTGTGGTTGCCTCTCATGTGTCCCCCACTGGGGACCTGGCCTACAACCCAGGCATGTACCCTGACTGGGAATCGAACTAGTAACCCTTTGGTTCACAGGACTGTGCTCAATCCACTGAGCTACACCAGCCAGGGCTCAGCCCAGACTCTTGAGACTAGGGAAATCCAGCCCAGTGTCTCCTACTTCTTCTCCACTAAGAGGAAGAAGGCAAGAGAAAAAGGAGAGAAAAGAACGTGAGCTCTTGTACCCCTCCCCGCTATGGCATTGTAATGAGGTGGTACCACTAGTCACTGACCAACCTGGTCACCAGACATTTAGAACATATTTATTTGCCTTTACAGCAATGACAAGTTCAAGTGCAGTCAATGGTATGTGTTTCAAGTACTACATCATATCATAACTTATTAGAGCAGTGCTGCTGTTTGCTGTTTTAATCACATAAGTATCCATGAAAATTTTTATAGCAGAACCCTCAAAAATAGATCAGGAAAAAACCTTGTACTTGGCACTGTAGAATATATACTTCACAGAAATAATTCATAAATAGGATTTTATAATTCAAATCATATACTAAATAAAATGAGATCATGTCAGAGAAATAAATATATATTTTTTATTTTTCTTTTTACAGATTTTATTTATTTTTAGAGAGAGAGGAAGGAAGAGAGACAGAGGGGGAAAGAAACATCAATGTGTGGTTGCCTCTCACATGCCCCCTACTGGGGACCTGGCCTGCAACCCAGGCATGTGCCCTGACTGGGAATTGAACCAGCAACCCTCTGGCTCACAGGCTGGCACTCAATCCACTGAGCCACACCAGCCAGGGCTAAATTTATTTTCTTTTTAATGTTGCAAATCTTTTATATTTATTCATAAATAAACTTTTGGCAACCTACTATTTGCTAATACTCTGAATCAATTTTTTTCCTATAAAGCAGAATTTTGATATGTAGCATTTGTTTACACTAAGGAAAACAAGTCAAAGCTAAACTGTATGTGCCTTCCCTAATACACTGCAGCATGCCTTACCTAGTAAAGAAAATTGTAGCCTCTGCATCTGTAGTTTGGGGTTGAAGTGCATCTCTAACATATTTCAAATCTTGAATACTTGTAAGTTCTGGTAGCCCTGAGGGAATCATCTATAGAAAGAGAAAAAAAGTCTATGAAATTAATTTTTTTAAAAGGTCTGTTCCCCATCCTTCCCTAACAGCTCTCCAGGTAATCAGAACTAAAATAAAAACAGTCATAGTTTTGGGCAGTTTGTGTTTTAGAGACCTAAGTGATTCTCAATAAATGAAAAAAATTGAGGCAAATGAAGTAAATTGTTGGAAGTTACAAAGTCAGTTTATTGAATATAAGCTATAAAATCCACTTATTTTTGATTGGTACTCTTTTTTTTTAAATACTAATTTCAGTCACAATAATCATAGTGGGGTTTTTCTGTTTGCTTTTACTTTTTATTTTATGTATGTCTAGAAAAGTACAGAAACCTTCAGTGTACAGCTTACTGAATGTACACAACCTGGACACATGCAGGTTAAGACACGATACATCTGCCAGCATCCCAGGTGACCTCAGGGTCCCTTCCAGTTACTATCACTCCTCCCCTGCAGGGTAACCAGGGTGACTGATTTTTTTTATATTTTCTAAAAATGATGTTGGTAACAACATACCTGACATTTGAGAATATAGTAAATTTTATTCCAAAATTACAAAATATCCTTTTTTAGTTATTGAAACACAGAAGCACTAATATAAAATTAATTAAATGCTTGTAAAGAAGAGAGTTACCAGTGAAAGGAGGTTAAGAAAGAGGGTGGTCTGCTTCCTTATCAGGTTGTAGGCCTGACAGCACAGGTCCACAAACAACTGGAAACGAATGGTAGGCTTTTCACCCCCATTGATGACATACGCCATATCAGAGGTCAGCACAAAAGGAGCCCGATCCCTAATTAAAAAAAAGTACATACGAAGTATTATTGACAGAAGACATTCAAATAGTGCAGTTGCTATCACATGGTTACTGAACTAAGGTATCAGCCATAGCAATTTCCAATTGGAAAACTGAGTATCAGACAGTTGTGAATTTGCATAATTCTTAAAAATTCACATTTTCAGGAAAGTCATTGTATAATCTCATCATTGAGATAGAACTTATACAGGAACTTTTTTCCCAAGGTAATATTTATAAATCCACACTCTCAAAAGAGATCAAACATAGTTACCGTTACAAACATACAGAGAGAACAACTTTGTCCTTGTTGACATTATACAAATGGGAACATTTCCAGTCAGATAGCACTAACTAGACAAAATACCCCTAATTCACCTCAGCAAAGGCTACACACACACACACAGTCATTCTTGTGGTAAGGTCATCTCTTAGGGCTTTTTTTTTAATCTCTATTTATGCCCAAAAGCAGCTACCACACAAGAACAGCAAGGAAAAGGAGAAGGCTTGGGACATGAGTTTGTGAAACTGGAAGTGCCTCTCTTTTCATCAACAACATTAGTACCTTTTGAAGCTACCAAACATCTGTGCATGGCCCAAGAACTTCCCAAAGTCAATGTGAAACATGTGTCCTGTGCTTCGAAGCATTATGTTATCATTGTGTCTATCACAGATGCCTAAAACATAGGTAGCCACACAACATCCAGCACAAGAGTAGATAAAATTCTCAGAAGCCTGCAATAAAGACATAAAATTAGTTTAGGAAAAAAATATTATTTCTAAAGGAGACAAGATTACAAAGATTAATGTGGTTCACCCCTCTTTGACATCCACTTTCTAAACAGCTAATAAGTTGGATTATGGAACAAGCCAGCCCTTTCACAATTCAAAAACAAAAATACCCTTCTAAAGGCGGTTATATTGCCCCTTCTCTCTAGCTCTGTCCTTTAATAAGCAGAGATCCCACCAAGCCCTCTGTGGGGTGTGTACTGCCTTTGAGCATCTTTAAGCATCATGTCTATGGAGCTCTGCTGCTTACCACAAGCGGTTACAGTGAGATGAAGATGAATCTGAATAAAAGAATATTATTGTCTCAGTTTTTGACTTGTAGGGAGGGCATGTGTAAAGGAAATCAAATTACATCTTGAAACATCCAATAATATAATTAATGTATTTTGTTGCCAATTTGGTAACTCCTTATGTGTCATCTGTTAAATGCCTCAAAGCTGGACACATTAGTCCTGCCTGTTCTGGGATTAAGTTACTAACATAATATCATACAGAAGGACACAGCAAGATGCACACAATGAAAAATGTTATCTAAAACATGTGCATTTAGTTTATTCTCAAGATACTACATTTCTGAATGAAGCAGTCATATGGTTCTACTTATTCCATATGACTCATTTTATTCCGTAAGCCCCCAGAAATCATTACTGATGGCGATGACAATAGCAAATGTTGGCCCTGGCCAAGTAGCTCGGTTGGTTAGAGCATCATCTCCACACGCCAAGGTCATGGGTTTGATCTCCAGTCAGGGCACATAGAACAATCAACCAATGAATGCATAAATGAATGAAACAACAAATCGATGTTTCTCCTCTCTCTCTCAAAAAAAGGAAAACGATAAATAATTTAAAAATGTATTGTAAAAAATGTTTATATAGCACTTATCAAAAATGAGGTACTGCACTACTCACTCTCTGTTTCTCTCCCCCTCACACACTCACGTATCCTATATGCATATACTATGTTGTACGTCTGGATGGATGGATATATGTATTAACTCATTCAAAATCTCATAACAAACTGCTGACGTAGGTACTATTATTGTCATTTGGCATATGAATCTGAAATACAGAAAGGTTATTTGCCCAAGATCACGTAATTGTTAAGAGGCAGAGCCAAGATTCAAAGCCAGGCGATGTGACTCCTCTGTATTACACTCCCCACACCAAAAAGCCAAATGCATAAAAGGCCATGTGTGTTACTTCACCATCGTTTCGTGTCAAACAGCTTACCTGGAATCACAAAAAAGCCAGCACTACTATAAACACGTATTGGCTTCTGTTGCATCGCTTTCCCCACACCACAAAGTAAGAAAAGGAAGTGTTTTTAAACATTTTGAAAGACCAATGAAATTCCTCTACTTTACTTTCTTAGGTCAACAGGTAGCATTTGGACATACCCATATGTAAATGTGATACATTAATGATTTGACATAAAGTAGGCAGACAAATGACATTAAAACTGGGATGTCTTACACCACCATTGAAAGTCTTCCCTAGGCCAATTTCAGATCATTACAGGCCTTATGTGCTAGAGATTTCCCTTTCCTCTTGTGTAATACAAAAATATCCTAAAACAAAAACATGATGCCTCCAATAATAAAAACAGCTGTCAATTACAGAATTTACTCTATGTAACACTTTATATTAATTCATTTAATTCTCACTATAACCTACAGTACTTTTTATAGCCATAATATATACTGTAATACCATAAAAATATAATACTACAACATTTTATAGCAGATGTCACTGAGGCACAAAGAAGTTAAATGACTTGCCCAAGGTTGTATAGCTGGTAAGTGACTTTGGACCTGAATTCAAGCCCAGGAAGTCTGGCCCATAGTCTTGCTCTTAACTACCACACGACATAGCCACTGCACTTATTTCCTGAACTCTTTCCAAGACCTTTGTGAAATACAGCATTCTGGGTTATAAAATACCGATTCTGCTGGCCTCTAAATACATGTTTGGAAAAGGTTTTTTTGTAATTTGACATTGGGTTCACTTAAATTCCTGCCATTAAATGCATTCTGTTTTTACATTCTTTCCTTTACTTGGAGAAAGATACTGTTTTCATGACTTAAGACTAAATAGCTGAAACAGAGCTGGAAAATAAAAGCACTGAAGATCTATGTAATACATTTTTAACCACATTACTTAGAATAAGGACACAGGCTAATCACCTTTTCATACTCCTCCTCGGAAGGATTGTACTTCCTCAGCCACTCTGCAAGTGGTTTATCTTTAAAGGACCCGGTCACACCGTATTCCACTTGGATCTTCCTGAGGGTATCTGAAGCGGGAACCAGCTCCACCATGCCTTTACCAACACAACATTAAGCTATGTGAAAATATCTTCTGAAAATAAGCCTTTAAAAAACTGTGTAGCTTTCAAGCTTTGACATAAGACAACCAGCTAGCAATTATCATTTTTTAAAAAATTCACTCTGGCAGGCTCATGCTAGAAAATGTGGGCAATCATAATTATTTTTTATTTTTGGAAGATCCACAATGTAAAAGTTAACTATTTGAAACTCTATAATCTGTACATCCATATGCTATCCACCCCCAAATAACAATTTTAATTACAAAGTAGGTAATACGACCTCCTTAATAAAACTACTTATAGGGTACATGCTGTCACATGGTATTTTCTCACAACACTTTCACAAGTACTTTCTCTAGTCATGTATGTGTTCAAGATAAGAGTGTTTCAGAGTACATTAAGCCCTTTCAAAGGGAAGAACAGGTTAAGATTGTCCTTGTCATATGCTTAAGTCTTATGTAAGTGTTTTGTCTTCCTACTGAAATGTACATGTCTATCTGGGCAAATCATTTTTTTTGCTCTACTTATAGTTCCCTTAAAACAAATATCAAACAAATAAATTATAGTACAATGTAATAAAATGAGGTAGATCTCTACATGTTTATGTAGAAAAGACCTCAAAAATATGTTTTTAAAGACAAAATCCAGATGGAGTACTGTACATTTTGTGTTTAAAAAAAAAGACTATTATGTCCTGGCTAGTGTGTTCAGTGGTTTGAGCGCCCACCTGCGAATCAAAAGGTCATTGGATTGATTCTCAGTCAGGGCACGTGCCTGGGTTGCAGGCCAGGTCCCCAGATGGGGGCACACAAGAGGCAACTGCTCTATGTATCTCTCGCACATCAATGTTTCTCTCCCTTTCTTTCTCCCTCCCTTCCCTCTAGCTAAAGAAAAGTAAATAAATTTTTAAAAGACTATTATGCATGGTGGAATATACACAAAACATTCCCAGAAGGCTATGTGAGTCATTACATTTTGGAAGCAAGATACCTAGGAATAAGGATGGAGGTATAGGAGGAAACAGATTTATTTTTCAATTACATGCTATACAGACATTTTACAATGACCATATATTATTTATATAATTTAAAAATTAGCTTTATATTTTTTTTAAAAATCAAGGAAATGCATTGGCATCAAAATAAGATATGGATACAGTGACCTGCTTTGGACAAAGAACTGGAAGAAACCAAGCAAGCCAAGGCCTCCACACCATCCCAAAAGAAAGTGCACAGGGCTAGGTTGTAATCCTAGTCATCTGGTCACATACGACAGAATGAATTCATTTGGATCTCTTTTGTTGTTTTGGTGGCATCATGTGATTTATAGTTCATGGTGACATCCTTTTGCAATGAGTACCTGCATCTTGATTGTACAATTATACTTAATCAAACTGTTAACATATATACAGATTCTAATTTCATAATAAACATACATATGTACAGTTACTCAGGATCACAACAGGTCATCATGAAGAAGGATTCGACTTAACTCTGATAGCCTGTGAAGAGAACTGGAACTGATGGTTAGAAGAAACCAGAAGTCAGTTCACCTGGATGCAAGAAAGAATTCTCCGGCCATGAAAATCCTGGACATGATGGACTACCTTGGAATATAGTGAACTCCCTTCACTATAAGCATTTAAGCATAAATTGAATGGCAAATATTAGAAGGATGATTAGATAAGATAATCTTGCAGGTGACTTCCTACTGTCTATGATTATAATCTGGAAAGTGTTTCTTATCTTTACTAACCATAGGTGATCTTTCTGTCCTTTAAAACCCACAGCATTGCCGTTGCAGTTATTCTTAGAGTTTTTGGCTTACTAAAGCATTTTCTGTTACTTACATATGTCTTCAATTGCTTCTCTCTAAAATATAAGCACTATGCTATTAGCGTGCTGCAGATGGTAGGTACACAACAAACATTTGTTGAATAACAATAATGGTTGTGATTTACTGAGTGGCTAATATGTATCAGACACTAGGGTGTTTTACATTTATTATCTCATTTATCACAATGTTTCTATGAGTATACTACTGGTATTATTCACACTTAATGTATGTGGAAGTGAAAAAATGTATTCAATAAATAATAAGATAAAGTTTGTTCTTAGTGGAAAAAAGCTTTGTAACCATTATTTCATTTTGCTGTAATGAAATCTAAATTGGTTTAACTTAGAGATGGCCTTAATTATAAGTCTAAAGCCAAAGACCATAAAGTCTTCGTTAGGTCAATAATGGACAACTCTGGTTACTGCACTTATCAGGGCTACTCACTGAGTTATTTAATCACGAGCAAATGAATCGATAAAGTAACACTAAGTTGAAATACGAAATAACTGAGATCACAGTGTGTCAGCACCAGGATCCTTACAGCAGGCATACTCTGAGCTAAGTTCACGAAAAAATACAAATAAAAATAAGACACCAAGACACAGCTAACAAAGTTACCTCTATCTCTGCCAGTTGAGAGACATTTGAAAATCACCATCCTCAGATCTAGTCCTTCTTTAAGCCAGATTTTGTCCATTATCTTTATCATCTGTAAAGCTAACATATCTTGCCGAAGATCTTCACCAACCTTGAAATCAAGAACAAAAGGAAACTTGGACCCTTCCCAAACACTACTTAGATCACACACCACAAAGGGGGGAAGGGGCGTAGTCTGCATGAAAGGCTCTGCCTGGAGTTAGGATGTGCTCAACCCGCGCGGCAGCAAGTCTAGCCCAGGGTTACATTTATTCCCAAATCGGTTTGGGAACAGTTTATGTCAGTGATAATACTTCCCGTAATTATTCAATTTAATTAAATATTAAATAAACAAAATTACTTTTGCAATTTTGTAAAAGAAATTTGAAAAAAGAGTTTTTAAATCACCATTTAAAAACAAAGTAACCTTATTTCACTCACCTTAAACATGACGTTGATTTCCTCCCCCATTGGATCAGCATTCACCATTGTGACCTTTAGGGGCACAGCATTAGAACTGAAGAAGGAACATGACTACAAATACAACACATTAAGTATTAGAATGATAGATAACACTGCAATAAAAATGGGTTTAATTTTTTTTTGTCCTAGGCATTCCTCCTTTCACTTGTTTCTCTGAATTATGGCAAATGGAGTAACACAGGAAAGCTGTTTTTTAGATTATCTGGCAGATAAAAGGTATATAAACATACTTTCTGAAACTTAAACACAGCATATGAGTAAAATATTATCTACTGATATTTGAGCAGTGAAGCAAAAGCTTAAAAACTTGAGACAAAAACTATTAAAAGTGTGAGCTTTGAGTATCATAATTCCTCAACAGAGCACAAAATTTTTGTATACTCGTATCTTTCCTCTACATCAGTGTAATCTGGGATGAGATCTCTACTTCTCTGATTTATAGTACTATTATAATTAATAATTAGTCATGCAATCAAATAGTGACACTAAATTTAACAATTACATTACCAAAGATAAAATTAACAATTACAATCTTATTTTAAATGAAACTGGTTAAAAAACTAATTTAAGACTGTGAGACTAACTTAAAGGTAAACAACAAACCAAAGAAGAAAATGTAATCACTGTCCCCAAATGACATACACATACAAGTCAGGCATCCGTGGCTAAATTTCAAGGAAGAGTGGCCATATCAACTTAAAAAAAAAAAAACATCAAATCTGAAACTCCATTATGAATAGCCATACCCTGGCCTTTCAAAACCACAAACTCAAATGGATGAATTAATTGGTTGCCTTTGCCGAACTCATGGTAGAGAAAAATCGCTATTTGTATTACTATTAGTCCAGTTCAAAATAAAATTAATTTTGATGATCACTCACTACTTTTTGATTGCTCTAAAAAGTACTAAAAACCCAGGAAGACTTTATCTGACTACAAATGACGAAGGGAAAAGTGTCTGTCTGTGAGTGGGTAGTTTTAACATCAGAATTAACAACACATGCCTCTCATGTAACTATTTACAGTGCAGTGAAGCATAATTTAATTTGAGGTAGTAAGTAATTTTACACTTTTTTCCTTCAGGAATGGTGATTAGTAACAATGCACTAAGATAAATATGGGCCTTATACCACAGGCATCTACAAATACTTATAAAAGCAACTTAGGTAGGTTTGATCCTCATTTGCTTTCAGCATACCTGCCCATTTCCCTTCTTCCCACACATTATTTTGAAATGTAATATGAACTTGTAAGTATTTTACATGTCACCTTAATATTTAATTCTTTTGCCACAAGACTTGGATTAAGAGGGAGACGACATTTATTTCTTAGAAAAAAGGACTGTACTCGTTCCATACTCCTTTGGAGGACAACCTAGGAAAACAGAATGATACTGTAAGTACATAATGAAAATGAATACATATTTTTAAGACAACAAAATTATGATGTGGACCTAATTTTTTAAATGCCCAATTGTCAAATGTTGCTAAAGAGAGTTAATTTTTATTATAAAAATAAAATTAGAACAGGCAAAGGCTATAAACATGGGAGGGGACAGTGTGTATGTTCATATTTAACATTTGTTAAAACTCACATTCAAATAAACAGAAATTAAACAAAAATTAGGAATAATTTTTCATCAGATGAAAAATTTAAGATAATATCCAGTGCTGGCTACAGGATGGGAAACAGATACTTTCATAATCTATCAGTGGGGAGAGGGGTGTGTACCGGTCCATATATAAATATATAATTTATTTTTGGTAGAGTAATCTAATAGAGACTACTAAAACTAGAAGTGTACATAGTTCTCAACTCAACTATTTCACCGGTAGGAATATCCTATAAAGAAATGAGGGGCAAAAACGTATACACTGCAGTTCATTGCAGGACTGTTTGAGAAAAGAAAAATATGTAAACAATCTACATAGAGGTAATTAATGGTTCATAATTTATGCTACAATCACCTTGTAATATTATGTACCTATTAAGAAACATGAATTGTAACTATATATGTACTGACATGAATTCTCCAAGTAAAAAAAAAAAAGCAATTTGCAAAAAAACAAAAATGTGTATGTGTGTAAAATTATAAAAAATGATCAAGAAGGAAATATAGCCCACTATTCTATAAACTTCTTCATTATTTAGATTTTTTAAACATTGCCATCCAGTCATGGTTTTATTATTTTTACAGTTACAAAAGTTAAAAAACAAAATAATGAAAGGCATTCAAGACAACAATTTTAACCAGAAAGGAATTAATAAACATGGGAATTAAAGCACTGATTTTCTGAGTGAGGTTGTGAAATCTTTTCCTAAAGATTTTAAGTAACCTTTAAATTCATCTGCTCAAAACAGCATAGGTGTAGTTAGAATTCTATTGGCTATGTATTGACAAAGAATAACAACTTCACCTATCAGCAATGTAAAGATCCTTTAGTATCAAAATGTTTATGTTCCCTCTTACGGATACATACCTGTCTGGCTGATCCACTAGCCTGCTTTACTTTTTCTGCTACTCCTCCTAAAAGCTGTACAAGTTTTGATTGCTTGAAGAGTTCTTCTCTGAGCCCTTTTCCTCCCACTGACAGGAGAGCACCCAAAACATGTTCATACCGGGCACCGAATTGTGCATCATGCAGGGCATCCTTCAGGAGCCTAAGAGAGCAAAATATTTGTCAGCCACTTCTGAAAACTGGATGAACATCTCCCCAAAATCAATTTTACACGTTTAATTTTATGTCTCCAGAAATTTATTTTAAGTCATATAAGTAAAAATTCATTCATTATTATAGAGATCTAACATGCCAAATACAGAGTTTTGTTATTTTTTGTTTTATTTCTAAGAACATAAAAATTTACTTTCTTAAAAGTAATGCCTTTATAAAACATCTAGTATCCACAGTAAGTGGTCTGGGTGTACCATTTAGACTTTCAGAGTATGTCATCTGTGTAAATACTAGGAATAAAAATAAAGTACTGAAGAAAATTTAAATCTTACCAATATAAATTGTGTGCTATCTGTATATTTCCCAATGCCCTGGACAGAAGGAAGCGTACTAATGAACTGTTCAAATAAATTTCGTATTTCAAAGCCTACACATAAAAGAAAATAAAGAATTACTAGTGGTCAAACCCATACTAGACTGTTAGGATAAAATTATCAAAAAAAATTATATAAAGCTTACTCCTGTTGATGAAAGATGATACTGATAAAAATGAAACAGATAGATTAACTTAGGCTAAATTAAAGAAATCAAACAGGAAAGCATAGACCTGGCAATAATATTCATTAGGTATGTTTAAATGGCCAGTAAAGAAAAATAAAAGCTCAAGTCTGATTTATTCTGAGAATCTAAAAAGTCAAAGAATTAAAAATTCAGATGTGTATCTACACACACACACACACACACACACAGAGAGGTCTGTCCAGAAAAAGTACAACCACTGTTGACATAACAAGAACTGTTTGCGCGACATCGATGTAACACGGCAGCTTAGAGTGGAACTGGAATGCGCGTGCATGAACAATGACTGTACTTCACTGTCTTCACTGCACTAGTCAGTGGGGGCAGCAGATGACCTTGAGTGAGCATGTGTGCTGTGTGGCCATCGCATTCAAAATGACTGAATGACTACAGCAACAACTCTGCATCAAATCTTGTGTTAAGCCTGAACATTCCTCTGCAGAAACTATTCGGGTGATTCAGAAGGCCGCAGCTGTGGGCAAGTGGTGACTGCAGCTTCATCACGACGATGCGCCTGCTCACACGTAACGTCTCATGCAGAGTTTTCTGGCTAAACATCAAATCAGCCCCGCTACGTCTCAGGTTTGGCACCCTGTGACTTCTACCTTTCCCCAAAACTAAAATCACCTTACAAGGGGAAGAGATTTCAGACGATCGATGAGATTGAGGAAAATATGACAGGATAAACATGCTGGATAGTTTCTGCACAGGCCCTTTATATATATACATATATAAAATAAATGAGACAACTGGCAACAGTAGGAAAAAAATTCACATTAAATCCAAATGCAATCCAACTCAACATTTCCAAACTACAGAAGTACTTTTTATAAAAACACAAGGGGAATCTTTTAGCAAGTTCCCTACTAATAAAAATGAGGGGGGTGGGGGGCCAGTAAGGAGAATAGGTAAACCAAATAAAAAACTCACCTGTACAAACTGTGGAAGGAGATCGGTCAGCTCATCATCACTAATAGTCTCAATCCAGGTCACAGCTTGGGACCTCACTTCCTGATCAGCAAATCTAGAACAGTATCACAAAATCAAGATTTGATGGTGACTTATTTCTAATGAAACTGTATTTCCTGAAAACACAATCTAAATCTATTCCTGACAACGAACGCTCATATAGCTGTTTATTCAAATGCAATGTGTCATCATCTTCTTTTTTTTTAGGAAGAAAATCTTCCTGTGCTATACAAATTCTGGTAGGGGGCTGGTTTAGAAATCTTAAGCTTATGAAAATTAATTTTGGCCCACATCATAAAAATATAACAAATTATTCAAAATTTACATCCTAATTACGTCTTTAGGTTAGTTTTCAATATCACATGCCCTTTTAATAACCTCAGTGAAAAGGTATATTAGTAGAAACATACATTTACACATTTATATTGTATTGAATTGCTTTCATGTTAAAGCAAAGGGAAGTACGCCTGCAATATAATACCTTGCTGGAAAAAATTAACAACAATCAAACAGAGCAAATAAATTCCATCTTAACTGACTTACTTTGAATCAAGAAGCTCCAATGCAGTCAGTGAGTCTAGCGGAGGCCACTGGTGAAGCAAGGAGTAAATTTTGGCCAGATTAACCCATTTCCAGTTTGGGGCACTTGCTAGTATTTTAGGAAGACAATTTGTGTGTTTGAGGCAATAATAACGTTTCTCCCATAAAAAACCTTTGTCTTCTTTAGAAAGTCTGCATACATAACAGGAACTAAATTACTTCTCAATGATATCTTAATAACAGTTATAGTCTCAATGATTAAAAATACAAAGAAAAAATAAATACATTTTAGGACAGCCACTTGTTGGTAGAATCATTAATATGAATTTGTAACAGAAAAATGCAATGTACAGCAAACACCCCTAATTTACCCTATTTTGGGGAACAGAAAGAAATCAATTTGCCTTGATAAAAGTCTTAGTTATGAAAATGAAAGATAATTCAGTACAATAAAAATTTATTGAGCTCTAACCAGATGCCAGGCACTAGAATCAGAGTTGAATAAGCAAAATCCACCCTAAAAGCAAGGATTTTATTCATTTTACACAAGTAAAATCAAATGTTATATAATACAAAATTGCTACTACAAAATTTTGGAAGATGATTAGTTATATAGCTCAACTGAGTATATTTATATAAAGAGAAAAGAACTTGTTTTGGAGATTCTATTTAATCTTAATGAGAAGTGTTTATGTGAATGAGAGATTTCACTATTTTACTACCCACCCATCTACTTCTGTACACGTAATACACACACTGAAATGTATTCATCTCATGTGGGATACTGAAGAAAATTCAAATACTGAAAAAAGTGCACAGTGAGGTCCCTATTCTTCTAATTCCCCTGCCAGTGGCACCTGCCTGCACTTGTTTATTCTTCCAGATTCCATTTGTATAGAAGCACGTACACATATGTAGATCTTTTTCCTTTAGTGATAACACACTAAGTACACTATTCTGCTCCTTGCTTTCTTCATTTAACATATCTAACATATTGGTACGTAGCTATAACTTCATTTTTAATAGTTATATAGGACTCTGTTGGATAAATGTACCATGATCCGACCTCCATTGATGGATATTCCCCATCAGTTTTATAATAATGCAAACACATACTGCAGTGAGTCTCCATCAGCAAATACAAAAGGGTTCTTTCCTCTAAGACATACAACAACCTGGAAGTGGAATTGCTAGGTCAGGCTATACACATTGTGACCTTTATAGATTTTGAAAAATTGTTCTCCAAAGCTTTTTAGAATTCCGCCAACAATATAATCCCCCCTTTTCTGTACCCTCATCAACACTTTCTATGATAAAACATTCTAATTTTCAACAATCTGACGTTTATGAAATGGTATCTTGTAGCAATTTACATTTCCTTAATTACTGAGAGGCTGACATCTTTTCAGATGTTTAAAAGACATTGTATTTCTTTTCCAAAGAATTATCTATTAATATTCTTTGTCTAATTTACTACTGAGTTGTTGGCCTTTCTACTGATAGGAAAAGGTTCTTTGCACATTAAGGAAATTACCTACTGCTATTTACTGTACATATAGTTCCTTTTGATCATGTAAAAACTTTGATCTGTACAAATTTCTGAACTTTTATGTAGTCGTATAGTCTTTATATATAATTAAAAAGATATATAAAACTTCCCACACCAAGAACATTGCCAAATCATGAACTAAATTGGGGCATTTAATAAACCATTAACTTGAGCTTTACACTGTAAGAGACAAGTGGGCAAAAGAGAATCAAAGGACCATACCCAAGTGATGAGTCTTTGTGAAGAATATCGAGCAGCTTCCCTTTCATATCATTTTCCAGTGTTTCCAAGCTGTACTGTTGCACATTACTTCTGTCAACTTGAGGAGTAGTGTAAATGATATCGAATGGGGGAGAAGGAAAATCAACCTTAAAAATTTAACAGAAGTTGATCAAATTACAGCCGAACAGGCCACATATTGCCCACATTAACTTCTTTCTCTTTGAGAACATTGATTTTTCTTAGCCACCAGGGTGAATTTTAGATTGTATATTAAATTAATGTCCTTTTGCTGAAAGTGATTACATTGTTGGTAATTCTCAATAGAACATATATTGCCTGGGATGGGTACAAAGGCATATTCTACTGTTTCTCAGAATCAGGAAAGGGTTCATTGGCATTTAAATTGAAAACAGACCCTAAAATTGAAACAAGATTGATCAGGCCTCTTTAATAACAACCTAAATCACGGTACACACATACTTTCTTAAAGAAATTTACATTGAAGCCTCTCCATGTGTCAAGAAGTACCATTACCTGCAACACTATTCTTTCCATCACATATCCTTTTTTGGGGATTGTTCCAGGAATGGGGGTTATATGTGACGAAGTCCAAAGATATAGAAGCTTAGTTCCACATGTTAAAAACCTTCATAATGTAAACAGAAAAATACTGTGGTTTTTATTTTAAAAATCAATCAAAACTCACAACACACAGTAATAAATTCAAAACATTAGTATTCAAACATTTATGGAATACCCTCTTTATAAAAAGAATGTCATTGTTAAAAACCTATCAGGAAGAGTCTCTCTCCATAGTGTACCGATCTTTAGGTAAATGGATTAAAGATGGGGGAGGTGAACAAAGGAAGAGAGAAGGAGGGATCCTGTCTAAGGAGGAATGGGGTTGAGGACAGAACAGAACACACTGTTCCCAGAACGAAGCCAGTCTGGATTATAGAACTGCTCCCTGACTTTTACCATAAGCACAAAAAAAATACATGCCAAAAAACAGAACATGCCTTGTGACTTCTTAAATGATTATTTAAGAAGTTTCATCTGTGCCCTGAGCCAGGGGTCAGTAAACTTCATCTCTAAAGGGCCGATGTTTGTTGCAGAGACTCAAATCTGCTACTGCAGTGCACAAGTAGCCATGCACAACACCTAAATAAACTCGTGTGCTGTGCTCTGACAAAACTGGACTTACGAGACACAGGCAGCAGTTTGCAGTGCGCTGACACTGCCCTAGACCACCAGTTTATGGCCCACTTACATTAAACACACTCATCAATACACATCCTGACATATCTTTACACAGAAGAAATTTCTGAAAACTAACATGAGATATATAGAAAAGCAGAAAACTATAAACTTCATTAAACTTTGTTCATTTTATTAAAATAGCAAATATCCTTTCCAAAGCCAGACTCCAGTCCTACTGTTTTCTCTTACAGGTTAACAGCCTTTAAATCTCTGACACATTAAATTCTGTCTTTTTTAGAACCATTCTCACCCCCAAACAGATTATTTTTAAGGTAAATTCCTATCACATTTCATCTATAGATACTTTTATATGTCTCAAAATAGTAAAGTTTTATTTTAAAATAGGTACAATGCCATTACCACTCCTACAGTAATTACTTAAAATCACCAGCTAACTAATCAGTATTCAAATTTCCCAAATTGTCTCAAAAAATTTTTTTTAGTTGGTTTGTTCAATAAGGATCCACACAAGGTCCAACATTTTCATTTGGTTGATATGTCTTTTTAAGTATCTTTAATTCAAGGGTCAACAAGACTCCAGCCTATTACCTGGTTTTGTAAATAAACTTCTGTTGAACAAAACCACACATTAATTTACGTACTGTCAATCACTGCCTTTGCTCTTGTGACAGAGACTGCATGATCTGCAAAGCCTAAACTACTTCTCTCTGGTCCTCTTTGCAAAGATTGCCAACTCTTGCTTTTGTTTGTTTGTTTGTTTGTTTTTAACAGCAAGACAACTACTCTTTTCTTTTTAATGATTTTATTTATTTATTTATTTATTTTTAGAGAGAGGGGAAGGGAGAAAGAGGGAGAGAAACATCAATGTGTGGCTGCCTCTCATGTGTGCCCTATTAGGGTTGTGGCCCAAGGGTTAGCAAGCCGGCACTCAATCACTGAGCACATCAGCTAGGGAAGACGACTACTCTTGCAACACAAGTTACCAGGGAGAGTGCAAACGCAGTCCCCCACTGCCACACATTATGCAGCTGAGTTTTCCACGTGTGGGGAAATCGCAGGGGTCCGCACACCCGAAGGGCAATGGGTGAGCCTCACCCTGGGAAAACCACCTTCCCGACCACAGTATCTCCCCTGCCAGGTAAGTATCGCCAACTCTTGTTTTAATCTATACATTCTTCCTGTCTTTTCCCCCTGACATTTGTTGAAGAAGCCAATTCTTTTGCTCTGAGAATTTTCCTTACCCTGGATTTTACTTACTGCATCACTCAGGTCACTCCGCATGCCCCGCTACCTCCTGTATTTTCTGTAGTAAAGTAGTAGTTAGGTCTGGAGACTTGATCTGATTTGGGTTTAGTCATCTGGCAAGAATACTTACTACTTGTAGGGGGTATTGTATACCACTTTCTATGGCACCACATAAAGAGGCACACAGTGTTTGGTTTATCTCTCTGAGGTGTGAACATAGTCAGTTTATTTAGGTGCAGTCTAAACATCCATATTATAAAAAGAGTTCCAGACACGCTAATCGCTTAATGGCTTTAAGCAGGTATTGGTAATCACTATTTAAATCCACAGTTCTCAAACAGGAGTGATTTTGCCCACAGTAGACATTTGGTGATGTTTGGAGACACTCTGGGTTGGTAACTGGGGTGTTACTGTCATCTAGTGGGCAGAAGCCAGGGACACGGCCAGACATCCTACAAGGCGCAGGACAGTCTCCCAACAGCAAACCATTATCCGGCCCAAAATATCAATAGTGCCAAGACTAGGAAACCCCGGCCTAAATCTAACACTGACATAAATTATTTCAGTAGGAGCTGCAAACTAGTGATATTCTATCATTCCATCTGCATCTATTAGCTGAAATTTTTCTGTAAAAAACTTTCTCACACCAATTATTTGGTAACCCTGAGATGCACCTGTAAGGGAAAGGCAAGACAAATGCTCGATCCTGTTTATTTAAAAATGAGCTAAGAACTCATGTGTGACTGAGGCTGACTGCAGTGCCTCTGAGTCATCTGGCTTCCACAGCAGTCACTTCATCAGGCTGTACGCGAGCTGCACCTTAACAGAAATTATTTTAAAAGTAATTTCAGGACCAGGATTTCTGATTACTATGCAATAGTACATCAACTGAACTAAATCATTAGCACTTTGTTTCTCTATGTGCATTAATGTAAAATCATCTTCCCTCTTAACACCTGAGTATTTTTTGAATGTTAAGTACTAACATTACCTAGATTAACTGCATTACTTGGCAAAGTCTCAAACTGAATGCCACCTGCTCACTGTTTTAACAACAGAGTGTGGGACACAAAATATTTAATTGTCTAAAATCACTTACTCTGTTGAATTCTGAAAGAATGTTAAGTCCTTCACCTAAAAAACAATTCTACCACTTACTAGCTCAGTGCCGTAGTGCAAGTCACGTAAGCTCTCTGTAACAAGGAAGGGGTAGTAACGACCTTCACAGGGTCGCTGGGAGGAATACAAGGATGTACACAGCACTCAGACTGTAACACCTAGCACACAGTAAATGCTATGGGTTTATTACAGAGTGACACGGTTATTAAACACAATAGGCTTCTTGACTGCAAAACTTTAGAGATACTTTAATATGCTAATGTGTACTATCACTCTCAAAAATGTTACCATGTATAGTATGAAACATATCTCAAACTTAATTCAACTGATTTTTTAATTTTTTTTTTCCATTTAGGATGACTCTTGATGGTCTCATGGAACATACTGTTACTAAAAACATAACTAAACTTGTTGGCTAAAAGGTCAGATAGATTACTGGCTATTAGTAGACAAAAGCTTGAGAGGAATTTCTTTATCCCTAAGGACCATTAAGTTTTTGGACTCATGTAGAACCTTTGGGGATTAAAGGCCAGGGGCCCATGGCAGTAAGGGTAGATGAATCAGGTAGCCAGGTAAGGAGAAGGGAATAATGTTCAGTTGCAGATTCCCTGAAACTTGAGAAGTATGGGATAGGGATAAGAAGAAGAAAAATGGAGTTGTTTTAGTAATATCAAGGGTACCTAAAAGATGAAGTATTATGTCAATAAAATAGTGCTTGAAGAAAACGACAGTTTTATAAGTGAACCGATTGCTGCTTTTCTCCTGAAACAGAGTGGCAAAACATCCTTCGACTACCCATATAGATACGTTCAAACTATAGCAGAAAAACTGGTTTCCTCTGATCTGTGTCTCTGAAAACTTCCTTTTAGCACACTGAAAGAAGTTAAGGCATGCTTAACTTTTACCTCATGCTTGTCGTCATTCCCTACCCTGCTCTCCAGCCAATTTTGATGCTACAGACGTGTCCATAGAAACTCACCATCACAACTCAGTAACACTTACCGTTTAAAATCAAAAAGAGGTAAAGAAACTTTGCCCAAAGCTTCTGGCCTCTTTCTCTGCTTATTAGAATCAGGGGAACTTCCACTGCTCTGATTTAAGATCCCAAAAAGAGTAAGGTGAAGAAGAGATTCTAATGGCAATTGTGATATCTGGATGGGAAAAATAATTCTAGAGGGGAAAAAAATGTATTAATAGAAAAAACAAATTAGATAGAATATATTAATCCTTTAATGAAACACACAGTTGTAGGTATTTTAATTGACCTATCAAATAATCTTTAATCCTGAGTAACCTTTACTTAAGTAGCAAGTTTGGCTAACATGTACTGTAAAGTATCTTAGACAAATTTTATGGAAATTTCAAATATACAACATTTCTTTAAAAATTTGTTAGTGCATTTACTCAAGACTTGCAACACCTATTTCTAGGCAAAATAATAGTATCATTTTATTTCCTTCAGGAAGAACTAGACGTTTATGAGTATGAATATTTTTGATCCGGGACATATGTGTGCTCATATATACACAGACATGTGTGTATGTTTGCCAGTGTTCCATTTTAGGACACACAGGTCAGTAGTGGTCACTCTGAAGAGCCATGAGACGGTTAAGTGTTAAAAAGAAAATGACACTTTTTACCCTATATGCATTTTGTATTGTATGATTAGTTTCACAGACGTGTTATTTTTGTATTTAAAAAACAAAAGAATAGGAAACCATTTAATAAACGCAGAATAAAAAATAAAAAGTTCTGCAATGTCATATCTGCCTAAATAATGAAAGCATTTCCTTACTGTAAAAACAGTATTTAAAAATACTAAACTAAGCAATGTTACAACATACTGCCTTTCTACAATTACATGTGAATTTATACCTTTATCTTGACAAAGTCTAAGAAGAATGGCATATTTGTGCAATTTAACAACATGTAGATTTAAAAGAGCATTTTAGGTTTTTTCAATCAGAATTTCAGTCTGTTCTACAGCATCATATCTAGAAGAGACCTGAAGATGTAAGAATTTAATGGATTTTAATGGAAACTGTAATAAAAATAAAAACCAAGATGTATACATGGAAAAAAGTAAACAGGGCATACTGAAAAAAATGAAAAGCCAAAAACTTCACTTACAGCTCATCCCATTTAATAAGATAGAAGAAATTCTTATAGGTGCCAACCTTCTTTGATTGAATAGGCTTAAAAAGATCCTTTCCATTGTGAGACAGGGAACATATCAAGTAGTATTTTTCATAACTGAGAAAAGAAAAAGTTTAATTTTTATTTGATAATACAATTTAGTTAACTAACACAAATATATGTCATTAGCCATCCTTCCTAAAAGTGACTCTTATCTGAAATAATTGGGTTACCATTAATAGGAACTTAAGGAAGAACATCTGAAATTTAATTATTGCTAATTCTGTAAAATAAAGAGGCATAGCAAAGAGAATACAGAAGGAAACATGTTATCCCTAGCTGTCAGTCTAAGGGAGCAAAATTATACCAGCTGGAGAATCTACCTAAATGTTATGCTCAGCTAGTCACTAGCTTTAGATTTTAGTAAATGACACTGAGTAATTATTCGTTTTTAGGTAAATTCTAGGAAGAAAGAGTACAAACATTATCATCCCTAGGAGCCATTTTCCTTTGCTAAGCCACTGAAACAGAGTCAGTGGAGCATATCAACAGTGCATTGGTCTGACGTGCAGGGAGTCAGTCTTTATTAGGAGGGGACACATGCTGTTACATTCTCCCATTAGACAGCAATAATTTAGCTCCGAATTGCCCTAAGCACAGAGATGGTTAGACACAATCAGGCAATCTTGTAAGACAGAGGTCTTAGGTTCAATAAAACTGTATTCTATTAGTATTCTAACTTACTGCTAGGTTTACACATTAATCACTTTGTTCATATATATAAATATATTATAAATATCATTTTAAATCTAATGTCACTGGTTCACAAACACCCCTAGCCAATGATTTGATTGCTTTTCTCATTCATCCCTCTTTATTTAGGCATTTTGCTAACTTTATTTCCATCTTAATTATCACTGTAGTTTTTCATATTGTCTTCTAAGTATTTGTTCACCTTATTAGTATCCCTAAATTTATTTCTGTGTATATGGAAGACATGGGGGGTATCATCCCTGAAACTTGCTAAAAGAATGAAACACTTTCAGACAGCAGTAGTACCCATTTAAATGAAAGTTCCAGGGGCCGAGTTTTGTTGCCTTTGTTTACTGCTGAATCCCTAGCAGCACAAAGAACACAGCCCACAGATGGTGCTCACTAAATATTTCTTGAATGAATTAATATACCACATTCAACTCATTTTGTTATTTTTTATATTTCATTTGTTTATTTTATATAAAGGTCAATTTAAGCAGAATTTACATTTGATATCTTTTTAGTGGGCATTACATCTTATTTTATACCTTTAAGCTATTATAATACTACTTACTTTAAAATATTCAACTCAGGCTTTTCAGTTTATATTACTTACTTGAAAATAAGTTGAAGTTGGCAAACTTTATGGCATTGACAAAACAACCCAACAGGAAAAACCCATATTAAAAATTATAGGAGAGGCTGGTGTGGCTCAGTAGATTGAGCGCCAGCCTGTCAGCTGAAGGGTCGCCAGTTGAATTCCCAGTCAGGGCACATGCCTGGGTTACAGGCCAGGTCCCCAGTGGCGGGCATGTGAGAGGCAACCACACATTGATGTTTCTCTCCCTCCTTCTCCCTTTTTTGCCCCCTCCCCCAAAATAAATAAATAAAATCTTTAAAAAAGAAATTATAGCAGAAATCTGCTCTTGCACACTTGAAAGCCAGCAACCAGTAAACTATTGTACTAAAAGGGAAAAAAAATGGGCTAATGCCTTGTCCCGTTACACTGTTTCAAATTACCCTGGTTCTAAAGGAAAGCCAAAATTAGAGCAGTCATAAATTGACTACTTTATTAATCAACATTTGCCCTTTTAATTTTAAACATATTTTCCTGCCTTTTCCCCATGTAGTAGGAGTGATATTTGTTACTGGAACAGGTTCAAAAATCTATGTAATTTTTATGAAAACCACCAAGGTATCTGGGATTCTTTGTCGTCCACTTAAATACCAAGATAACAGTGGGGGCTGACATTTTACAAGATTAGAGTAACTTCTAGGTAAAGCTGTACATATTTTATTTTGAACAGTTGCTTACTTTGATACCCAAGTACTTGAAATTCCATGCGCAGCAAAAATAGTAAACTGGAGCTGTTCTGTCGTGGTCCAAGCTTCCTTGATGCTCCCGTTGTTCTGGACACAGTCCGCAGGACTCCTTCCAGAATGTCCATGGAGTCTGAGGAGGTCATAAATTGCTGCAGTTAACTGGTCCATGCTTGCTTGGACAGGATTTTCAGGACTCAGTGAGCCTAGGTGTAAAGAAATAGTTAACACAATTCTCTGAAAAAGCAACAGTTAGTGTTAAAATTTAAAGAACTGAAGACGGACATACCCCTAGTTGAACTCCTGCTAGCGTCCCCCTCTCCAGACAGTGAAGTCACCTGCAGACACATACGAATTCGTCAGAAGATGGCCAGTGACGTAACATAAAACGTTAAGTTTTCATTTCAAAACTTTCCCGGGGGAAATCTCCCCAAAAGTGTCTGCAGAACTAATAAAACAATAAAAAAGTACCCCCCCACCAAGTAAACAGATGAGATGATTTTTAGTACCAAGAAAATCATAATACTATAATTTTATTAACCAATGTCACCCCCAAAATTTCAGCAAATAAAATCACAAACTGAAAATTAATGCAAAATACACTAACTCAACAAAATCTGCCTCGTTAAACTAAATTAAGATTTGAAACACAAAGTGATAAACGCGCTAGTACAGTATTTATTTTCCATTAGTTTCTCTACTATTTAGCATGGTAAGAACGGCCTTGAAGAAACTAGAACTCTTTTGCCATTTAGTGTCTCAAAACAACTCTGAGCTCCTCCTACTCTCTACTTTATCCAGCAAGTTAACATAATGAATAAAACCTCAAACACTAGGACTACGGTAGTTGATCACTTCCAAGTGATTTCATATGTATTTTTAAATTTTTTTTTAAAAAGCACATATTAAGAAAAAAAGAGACCCAACTTTCTATATACCATATGGACAGGCTCTCTGAGAATAAAAGGATTCAGCTTTCACCTAGATATTTGTCGAGGGGCATACCATCAACACAACTTTAAATTTGTCGTGTCTTGCAATCCACTTTCTCTCACCCTTCCAGTAAGAGCTGTGAACATCCCTGGGAACAGAATCTATTAAATGCCCATGGAAAAACCATGGGGAGAGCTTCGCTAAAAGCAACAGTATGCTATCAAAACAGGGCTCCTACCCTGGTTTCCACTGAGGTAGTAAGTCACTCACTATTACTGAGGCATTCGGGTCTTCTCAACAAGGAGGAGGTATGGTCCAAAAGAACCTCCCGTACTGGTAGTCATGGACATTTCCACCCAGAGGGAGAAATACAGCCTACTACCACCCAGGTCCTTCAAGACAACCAATTCCTTTATGCCCGACTTCCTGCTCTATCCCCAAAAGGTTCACTGTTTGGCATCCACCTATTCAACGTCAACTCTCAGAAAGCTCTTCCAACCTCCTCTCAGGAGTTCCCCACCTTACCTGGTAAGTCACCCTGGTAAGGCCACGAGTAAAAGCCAAAGTTAAAATAACAGTTTGTGCAGAAGCAAAAATCTGTCAGTTTCAGTGACAGATGCTCACTTCAGTAGGTAGCTGCATGTAACAAAACGCTAATCCCTCAAAAATACTCACATCAGCACTTTTACTCCTTGGAAGATTAACTGCTCTCTTTAGCTTCTTGACTGATTCTGTAATGGCAGGAGTCTCTACACCGTCTAAAGCACTACAGATTTTTCTTACGGCTTTAATAACGTGATCTACTGCTCGGTGCTGGTTCTTTAAAAATAAAAAGGAAAATAAACGTAAGTATTTGGAATTTAAAGGATCAATTTCAGGAACAAAGTCAGAAACTAGACATTTCAGATGTCCCTAAGAACTGATGTACTTCACTCTTTTGTGATGAAAAAGAAAAGAAACAAGATTGCATTTCAGCCCGGGCTGGTGTGGCTCAGTGGACTGAGTGCAGGCGGCAAACCAAAGGGGTCGCTGGTTCAATTCCCAGTCAGGGCACATGCCTGGGTTGCAGGCCAGGTCCCCAGTGGGGGGCATGTGAGAGGCAACCACACATTGATGTTTCTTTTCCTTTCTTTCTCCCTCTCTTCCCCTCTCTCAAAAAAATAAAAAAATAAAATCTTAAAAAAAACATTCTTATATAATGCATTAATCCATCAAACATTTATGCCAAACTCACATGCCAAGTACTGTTAGAATGCGCTGAAACTCAGTACTGTATCACCCTTTAAAAATTTAAATTTTTCCACTGTGGAGGCTTGGCTACCATAAACTGAACGTTCCCTTCATCTTCATGCTTAAATGAAACCACCTCATTTTCCCAAATACCCAGTTACCCTGCTGTCCTCCGAGCCTGAAGGTTTATTATCCAGCTCCCCATTTTTGCTCCCTTGTATTTCTGCTTACTTTTACTCCTCCACCTTCTTGGAAAACCTTTCTAGTTTTGAGGCTCGTGCCATTTTTCCTATACTATTCTCCACCATTTTATGTGCCATTTATCAAATTATTATGTATCCGTTTCAAATCTACCCTTCTTCGTTCTACCGTATGTTACTGGAGCTACTAAACATTTTCCCTTTGCCAGTGGCAAAGTGTTAGGACCTGTCATTAGAGGGCACCAAAGGGACACCCAACGGCAATGGCAGCAGGAAGGTAACTCTCATCAGGGTTCCAGCCCTCCATTTTTTAATTCAGGGTGGGAGCCCAGTGGTCTGCATGGTCAGGCCATGCTCTCCCAATCTGACAGCTCTGGCAAGTTTCTTTGCCACAGGAAACCTGTGTGTCCCTGTGACAGCCATAAATTTCAGCGTGGTGGGAGACAGCGTTCCTTCACACTCCACTGTTCCTCAGCCTGGAGTTGATAGCTGCTTTGTTACACCTGTTACTCCGGGACCCCTTTGAGCAGGGGTGGTAAACTTTTTTTTTAAGGCCAGGTAGTAAATGTTTCAGACTCTGTGGGCCACGCAGTCTGTCACAAGGTCAGCTCTGCTATTAATGATGAAAACTGACATGGATAATTCATAAATGAATGAGCATGGATATCTTCCAATAAAACTTTATTTACAAAAACACATAACAGGCTTGATTTGACATGTCAATAATATGCAAACTTATGCCTCAGAGTCCTCTTTAACCCCTTGTAGTAATTAACTACCTTTTACTAATTAATGACTCTTCAAATAACTAGTCCCTGTTCAAATAACTAGTATTATAGTTTCTGTCTCCTGAGTTGGCCCCTGGCTGAGTGATCTCCCTTGTCACTGACACGTGGCCGTCTCCCCCATGGCATGCCACATTTTTGCTCTGGTTACTTATCCGACTTTCTACCCTACATCCTACGATAACCCTCAGTTACATAAATGTCTATGTGGAAAACACAGGATCTTCAATTCCCAAACTTCAATTCCCTACCTAATTCTCATCTACAACAGCACACTCTGATCACAATCTCCTTCGCTGGTAGCCCTCACACCCTCAGCCTACCAAAACCTGTTCTTTGAGCTCAGAAACTTCTCTCCTGCTTCTACAGACAGCTGGGTACTTCTAACACATCTCACAACCATACAGGTTCAACAGCTTCCGATTTTAGCAGGAACCCTACCTGCTACTTAATATTTCTTTTACCTGCTCTTGGTCAGCTCTCTTTCCCATTCCCCTTAGAATACGAAGCCAAACCATTTTCCCTTGCCTTAAAACCCCTACTGCAACCCTAACTTGATTTTATTAAAATAATTAACATCTTATCTCTAGAAAGCAAAGATGAAGAGGAATTAAAACTTCTGCAACTTCCTGGCCTCCCTCCATTCCTACAACCTACCTCATGAGAAATTAAAACATATCCACACAAAGACTTACATATGAATGATTACAGCAGCACTATTTATAAGCAAAAACTGTAAACAGTCTAAGTGTCATTATTTGTTAACTGGATAAACACAAAGTGGTATATCCACACAAAGTATTCAGCAATAAAAAAGGAACAAACTATGACTACATCCTACAACTTATATACTACAACATGGACCAAGTTTAAAAATAGCCCAGTATGAGAAAGAAGTCAGATATAAAAGATTACATAGCGTATGTTTCCATTTACATGAAATCTCAAAGGCAAATCTATTACGACCAGAACCAGAACAGTAGTTGTCTGAGGCTGGGAATGGGGAATGGCTGCAAAGTAGCACATGGGAGTGATAAAAATGTTCTAAAACTGGATTGTGGTAACAATTATACAACTCTATGCATTCACTAAAAGAATCACTGAACTGTACACATCCAATGGGTAAATTTTATGGTATATAAATCATATCAATAAAGCTATAAAATATGAGGAGTAAATATGATAGAGTCACTATTTTAATAAGATGGTCAGTGAAGAGCTCTCAGATAAAGACACATGAGCACAAACCTTGAAGAACTGAAAGATAAGCCATGCAAGCATCTGGAGCAAGAGCATTAAAAGAGGGAAGAAGCACGAGGATCCCGGTTGGGGAGCATGTCTACTGATCGCCTAGGACAGAGGAGGAAGGGGTAGGAGGCCAGACCAGAGCGGTGGTGGGTCAGAACGTGTAGGGGGCTTGAAGCCACAATTAGGGATTTGAATTTTACTAAGGTAGCAAACAAACTTATGAGCAAAAGAGTGACATAATTTGCCATTTTAAAAGGGTTTAAGATGGAGAGATAAAGAAACAGGAAATTGTTGGAGCAGTGGTCAGATTAAGGAACTTGGCGGTCTCCATAAAAATTAAAGAGAGGGTGTGTAACATGAAGAGGGTGTAGTACTTAGTACTGAGGACTCAATATTTTCACATTGGAAATTTGTTTGGGTTCCATTGACCCTGTCTGGTCAATAAATATGTTTAAATAAATAAAGCAATAAAATTAAAAAAATAAATAAACAAGAGTAGAAGCTGAGAGACCGGTAAAGAACTACTGCAACTATTGTAACTGACGAGGACTGTACCCTTGGTAGGGACAAAAAGTAGTCACATTCTTAGTATTTTCAGGGTAGAGCAGACAGGAATTTGAGTGAATGTGGGATGTGAACAATCCTTTTCTTGAGAAATCAAATATGATGCCAAGGTATTGCCCTGAGCAAATGGAAGGCAAGAGTTGCCATTTATTCAGAAAGGAAATTGTGATAAATATATGAAAGGTAGCATAAAAAAATCAGTTTTCTGCCCTCTGGTGTAGCTCAGTGGATTGAGCATGGGCCTGTGAACCAAAGGGTTACCAGTTCGATTCCCAGTCAGGGCACATGCCTGGGTTCGGGCCAGGTCCCCATTTGGGGGTTCACGAGAGGCAACCACACATTGATGTTTCTCTCTTCCTCTTTCTCCCTCCCTTCCACTCCGTCTAAAAATAAATAAATAAAATCTTTGAAAAAAAGAAAAAGACTAAGTTACTTTTTAAAAAAATTAATTAGAAAAATCAGTTTTCTAAATCTAAATTTGAGATGTCAGGTAATAAGATGTGGAGTTGAGGGAAGAGTTTAAGTCTGGAGATATAAATGGGAACCTAAGTACAAGCAGGGTATTTAAAGACAGGAGATTAAGTGAGATCACAGAGGCTGTGATAAGGAGAGGAGAGGAGAGGAGAGGTCCTAGACCTGAGGCATTCCAATGTTAGGAAGTCAGGAAGATAAGGAGATCAGCAGGAAGCTACAGGTGACAGTGAGGACAGAGTAGACACTGTATGTAGGAGAACCAATCAAGTGGTAGCCCAGAGGCCATGTGAGTGTTTTAAGGAGGGGCCAATCAACTCTATCAAACACTATGGAAAAATTGAGAAAAATAAAGACTAAGAACTTACTACTGGAAGAATGATCACGGAAGTCCTTCATGATCTTAGTGCAGTTTTAGGGAAGTGCTGAGACTGAAATCTTAACTGGAGAGGGTTCATAAGAGAATGAGAAGAGGAAGTGGGAGCAGCAAAAACATTAACTTTCAAGAGTTCTGCTGTGAGAGGAATAAAGAAATGGAGTGGTTGCTGCAGGAAAATGTAAACTTTATTATTCAACGTGGGAGATATACCCAGGGCTCAGTCCTTGAACTCTTTTTCTCTATCTGCAATGGTGATTTCATCCAGTCTTATGGCTGAAAAATACCATTTATATCTTGATGATTCCCAAGTTTATCAGCATCTCCAGCCTGGACCTCCTCCATTAAATTCCAGATTCCTATCCAACTGTCTACTCAACATCACTATTTGGATGAATAATAGTCATAAAAAACATAATGTCCAACATTGAGTAACAGATCTACCCCCAAAACCTGCTCTTCTGACAATTTTTCCACATCTCACTAAAAGGCAACACCAAAGTTCTAAATGCTGGTTACATTTAACTCCTCTCTCTGTCTCTCTCTCACGCTCCACATCAAATCTATCAGTAGTAAATCGCCCTAGCACAAACTTGAAAACATTCACAGAATTCGATCCCTTCTCATCACGTATGCTGTAATCATCCTAGTCCAAGCCATCATTTCTCCTGTGGCAAAACATCTGAATTGATTTGTTTCCACTCTTGCCCCTCCTTCATTCTATTCCAGCTACAAAGACCTAGTGGACCTTAAATATACCTAGCACACTCCTCCCCCAGATAGCCAGTAATGTCTTCCTCTTCTTCAGTTCTCGAATCAAATCACTCTTCGCAATGAGGCCTTCTCTGACTACCTTATTTGAAATTGCAACATGACTCTCCTCCTTTATTTTTCTCTACAGCACTTTCCATGTGATACCACATATATTTTCCTACTATATTTGATTGTCCGTCTCCTCAAACTAGAATTTGGACTAAGGGCAGGGATTACGGTTTCTTTTGTTCACTCTCGTATCCTCAGCACTTACAACAGTGCCTCACAGTGAGGAGCTATCAGTAAACATTTACTGAACAAATGAAGACATGTACGTGCTGGTAAGAATGTATTCATAGCTAGAAATACAGAAGTTATCTTGCACTACTTCTTCTCTTACCTCATTACCTATCAAAACCATACCAATCTCATCTCCTAAGTATTGTTAATCGGCTCCCTCCTTTTTAACCTTCACCACAGCCATTATCGTTTACTTGGACTATTATACAAAAAAACCTTCCTGCCCTGACTGATACAGCTCAGTGGACTGAGTGCAGGCCTGCAAACCAAAGGGTGGCTGTTCGATTCCCAGTCAGGGCAGGCCTCAGTGGCAGCCCAGGTCCCCAGTGAGGACATGAGAGGCAACCACACACTGATGTTTCTCTCCCTTTCTTTCTCCTTCTCTTCCCCTCTAAAAATTAATAAGTAAAAATCTAAAAAAAGAAGATAAACCTACACAAACATATTTAAAAAAAAAACAAAACACCTTAGTCTTCCTTAAACCAATCTTGCCAACCCTGAGCCTAACTTCCAAGGTATAGCCAAAGTGATTTCAGAGCTCCGGATTACCCACGTCACCTACCCCACCCCTCACCACTCCACTTCCCACCCTCAGCTAAAAACACTTTAAATGGCTAGAGCAGGGATCGGCAAACTTTTTCTGTGAAATGGCAAAGAGTAAATAGTTTAGGATATACAGTCTCTGTCTTAACTACTCAAATGCAAGCACGGAAAATTATATAAATAAATGGGTATGGCTGTGTTTAAAAAAAGCATTTACAAGAATAGAACGCAGACTGGAAAGTGCCCTTATATGAGTCAGGACAGCCTTGGCCTTCCCTCTGCCCTCGGCCACATGATGGAACAAGAAGTCAAGATGTTCAGTTGGCAACTAGAAAGAGGGCTCTCACTGCAACTTGACCATGTGCCTACCCTGATCTCAGACTTTCAGTCTCCAGAACTGAACTGTATTTTAACAACCTTTCAAAAAGAAAAAAACAAGTCATGGAGAAGAATGGGAACATAACTGAAAGCTTCGGGTTTGTGTTGCGACTTACAACTGTGCTGATTATTCTAAACTCACACTAATCATGTCTGGCATTAAAAAGGAACCTGAGTTCTTTGACTTTGACATGGTGGTCCTTGGCTCTCACCTGGTATGACTGTGGGTAAGACAAAAACAATTTATGATATTCTTCACTGCAACATGCTGTACTGGAGGGAGAATGGGTCTAGGAACTATGTAAACCTGTCTTCTACTTAGTTGTTATGTGGCCTTGGGGAACTTGCCTAGCATCTCTGGGCCTCAGATTCCTTGACTATAAAATGCAGTGAAAACCTGCGTTGTAGGCTATAGTGAAGAATGAAGATGGTGATATAGAGGATTCATCACAGTGATGCTGCTTAATAGATGGTTGATAAATGATAGCTATTAATATTATTTGTTTATTACATTCCGCTTACATATTGTATGATATAATAATGTGATTCCATATAATCTGTTTTGTAAGTTCTAATGGTGATTCTACATTAAAACTGGTATAGAGAGCAACAGCATATAAAGTAGTAAGTATGGAACAAGATTTTAAAAATCTAATCGATTTACAAGGTGAAGTGGAATGTTATATTACTATTATCACTGATATTTATTTTGATGTCATTAGATTTGTAATTGATCAGAGCTAAAATATGAAATGTGAAAGTTGGGAAATCTTTGAGGGAGAAGAAGGTATAGATCAAAGATGAATATTCGTTTATGTAACAAAGTGGCATTTAGTGCACCTTTGTGGCATGAGAATGTTAATGCAACTTCCAAACAAAGTAATACAATATTAAATATGCAAAAAAAGAAAAAAGTGGCCTGGAGGTGCACTCTCCCTCCTGGAGCACATGTGTCTTTCTCCTCCTCCTATATCCCGCCACCCTCCCCCACTCCCCGCCGAAGCATTGCCTTTAACTTACTCTCCTAAGTTCCAAGGGCCCTTCTTTTGCTTCTGTAATTTTCTAAATAAACTTCCTCTTACAGTTTGAAAAAAAAGCGGGGGGGGGGACACCAGATGTGGCCCCGATCTAGAGAATAAAGTAAAACTCTTTAACATGAATTATTAGCTGATAACTTAGGTCTGCCTTCACTTCACACTTCGTACTCTATTATACAAGTGCTTGTATTTCCACCACATGTAATACAGCTGTGCGTTTTTGTTCCCATGTCCTTTCCAACTACCTTCTTCTAACTACTGTTTAATACTGTTTAAGGTGTCGCTCAGGCAACATCCCTTCTTAGAAGCCTTTCTTGAACCCTTAAATTGAGAGAAGTGTCCTTTGAGCGCCCAAAGAACCTCAATGCATACCTCTACTCTACATTTAATACTGAAATTGTGTTTAAATCCCCCATCACTAGTTTTAAATTCTTGGTAGATGAGGACTAGTTCATTCACTTTGATAACTCCAATAAGTAGCATATAGTAAGCATTCAATAAATGCTTTTTTGAATTGAACTGAAGGTTCTTAGTAATAAAGCTGAAGTGAGAGTAGACATGCTGACTAAGCATTACTGACAACTTCCGTTAATAAGCTGGGTCAGAAAACAAGTCATCAAACATCAACATCAAGAATATGGTTTAGCCCTGACTGGTATAGCTCAGTGGGTTGAGTGTCATTCCTCAAACTAAAGGGCTGCTGGTTCGATTCCTGGTCAGGGCACATGCCAGGGTTGCAGGCCAGGTCCTCAGTTGGGGGCGTGACGGCAACTGATCGCTGTTTCTCTCCCTCTCTTTCTCCCTCCCTTCCCCTCTCTCTAAAAATAATGAATAAAATCTTTTAAAAAAAAGAATATAGTTTAAATAGTCCTTCATCAATATTTTATCCAATGCCAACACTAGTATTTAAAACAGGACAGAGACATGAATCTTCAAGTCATAATGTCAAAATGTGAATTAAGACTTACTTCAACCTGAAGAGCCAGCTCCACTTGGTTGTGATAAGAATCTAAGAGCTCTTCCATAGGGTGTCTGAAATAAAGAACAGTTATCGGGGCTGAAGGGTACTACACGCAAAAATGATCGTTTTATTTGCCAAAATAAATGTATTCACATCCAAAAGTATGAAAAGCTGCAATTAATGCTTTAGATGCCACACCTTGTCATGACTTCTTTATAAGGTTTTTCTATTTGATGCAGGTGTTTGTTTAAATCCACAGGTGCTTCATCATCTTCGGCCTAAACAAACATATATACACAAATGTTTACCAAAAAAATGAAATCTATTCTTCGGTCTTTCTATTGCCAAATTAAATCTGGTTAAGCATATAATAAATTCTTAAAACTACAGTGATTTTTCAGAACAAAGGAAAATATCAGAATTATAAATATCATTTACAATTGACTCCAAAAAAGTGAATAGTCTGAAAATTTTTGTTTAAGTGGAAAAACATAATACTTTTAAGTCTAGTTTCTAATATATAAATAGCTCCCAAAGCCAAAACTACTTCTGTTCTATATACAGAGACTGGGAAGCTAAAAATACTTTTAAAGATGGCCGACAGCCAAATGAAGGTGGGGTGGGAACCAGATGGGGAAGAAATCATTAGAATTTCCGCATTTTGTTTCTAATGATAATGAAGTTTCTCTGCATCCTTAACACCAATAAATGAGGCACTAGTCTCGCCCACCATAAGTCCTTACTATGTAACTATATTCAGGAAACATCATTCCTTAAGGGCTACTGAAATGAAAATAGAAGTTACTAATGATTGCTAAAGTATACCGAACTTTGTGAAATAGTTTCCACTACCTAATACAGCAGCAAAACCTAAGAAAATAGAGAGTAGAAATGACTGATATTGGGAAAATATTCTACCCAAATATTCCACCCAAAATTCTACCACGTGAAGAATAATTTTCTTTAGAGATTAAAATTCAGGTGTAATACAGTAATAAAATGGCCTCATTTCCTGTATGCTATTTTGCTTTAACCCCCCCCCCAAAAAAGGACTGTACTTTTAAAATACAGAATTAGTTTTCATTTGGTGAGAAGTAATGTATTTTTCTCAGTTTGGTGCAAAGGTCAGTGTAGATCTTTTCCCCAAAAAACTGTATTAGTATTCAAAATCTTTCCTTCTTCCTCATTCCTCCTTGACTAGACCCCGACATTTTCATTCTTGTGTAAAACCATTACAAATCAAATTTTTCATTCCTCCACTTTGATTTTCAAATAGGCCTCTAGCTCTGAGCAGTATGCTACCCAGACTTCTTTGATTAAAAATCTCCTGGCATCTGCTAAAAAGACTCCTTTTGACATAAAGAGTTCATCACTTCCAGTCCAACCCAGAAATCTTGCAGAATACACAAACTGCCAATCAGCTCATTAGCAGAATTATTCAGATTTAAACAAAAGCAATTCAATTATAAAGCAAACACTTACCGTTCGGGCTAGATTTTGACACATTGCGCTTAAGGGCAAAAGTTGTAGTTTAATCTCTGTGTCCCATTTTCGACAGTTTTGAATATGTTCATGACTTCCAAGGCAATGATTACTGTTAAAATACAGTAATTGTTCATCAATGTTTTGTTTTCTTAAAAATAGAAATTATAGAGGTGAAAGCAAAATATAAATTGCATGTGCATCAGAAATGGAAGAGAACGGTAAAATACAGAGATGGTTTTTTTAACCAAATATGTGCATTTGAGTAGAGGACTAATTCCATATGAGAAGAGTCAAAACAAAGAAGAAAGAAGATGAAGAAAATTTTAAAAATAGGGACAGGACATTTTTAGTGGCCTAAGAAAATGAAATCTGTAATATAACAAGACTAAATGCGAGATGCAATGATTATTGGGTTCAGAAAAAATCATATAATGATTATGTCAGGTAAATAAAAGGAAATCACAATTGACCCCTTTGTATAAAGTAACAGCAGATGCTACAAAAGGAAAATGGAGGCTGTGATGATGTCAGTATTGACCCTTTGCAGAAAGAAAAAAACCTTTAAATTCACTAATCAACCAATTGCCCACCATTCTTCCCATCTGAGACTATAAGCTTTTTAAGGGAAATATTAATACCATGTCTTAATTATCTCTGAAATCCTCCACTCTCTGAGACATGACTTCTTAGACAAAGTTATGTCCCAATACAATTTTATTGATACAATGAATCAGTTCAGTAGGACCCAGGATATTTTTGGATTACAAATTGAACTTAAAATTCTTCTAATTTAAGCTGTTAAAAATGAAATCTCCAAAGACGTTGCTCAGTAGTTAAATGAATAAACTTACTTCTGCAGCACTTCCTCTTGACCACAAACTTTCAAAACATAGCTGCCAACATCTACTTCATTCAAGTCATCATGTACCCAGCAAAGGGCTTGCATTATAATGATTTCTACAGTAGAACTCACTGGAAAAGAGTTAGTCATCATTTGCGTTTTGCTCACTTAACTCTAAGTATACATTTATTCAGATTATATTTCTTATATCTAAGATAGCACTATACAATAAAAATATAACGCAGGTCACATGTGTAATTTAAAAATTTCTAGTAGTCACAATGAAAAAATTAAAAAGAAACAGGTGAAGCTAATTTTAATTGTTTTACTTAACCTAATATATCTAAAATATCATTTCAACATATAATCAGGATTTTAAAATTACTGGTATCTTATATTCTCTTCAAACTAAGTCTTTGAAATCCAGTGTGTATTTTATATTTATACCACATCTCAATCTACATTCATCATATTTCAGGTGGTTATTGTGTCAGGGTAGATCTAAGCTAAGAAAGCCACCTCCCTATTGCAGATGCTTCCAAAAAGGATGACATTTAGCAGTTTCTAGCAAACAATGACCTAAACCACTTCAGGAGGAAAAAGAATCACCATTTTAAATGTTTGACATTTGCCTGGTATATTTTCTGATAAAGAATAGAAATCTAGCAAGTAAGAAGTATTGTTCAATTATCATTCTTGGCAATAGCTGGATACTAAGATTAAAACAGAT
This sequence comes from Desmodus rotundus, assembly GCF_022682495.2. NCBI lineage: Eukaryota > Metazoa > Chordata > Mammalia > Chiroptera > Phyllostomidae > Desmodus > Desmodus rotundus. The sequence goes on along the minus strand of NC_071391.1, from coordinate 33,551,534 downwards.
TAAAAACTAAGGAAACCTTTAAAATAACCTATTTCTATACTTCAAGCTCCTAAATTCAATTAAGAAAGCAGTTATTACATTCAAACTTCATGAAAACTAACAGCTTGGCAGTAAAGGCCATAAAACCTCTATCTAATAAAATGGCTACATTTCTGAATATTCAAATGAATGGTGACATTTACCATTTGAACATATACACCATAATATGGTTACACTTCTTAATAGAGATGTTCATTACAATGGTGCACATTTATGAAGAACCAAACAATAGGTATTTGAAATATTTTTAAGCAATTAGATCTTGGTATTAGATTGTAAGCAATTAGATCTTTAGAGCAAGTCAAAATTTGACACAAATTAAAATATTTGTTACCAATGTATAAGCACTGATACTCATGCTTATTTCAATCAAGAGGCCTATTGTCTTTTTTTCTTCAATTTTAGTATTAATTCTTACAGCATACTTAGATTGAAATGATATCTCAAAACAAAATGTGTGAGGTTATGTTTTAAAACAATCCTCCCTTTAGAAAGTAAAAGAATGACTCTTTATAACTGGCTAACGTTTTTGTTTCAGATTATATTTTTTCAAAGGGCCTTGAAAAGTTCAAAGCTACAAAGAAAGCATCCAAATACTGGACATATTCCTAGTTATAACCATTAAGAAAAAAATGGCAAAATTTTTAGGCCAAAGTACTGTAGAAATATAGGATCTTGTTTTACTGTTAGAAACCCATTAAAATAATACAAATTGTGAAAAGCAATAAACTCACAAAGAAAAAAAGAGTAGTTTTTAAAATTATAACAAAAAATTCCTACAGACTTGGGGATATATCTCTAGAAAGGATACCCACATCAAGTTTCAAAGGAAGACTTAGAACCAAAGGAGAGCCCCGGCTGGTATGGCTCAGAGGATTGAGTGGGGCCTGCGAACCAAAGGGTTGTCTGTTCAATTCCAGTCGGGCACATGCCTGGGTTGTGGGCCGGGGCCCTGGTGAGGGGCATGTGAGAGGCAACCACACATTGATGTTTCTCTCCTTCTCTCTCTCCCTCCCTTCCCCTCTCTAAAAAATGAATAAATAAAATCTTTTTAAAAAAGAGAGAGAAATAATTTCTCCTTAGAAGAGCGATTTTCAACCAATGTGCCACAAGAATTTTTAAAACATGAAATACCTGACTCTTAGTGAGGGGTACCTGACCTCTATTCCCTTAGATTGTCAAGGTAAAAAAAAGACAACAGCCAACACAACGACAGCCATCAGTGTGAATGAATCAAAATTATACTTATTTTTCTGCCAAATCGGCAAAATATACGTATTTTTGGGTGTGCTGCAGAATTTTAGTAATTAGTTTATGTGTGCCATGAGATGAAAAAGGTTGAAAATCTCTGCCTTAGAGGAGCTTAGCAAGATAACTGGAATTTCAATTTCACTGACAGCTTTTTATAAACAAGCATTCTTCTTGCCATTAAACAAACAAAAAAAGAAAATAAAGAACTGGGCTTCTATTTAATTAGCTACCTTTTTATTAGACTTTTTATCTAATGCTTTGGGGCCTTGGCCAAGAGCTACTGATTAACCAAAATTACTCAGCCTTCTTCAGAGAAATATGTACAGCAGTTAAAGATAAAATGTTTTTCCACTTGCCCTACCCAGGAAAGTATCCAAATGAGATGCCAAGTATTAGAAGAGGATAACTAATGAATGTTAAGTGTTCAGCCACACTCACACACACACACACACACACACATTTTTCTTTAAAAAAAAAGGATACTAAAAGTCAGTTTATTAAGAAAATAATAATTATTAACATTTTAAACATTCTCTCTCTTACCACAGCAAAACACGACGGTTGGGGAACTACAAACCTACCATCACATGTAAAAGTAACTGGTAGTTGAAATCCTTCTATTTCAATGGAGACCTTCATGCTAGCATTTTCTCCACATATGTTTCTTTGCACTGTGACTGGACTTAACAAATAGCCTGGATTTGTGCGGTGATTGGTATATGGAAAGTTGGTCTTCAGTCTGTTCACAAGAAAGAAGAAATTAAATTCTTTTTTTAAAAGCTGCATTTATTTGAGCCCTGAAGTAGACTTTGCATGCTTATAGCCATTCAACTCTGTGCCTTTGTTCAATTCTAGAGCAGCTCATGAAAACTGCAGTGGACCCCTGCCAATACTCCAAATACCAGCATTTGCCTTTTGAACACAAGAAACTCAAGGGAAGAGATTAAGCACTGCCAGGACCTCTGTGGTAGGGCTGTCAACATTAACTGAGCACACACTGGACACACGGCAGCTTCCGTGAGGTGCTCTGCTTCAGATTCTTTTGCTACACAGTGTAATTACACAAAATGGTGCATTTTTAATGAATCACTGATAATATAGGTAATGTAGCCCTAAACTCTAACTGCCAGAGGAATAAAAAAATTTGTTGTCTTTTCAAAACCTTTTTTCTAAGCTTCTTTTTCCTACACATTGTTTCTGGTTATTAGACAATGATTTAAAAAAAAACACTATAGAAAATGGGTTTTTACCCAGTGCTATGAGGCCTTTATTCCCTCAAAGCGATTTCTAAAACTTAGGGAATGGTAATAATTGCCTGGGAAGGTACTCGTAGTGTTCACAGATATTCAGACAAACATTAGAGTTTAAATTTAAATACAAGAGCATGGTGTATGGCTGGCTTATCTCCAGGCAGTACTTTGTTATCAGAGACAAAGGAGGACTGGATCCTTCTTTAACTTAGGAGCTTCCTTTAACTTTTTTCTGGAGGTTAGAAGACAAATTCCAATCTTCACATCTGCTTTTCACAGGGCTATAAATGGAATGAATACTGAAAAGTACTGTTCATTTGCTTCTGTAAAGATTAAAATAATGAATTCACAGGAATAGAATAAAACGGTTTGAGATGACAGAAAGAAGGTTCTAGAGAGAGCGCAAGTACCAAACTACCTGAGTTTAAATCCTGATTTTACAACTTCCTAGCTGTGTGACCTTAGGCAAGTTATTGAAACTCCTTTTTTTCTTAAGTTTCCTGCTCTATAAACTGATGATTATACTACTACTAACCTCACAGGGTTGTTGTGAGAATTACGTGAATTAATTAATTAAAGCACTCAGAACAGGGCCTACCTAGTACATAGTAAGCACTGTAAGGATCTTGTCAAATAAATGAAAGAGTGAATGAATAAGCCTGGTTTCTGCACTGTGATTGTAAGTGCCACAGAGGATGCACCATTAAAGAGAAACATAATTGAAAAAAAGGTAACATAAGTAATAAAATCAAACTCATATTGAAAATTCACCCTTCGATGCAGACACATTATCTTCAGATTTGTTGTGAGGCCTATCCCTCTGGCAACAAAATGACATCTTCATAGGACCCAGCCCCAGATTCTTATTGTTTTACACATACTTGATATTCTCTTGTTTTCTACAGTATGAATGAAACAGATACAGCAAATCATATAATTAACTAATATATGAAATGGTACAGAGTTTTGTCTACAGCTGAGCAAGCTTTCAATTTTCAGAATTCTTTAAGGATGATGAAAGGAAAATCAGAAATTCCTGATGTTAGCTCAGAAAACAAGAATTTATTGGACGAAAATTCCAGTGATAAAAGTTGCATTCAATGAACCTGACTTTAGGGGGGAAAACCCTTCATTTCCCTTTCCTAAAAATAAGTCCCTTCTTTTACACAACAATGTGAATGTAGTTAATGTCACAGAACTGTATGTGTAAAAATGGTTAAAATAGTAAATGCTATGTTATGTGTATTTTATCACAATAAAACCAGTTTATCTTTTAATGAGTCCTTTTTCTCTCTGCTTGACACCATGAAAGAGAGTTTAGTACAGCCCTGGCTGGGTAGCTCAATTGGTCCGTTAAGAGTGTCACCCTGATACATCAAGGCTGAGGGTTTGATCCCCGGTCAGGACACATACAAGAAGCAACCAGTGAGTGCATAAATAAGTGGAACAACAATCGATGTTTCTTTCTCTCTCTCTCAAATCAATAAATAAGACTTCTTTAAATTTTAAAAAAAGATAGTTCAGAAAAATACAGTAATTATTTTTCTTTTTTAACTGTATTTGGTGGCATTAGTTAATAAAACTATATAGGTTTCAGGGGTATAGTTCTATAATACATCATCTGTATATTATATTGCATGTTTACCACCCCAAGCCAAGTCTCCTTCCATCACCATTTACCCTCACATACACAGTAATTTTCTTTTTCTATAAAATTGATAATTTCTTTTATTCTGATGGCTTTGTTTGCTTTACGAAAACTGGGGGGAAAACTAAGATGGTAAAGATTTCTTAAAGTTGGGCATTTTTGTTTTGTTTGTAAGTAAATATATGAAATCAAATTAAATGAGTAAATTGGTAGTTGCCAAGTAAATTATTCACTGTCAATGTAATAGACCATATATGATGTTTTTATGGACACTTTAAGCCAACACAGTGTGATGTTCTTAAGCAATTACCTGTAAAGAATATTTTTTAACTTTAATGTTCTTCTTCTCTAAAATTTCCATTTTCCTATCACCACCAAAGACATAGCTTTGGTTGTTTGTTTAATGAGGCTCTATAGTTCAGGAAATTTAATATTCTATGCATATGGTAAAACCTTTTACAGTTTATTTTCCTACTATGTGCTCCATCCAGCTAAAGTTATATATAGGCAGAGCCAAATCATGCAAAATCAGAAGGACAGAAGACATAAAAATTAGGGTTTTTAAATTAAAGATAAAAATGAGGGTTTTAATTGAATGCTATTTTACAGGAAAGTATAGATCAGCATTGTTTAAATAAAATAAACTAAATGCAGAGGTGAAGTCCTCGGGGTCCAGACACTACTAAAGGATATAAATATTAGATCTGAACCATATATGAAGAAAAGAAATACAAGGCTATTCAGAATGAAAAGTCTAAAGTGTAGTTTCTCATCTTATCCTAGGAAACCACAAAAAAAAGCAGCAAAAACTTCTACTAGTACCTAACATTCCTCTAACAAGTTTCTCTGAACTGACAGCTAGTAGAAACAGCAGGTTTTGTCAATTAACACTGAGTGTGAAAGGAAAGAAATACAGTAACAATGAAACATCCGGAATCAAAGCACTACAGGGCTTGAAACAAAGCAACCTTTGAGATCAACAGCCCAACTCCCTAATGTCACAGAAGCAAAAAAAACAAGGCCAAGAACTGGCACTAAGTTCTAAGGCTGCTATACAGTAATGTTAACTGTAAGCAGTTATCATCCTGATGGTCTCATAATAATTTCATAGCTGAATGTAAATGGCTCTGTAAGAGTATAAATACTTGTTTGTAAAATGCACTGTAGGTATGAGCATATTGAAAAATAGAGCCATTAATTTCTTCAAGGGACATTTCCTCCTGACCCTAACCGCCAAGGTCACAGGGGGATGAGAGAAGTTCCTAAAGCACGATTCAAAAACACCTCGGAAATATTTGTTGCAATCATACTCTACTAACAAAAATAAAATTACAAAAAGAACTCATTCTTTCTTTAGTTCATTTGGGGTTTCATATTACATAAGCCATTGTGTGTGTGTGTGTGTGTGTGTGTGTGTGTGTATGTGTGTGTGTGAGAGAGAGAGAGAGAGAGAGAAAATAAAAATAATCTTTTTCAGCTTATTGGCTGTCTTTGTTAATTACTCACAGATTCAAATAGAGAGAAAGGGCAGATCACAGAGAGCCTAATTTCTCAAATTGAACACAACAGTCACTCAACAGTTTAACAGAAAACATACAGGGCTTCGGGAGAAAATTAAATGGAACTAGATGAACACATAACAGATTATTTCCAAACCATTAAAGTAAAAGATTATTCCCAAATTGTTAACCACACACACATAATGATATAATGGCATAGGTTATTTCTAATACATGCAATTTACATACTAAGTCATCTAAATTGTCTCTCCTATTTTAGTAACAAACTATAGAAATGATCCCTGAAAGTATTGTCTTTTGTCTCCTCTATTTTAAATGCCTACTAAAAAACATGAGTTTTAAAAATCAAATTAAGAGTAACTTTTGCTGGGAAGAAAAAGTGGCTCTACTGATATTTTTCTTCTTTTTCCCCCCTATGGTATTCTGCAGAAAAATTCTGGTTAAAAAGGGTAATGTAAAGAGTGACAGTTTTAATGAAATATTACCAACAGTCTAGAAAACCTAGTTAAATATTATTAAATCCCTAAACAATATTAAATTGCTGTACCTACTCAAAAATTATCTGGGAACCCTAAACTCTGCTTTGCTTAAAGCAGATCACACTGGGAAAAAATACGGGATTCCAAATAAACCCCCCTGTGGTGACCAACCTTCCTTTCTTTGATAACATATCTCGTCGTCTTAGCCACAATATTTTGTGTTCCACTTTTTCCTTCTGTGAGGCTTTTTCTGTCTGGTGCTGGCTGAGAGGCCTCTCTTTTGTCTTTGCTAGCATAACCATTAGAATGAATATGAAATCTAAGCTACCAGTGGCTACATTTCCTGCCATCAATACCCCATCTGCAGTAGAAGAAAATGAAGCCAGCATGCGTGGAGCAAGAGCAGGGGCAGGAGTGGGAAAAGAGAGCCCAAAGGGAGGTGGGACCCCTTACAGTGTAGGAATTCCAGGACCTGGCTATCACTGAGCTCTGTCCCATCCTTCCTCTTTCTGCTCTAGAGATTTGTGAGCCAACACATAACCTCTCTTGATTAAACTAGTTTAAGATGGGTTTCTAGTCCTCAAAATGGAAGTCCGGCTAATGGAGCGCTATCATGGAAAGAAAACACACTGAGCCGCAGGCAAAGGAAACCTGGCTGACTATAGCTGAGTAAGCTTTGGTAGGTAACTTCTCTGAGTCTCAATTTTCTCAATTTAAAAGTACTTGACACATTTAAGATTAAAAGAACATTTTAAAATTGCATTTTCCTAACCTTCAGAAAATACATTTGCTCCTCTAATTGTACTTGTTATCTCTTAAATAAGTACATTATTTTGAATGCTAGAAAAGTATACAGCAAAACTAAGTGTCCCTAAAGTAACAGGCATCATTATTTAAGTGCACTGAAACTTGAACGTCAGAGCCATATTTTCACTGGTGAACAGAAGTTAACTGGTTAAACCATGTAACTGGTTATCAGAAGTCTGCTGTCTGACCTCAGTTCCTCTTCTAAGTACTCAGAAACCTAACAGGTTCATCTCCAGTTTGTTAATGTGCCAATTTAAGTTCTAAGCCACAGGGAGAAAAAAATTAACTTAAAAACGTTAGAATAATTAGCACTAAGCTAATTTTCAATCAATTTTTAAACAAGCATTTAATAAAAAATAATATTTAATTTATAAAGAAAAATTCCTTACTTTGTAATGGATTGACAAAAAGCTGCCACTTCTTCGTTTTGTACTTCAATTTCTTGTAGGAGAGAACTTCCAGTTGGCAAACTAATGGTCCCATTTGGGTCTTTCTGTAATCAAAAAGTGTTTTTATTTTAAAAGTAAAAGATCCCCAAAATGCTAAATAGCAGCATAGCATGAACACATTTTTACAAAAATATGTACAAAGATATGACAGTAAAATTAATTACATTAGTAACGAAGTTTTAAATTATGAACTTTATCTGTAAAAGTAATGCCAACTAAGCCTTATTTTAAAGTTCACTGGTTTTATTTGCTCAAAAGTAGAAATATCCTATTCTTTGTATTGGTCAGTCAGAATGGAATGCTAAAGACATTTCCATTCAAAATTTTCCTGAAATGAACACCAAAGTAATGGCTGAATGAAATGAAAGGGCTAGTCCTTTATTTTAAGAAAGTGAAAAGATAAATGCATTTAGGAATCCTCTAATAAACCAGGAATTCTATATACAGGGTCAGGCAAAAGTAGATTTACAGTTATGAGCATGTGAAGCAGAGTTTATTCTTATATTATCATTTATTACTGTATTATTTTCCATACAAACAACTGTAAGCCTACTTTTGCCCCACACCGTATTTAACTTAGGCTTCAAAGTCCAACACAGCAGCCGGTTCTTTACATAAGAGACTGAGTTCTAGCTGTTAGTGAACATTCTCTAGGTTAATAAACTTATACAAACAACTGACAGTCCTTCAGTAATTAAGTTTATGATCAAAATTTGTGTTAAACATTTAGAAGATAAATTCACCACCCAAGCAAAGCCAAACAGTGTAGTCCATATTTGGAAGTATTGGGGTTACTACATAAAAATACTTAATTTGGCACAATTTCAAATGTAAATTTCCATTAAAATTAGAATTGGAACACTCACAATTCAAAATTAAGTGAATCAGAACACAGCGTATAAATTTCAAGAGTTGTGATGGATTTCAATGAACATTTTGTCAGAAAATTAAACTGGAAACTTAGGGCAATAATTCCTTTATGAATTGTCTTCTTTTAAAACACGACAGAGACCTTTCTGCTAGACTGTGATATGCACATTTGGGGAAGAAAACAAACTACAACTAAAAATAACAAAGCTTATGGAAAAAACAGGGTTAAGGCAGATTACTCAAAATCAGTATAACTTTATCATCAAAACCCCAACTAACACAATAAAAACACCTTATAAAAACATTAGCACAGTTAAGTATGCACTTGAATTTGCATTTAGCATTATATTCTTTGAACCTTTTTTAAAACCCTGGAGGCTCCTGCTTCATTTGTGATATGGATTCTTGAGGGCATTTGCTTCTAATCTACCAATTTCAATGAAATTAAAAATATTATCTGAGATACAGATTTCTTCAACAAAGTTCTTAATGCAAAGGAAACGTCTTCACATCTTCTTTGTACTAACTGCTCCACCAGAGAGCTTCACACTGTGGAATATGAAGCCATTCTTGAAGCTACTCATCCAAACACCATTTTTACTAAATAAGATGTCTGCAGGATTTTCGGTGTTTTCCTTAATATTTTCTTACATTACTAATACTTTCTCTTTAATTGTGAGAAAGTTTGTTCTTGATTGCTTTAAAATGTTAATATGCGCCCTGGCTAGTGTGAAAAGGTCACCAGTTCAATTCCTGGTCAGGGCACAAGCCTGGGTTGAGGCTAGCAAGAGGCAACCTAACGATTTTTCTCTCCCTCTTTCTCCATCCTTTCCCCTTTGTCTGAAAATAAATAAATAAAATCTTTCTTTAAAAATGTTAATATGCTGGTAAAGATTATGCGTGAACTAATGCTATTTCCCCTTTATACTGACACCAATCTCATATTTACCAATTACACCAGTTAATTTGTGTTATAGAAACAAGTACAGAGCAAATAGACCATACTACCCTAAAATCGGGATTGGATGTTTCTAAGAAATCCTTTGGTCTGACACTTAAAAGTCTGTCACAAT